>NW_027508833.1:31880000-32097500 GCF_051911475.1 Siphateles boraxobius | reverse complement strand
TTAAAAGATCTTACAATAACCCTTTTATAGAATTCGAGTTCTTCTAAGCATTTCCCACAAAGCACTTCAAAGTCTCATGGCAATGAAAAGGTAACTCCAGAACTTCTGAACTGAATACACAGTGCTTAAAGGATCCGATAAGTTCCAGCAAGAACCGCAAAGATTGTCAAAAATTACATTTTTAAGTTCATTGAGTATCCGAAAGGATATTTGAGCCACCCTTAGTTTGAGAATTGGCTTTGTATTGGACAATGTTGCATGGCTACTGACTCAAATGAATGTGCTGCATAATAATGAGGACATCTACTGGCCTACAGGTGTCGGTGCAGATATTATTATTGTGGCTTTCATAGTGAACGCGGCTTTCATAGTTCATCATGGAATACAGCGCACACAAATACAATGTAAACTTATTATATCAACACAAACGATAGCAGATTGTATGGTTTTTTGTTTTTTTTTTTTTTTGTTAATTACCTTCAACCGCCAAAGTTCTGTAATTCCAGGATGAATGTTTTAAACTGAGACAAAATAACTAGCCTAATATTCATTCCATTTTTTCAGGATAGCCTAAGTCGTTGCGTAGGGTGGACTGAGTATAGCTATAGCAGTTGAGACACTTTTTGCGTTTTTATTTTTCACACAAAAATAGATACTGAAAAGAAGTGAATTTTGACATTTCATTAGCTTGTAAGATAATATCAATCAATAATACCCATACGTAGTTTATATTTTCCACAATTAGCTCATAAAAATAAGGTGCTTTTTGTCTCAACTTTGTCTCAACTGTACTCATATGTGGTACAGTTGAGACAGTAGGCTGCATGGTACAGTTGAGACACCTATTTTTAATGATGTAAAGCCTACTAACCGTTCATTGCAAATATGATAAATAAAGAAAATAACAATTGGGAAACATGTTGGTTTATTCATCCATTTAAATTCATTCATTTTATGAAATGCACTGGTTAAAATAAAACAGGAACAATATATTTAATATAGTAATTAATAATAGCCTAAGCAGTTTAAATATCACAAATATCAAATTTTATTTTAATTTGCGTCTTATGCTGGCTAATTACGACATTTAACCTGTTATCATAACACTGAACAACTAAACAGTGTGTTTCGTAATAGAACTGTCGCGGGGTAGCATACACGTGTGTCTCAACTGCCTACCCAGCTGGCCACCTCGCACATTTCTCGAGATTTTGCAATGACCTTGCATGACACAATAGCATGATATATGCCCGTTTTTAGGCTACAGAATAACATTTGTGATGATAGCAGTTACGTTTAACGGTCAAAAAGGATAACTAGAAAAAGTTCGTCGAGACAGACTTTAAGTTGGCTTGTGAAAGTTTGGACCAGAAAGTTTAAAGAAGTTTAAAGTAGTTTGAAGTTTACATTAGTTTAATATGTAAATTAGTTTAAAGTGTAAATTAGTTTGAAGTTTAAAGTAGTTTGAAGTTTAAATTAGTTTACAGTTTAATTAGGTTGTTAGGGTGTTCTGGGTGGTTGCTAGGCAGTTGCTAGGGTGTTCTAGGGTATTTTGGGTGGTTGCTATGGTGTTGCTAGGGTGTTTTAAGGTATTTTGGGTGGTTGCTAGGGTGTTCTGGATGGTTGCTAGGGTGTTGCTAGGGTGTTTTAAGGTATTTTAGGTGGTTGCTAGGGTGTTATGGGTGGTTGCTAGGCAGTTGCTAGGGTGTGCTGGTTGGTTGCTATGGTGTTTTTAGGGTGTTCTAGGCTATTTTGGGTGGTTGCTATGGTGTTGCTATGGTGTTTTAAGCTATTTTGGGTGGTTGCTAGGGTGTTCTAGGTGGTTATATGGTGTTGGTGTTCTATGGTATTTTTGGTGGTTGTTATGGTGTTGCTAGGGTGTTGTAAGGTATTTTGGGTGGTTGCTAGGCAGTTGCTAGGGTGTTCTGGATGGTTACTATGGTGAACTATTTATGAATTTAAAAGTTCATAAGTGTATGAATTTATGAAAATTCATAAGTGTATGAATTCATGAGTTCATAAGTTTATGAGTTTAGAGTTTATAAGTTTAAATGAGTAAGAGTTCAGAGGCTTATTAATTTATGAGTTTGAGTTAAGTGTAAGTATGAATTCATGAGTTTATAAGTTTATGAGTTTAGAGTTTATAAGTTTAAATGAGTAAGAGTTAAGAGTTTATTAATTTATGAGTTTGAGTTCATAAGTGTATGAATTCATGAGTTCATAAGTGTATGAGTTTATAAGTTTATGAATTCATGAGTTCATAAGTGTGTGAATTCATGAGTTTATAAGTGTACGAGTTCATGAGTTTAGAGTTTATGGGCCCTATTTTAACGACCTGAAACGCAAGTGTCAAAGCGCAAAGCGCAAGTAACTTTGTGGGCGGATCCCGGCGCTGTTGCTATTTTCCCGGCGGGATAAATGCCTCTTGCGCCTGGCGCAAATCTAAAAGGGGTTGGTCTGAAGTAGCTTCATTATTCATAGGTGTGGTTTGGGCGTAACGGGAAACAAACCTATAAGAGCTTTATATCACATTCCCTTTAAGAGCATGATGAACGAGGTGCGCTTGTTCCATGGCGCAATACTATTATAACGGCGCATTTACCAGGCGCGCTTCTGAATCGGTTCACAGACTAGGAGATCGATGTTCTTGTCAGGGCCGTAAAAGAAAGAGAAGTGACATGGGGATGGGACAAACCCACCCAAATTAGCTTCGGTTAAACATGCATATAATAATTTGGGTAAATGTGTAAGCTTTATGTCTATTTTCCCCATCGTCATGGACACAACATTGATTTCCCTCGTGTTTTAATATTTTTCCTTATAATAATGTATCATTTGCAAAAAGTTAAATGCATCTGTGTAGATGAGAGAATCATCTACAGTGTATGCGCGTTGTTCACACTCTGTATTATGGCCAAGCATGCGCGCTTAAAATAGCATCTGCATGTACGCGCAACGCGCCACTGACTTTAGACTTGTTTTTTTCTGGTCAGTGGCGCAATAGTTTTATAAAACAGCAAAATAGCATGAGGGAATGTTTGCGCCGGAACACGCCTCCTCTTTGCGCTGAAACGCCCCGGGGAGCGCAAGTGTATTTTTTAGTTAACCGACGTGTGTCTGTGGAGGGAAAAGTCCGCTTTGCGAGGGTGCAAAATAGGAAAGATACATGCGTCAGTGTACAAAGTCATTTGCGCCAGGTGCAAAAAGGGGCCTATAAGTTTAAATGAGTAAGAGTTCAGAGTTTATTAATTTATGAGTTTGAGTTCATAAGAGTTTGAATTCATGAGTTTATAAGTGTATGAGTTTATAAGTGTATGAGTTTATGATTTTAGAGTTTATAAGTTTAAATGAGTCTAAGAGTTCAAGTTTAGAGTGTATTAATTTATTATGAGTTTAAGAGTTTAAGTGTAGATAGATAAGTGTCAAGAATCGCAAGAATAATAATAAGTTTAAATAGGATTTCAGTAAGTTGGCTCTCACAAGCCAACTTAATAAGCTATTCATTGTGGAGTGTGCATGGTGAAGTGAAAGTCTTATCTTAAGAAACTTTTGCCGATATCTTTGGATCGGAGATGCGTCCATTGTTCAAATTTCCCACGATCAAAGAGGACACTAATATGCATGTGCACAGCAAAAATCACAACTTGTGCTTGCTGCACTAGCAAGTAATATAAGGTGTCTCAACTGTTTATGTCTCAACTACCTTACATGGACTATAAGATGGAACGAAAATAATACAAATTTGTCTGGATAGACGGCTGAAATGTGTGCTTATGGGCCTGTGAATTGCATAAATAATTTTTATAGTCAATAGTTAAAAAAATATTGTAGTTCATTATTTTAAACAATTATGTAGGCCTATAGCCTATTTTAGAATTTGGATTTACATTTACAATTTTTTCTACATTGTCTAAATTTCTAGATCAAAATTTCAAATAGGCCTACTCTCCCTTGATTTCAGAGACAGGTAGTCCCAAACTAAAATGCACGTTTGAGTTGTTTTAACTGAACTTGTATGACACAATATGTTAGTGCCATTGTTTTGTCTCAAGATGCACATCAGTAATGTTTTTATAAGACACGTTTATAAAAGCTACTTAAATGTCCTAATTGAAGTAGGCTAATGCCTAATCCTGGATTAGTCTAAACCATGTCTGTGAAACCGGCCATCTTCTATTGAAATAAGCCTATTTATATTTATAAATAATTTTTTAACAAATCGCATCATACTTTATAACAGGATTAAGACATTTAACGCATAGCACCATTATAATTGCTACTTTTTATCTCACAATTCTGACTTTTTTCTCACAATTGCGAGTTTACATCTCGCAATTCTCACTTTATTTCTCAGAATTGCGAGATATAAAGTCAGAATTGTGAGATAAAGTCAGAATTGCGTGATATAAAGTCGCAATTGCGTGTTAAGTCAAAATTGCGAGATATAACTCGAAAATGCGTGTTATAAAGTCAGAATTGCGTCATATAAAGTCGCAATTGCGTGTTATAAAGTCAGAATTGTGAGGTATAAACTCGTAATTGCGAGTTATAAAGTCCAATTCTATGGGGGGGAAAAGACGGACTTTTTTCCTCTCAGAATAGTTTATATCTCACAATTCTGACTGTATGACACACAATTGCGACTTTAAATCTCACAATTCTGACTTTATATCACGCAATTGCGACTTTATATCTCGCAATTCTGACTTTAGGCCTATAACACGCAATTGCGACTTTATATCTCACAATTCTGACTTTATAGCCTAACACGCAATTGCGACTTTATATCTCGGATTCTGACTTTATATCACGCAATTCTGACTTTATATCTCATAATTCTGACTTTATATCTCGCAATTCTGAGAAATAAAGTGAGAATTGCGAGATGTAAACTCCCAATTGTGAGAAAAAAAGTCAGAATTGTGAGATAAAAAGTCGCAATTATTATTATTATTTATTTATTTAGTGGTGGAAACAAGCTTCCATAGGTAACGGGCACTACAACATAAATATCCAAAGAAGATTTCCCCATCACGGACATACACAACCTCCTCCTCCCCACCATGCAGCGGCGCTGTCCTGCCTTGGATGAATGTGCGGCGGCCGCTCGGCCATGTTAAAGTGTGGAGGAACTGCAGCCCGCCATTGTGTGTCTGATCTGCAGCTGTAGCAAGAGAGAGAGAGAGAGAGAGCGATAGAGCGATAGAGACGGGCGCAAAGACTCTAAAACACACGCATTTCCCGTTGACTTTAACCCGCAAACAAACGCGCAGTATAACACACAGGCTCCGGGGAGAGAGAAATGTCAGCCAGCAGCCTTCTGGAGCAGGTAAACAGAGGCACTTTGTGAACATTGAGCAGAAGTGGCGTCGAGGCGGGTTTTTTTCTCTCTCGCAGCGCGAGTTCAGGCCTGAGCTTCATATAAACCTTCATTTATTCTCCCTCTTTCCTCTCAAAACTCACTCCTTCATGAATCACCTGGACCCAATCCAGAGACCGAAAGGCCAAGCAAACAAAGGTAGGTGAAGTGCTGGCATTCCGTGTTTGCGCTGTAAAAAGAGTCTCGTGCTGCTGTTAGCAGGCCGTGTGTTCATACCAATTCCGCTATTAAATCAAGCGGCTAAACCTGCTTAAAACAACCCCACGTGGGATTAGAAGAGAAGTGGGTCTTATAGTAGAGGACCTGGTTGGTTTTAGTCTCACGGAATTGACAAGAGCTTGTGTTTAGAGCCCACGCTAGTTAGCCGCCTAGCACAGGCGAATATGAGTGAGGCCGAGTGCAGCTGAACGCGTGACACACACTCAAGCACCTGAACACCCACATACACTCTGCTTGGACACAGTTTTTAGGTGTTTACTTCAAATGTGGTGGTGTAAGTGCCCCACATACCATTAGATCAGCATCTCTGTCAGTGGCCAAGTAGCGGGGGTTTAAACATGTTGCCGGGAGGAACCTGTTAAGGGGATTTTCAGCACCACATGAAGTGTATCAACCTTTAACAATCCAGTTACGTGTTGAATTAGAGCATATGACCACGTGGATATGATATGAGAGCTTTTAATCTCTATTTTAGTCCATTTTCAATGTAAAAAGTACTGAGGATGTTTTGCATACAGTAAAAGTAGACTCTGCCAACAGACACAGTGACAAAAGATGGAGAAATACTTAAACATAGCCAGTATGATCTTAATAAAGTACATACTATATACTGAATAAGTTAAAATGATCTAGACAAAGTTAAGTGCTGTACATATTCAGCAAGATGTAAATGACAATTAAGACTACTACACTGTTAGCAGGAATGCAACGATATGAAAATCTTGGCTGATACCCATAACCAATATATTGACCGATAGATCTAAATCCACAATTTTTTTTATAATTTGAGAACCTGATTAGAAAAACAAGTCTCACCATTAAAAGCCATGTCCCAAGCACACAATGTTCATTTAACTGTATTTTGAAGTGATTCCAATCATATTTCAAGCAATTAAAAAAACATCATGGCCAACAGTGCATATCTAAAGAGTCTCAGCTGAAGGAAATAATACCTTATTTATCTGCTATAATACATCGGCAAAATTTTCTTATCGGGACGATAACAATAACATTAAAAAGGAACATATATCTCCAATACCCATATGGTGGCCGATAAATCGTGCAACTCTAACTGTTATACAAACATTATAAACTAGAATAAAGATCGATCGCTGGCTGGTTTCTGATGTTGAAATATAAATTTGGCTGTGATAAATACCATCTGCATTTGATCTTTCTGACAGCATAGGAAACTGTTGGAAGTTTTCTGATATGTGCATTTGATGAGGATCTGTCTTTGTTTTGTCTCGAACTATAAAGGGATTTTGTCAGATTGTCCTTTTTGTTAAATTAGGCAATATTTTTTTATTCTAGCTATTTCTATTGTGTTTGACAGTTAGTTTGATGAATCCACATGTTGAGTAGAGCAGGAGATGCATTGATCTGATGGTGCATTCAACTTTTACACATTAATGCCACCTCAAAGTTGTAATTGAGTGGGCATAATCTGGGAGTTGGGGAGGGGGCATCAGTGACACCCATCAGGAGGTAGCTGATGGTAAATCTGTTAATGTATATTTTATTTTTGTGCATTTACAATAAAACTAGCTAAATTGCCTGTACAAAATACAAAATGATTGTACAATTACAATATATAATAATTGAATTTATAGCACATTTAAAATTTGAATTAAAAAAATGCGAAACCACACCTGATGTGCATTATATTTATGAGTGTATTATTAAGTAATGTTAGAAAGGCTTGCTTTTTTGGAAAAGGTACTTTGGCATTTCGCTCTGACCAAAGTGATTTGAACGCACCTGATTTTGTAATTGGCTTCCCAACTTGTAAATACAAACTTCCCAGGAAGACTTGAACGCACTATGAATATTGTTCCTTGGGAAGCACTCAAGTTCCAAAATAAAATTTCCTTCCTCTCCTTGCTTTGGCTTACGCTTGTGTCCTTTTCATTAGGCTGCTGTAAAAAAGAAAAATTGTGGATGCTCTAACTTTCTGTATCTTTTGCTTTCCAGTGCAAAACGGAGCTGTTACCCAAAAGGATACTTTGAACGATGATGAGTTTGAGCCTTACCTGAACGCTCAGCCCAGACAGGTAGGTCTTGTTTCAGAGCTAAACAAAAGAACCAATAGAGACAAAGAGCAGGGCTATTGTTTTTGCTGCCTATTCTCTTGAGGGTTCGTTATGGCCTGTAATTGCATCCTGGTCTCTGTGCTTTGTTTTTTTTATTGGGGTGTCACCATGGCATTCTACACTACGGCCAAAGACTGTACGAGTGTTTGTTAATTAGGTGTGTGGACTTAGTCAAGTCATACATTATATTATTTACATAGGCAGATATTTAGTTGCAGCCTAAATCTTAGTGCACATTGACAAGTCATAGGAAATGGTGCCCAATACAGTAAAAGCTGTTTACCATGAAGTGATTAAGGAATTAGATAATTATCAAGTATTATGTTAGTTCCTGTCCAGAGGTTCCAGACATTCTATAATAGAATTTCTTTCAAATGAAAAATTCCCCAATTTATCAATCCTTGCACTAATGTATGCTGAAATAGTGGGTTTTCTGGCAATGGATGTCTTCACAGAAAAATGGGACACAAATGAATAAAGGGTCTAGTATTCTCTGTCAAAGGAATGCTGGGATCTTTTGTAGGGAATCTGTGCCACTGTTGCTCTAACAAAGCTGATTGCTGGTGTTGAAAATATGAGCATGCTGTGTACCTGGAGGGGATCTCGGTCCTTGACCAGTCCTAAATGATATTCTCAAAACATTTTCAGGGAGATGTTTTATTACAGATGTTAGTACAGTCTTATGTTATGGTTAGCAGAGCTCAACGATAAAGATGGCCTGATCACCCAAAGGCACTTTTTTTTTTCTTCATTCACATGCATTTTTATAGCAATTCATGCCATGTCAAAGCTGAATTTTCAGCATCATTACTCAAGTCTTCAGTGTCAAGTCTCTGTTGGTGCTTCAGAAATATCCTGATTTGGTGCACAAAAGGATACCTTATCAATGTTGAAAAGTTGTTCTGTTAAATTTTGTGGAAAAGAACAGCATTTATTTGAAATTGTGTATCTATAAATGTATTTACTGTCACTTTTGATATCAGTTGAATGCATCTGATAAATGTTTTTTTTTTTTTTTTAAATCTAACTGCCTCCTGTGAAAGTGTATATGTGAAACGATTGGAAGAAGTTTAGACATCTGTATTAAGTGTAAATTAATTTATACATTTTAAATTGTTGGCCAGTGAAATTGACGAGGCAAGTAGGAATCAGTACTACTGGCCTGATTGTACAAGCAGAATAAATTCGTATTGGTATTTAAGCCCTTGTTAGCCTCACTTCCTTTTATTTTTATTAAGCTTAACTTTTTTAAACCAGCAGTAATGTTAAGGGAAAGGGAAGAATATTTGGATGACAATGACTTAAATGGGCAGTACATATAATTGAAATGGTTGAAAATAGTTCCTTTTGCTGCTTTCACCCTAATGTCACTGGTCAATGTTTTGACTCCTGCTTTGACACTGCTTTTATATCATACTTGTTTGTATTTTCAGACTGCATCTCATGTTGATCAATATGAAGCTTATGTTTTCCTTCTTTTGCAGAGCAATGCTTATACGGCCATGTCCGACTCCTACATGCCAAGTTACTACAGCCCCTCAATAGGCTTCACCTATTCTCTGAATGAAGCAGCATGGTCTACAGGCGGTGATCCCCCGATGCCTTACCTGGCCTCTTATGGACAGCTTAGCAATGGGGAGCACCATTTTCTCCCAGATGCCATGTTCGGCCAGTCTGGGGCACTGGGAAGCAACCCTTTCCTGGGACAGCATGGCTTCAACTTCTTCCCCAGTGGGATTGACTTTCCTGCCTGGGGGAACAGCACCTCTCAGGGACAGTCCACACAGAGCTCAGGTTACAGCAGCAGCTACGCCTATGCTCCTAGCACACTAGGAGGCGCAATGATCGACGGACAGTCTCCCTTTGCAGCGAACGAGCCGCTCAACAAGGCTGTGGGAATGAATAGCTTGGATCAGGGCATGGCGGGGCTTAAAATTGGGACTGGGGACATGGCACCCAAAGTTGTTGGTTCTGGACTTCCTGGAGGGCCACTGAGTCAGGTGTCTGCAGCTCCCACCATGCCACCCGCCTCCATGGCTCCTGCAAAAGCTGCATCTTGGGCGGACATTGCCAGCAAGCCTGCCAAACCACAGCCTAAGCTGAAAACCAAGGGGGGTCTTGGCGGGACAAATCTGCCGCCACCTCCAATCAAACATAACATGGATATTGGGACTTGGGACAACAAGGGGACTATGCCTAAACCAGCAGCCCCACAACAGACTTCCCTGCCCACTAATGGACAGCCGTCCAATCAATCGTCTCCTCAACCGGGTGCTACTGCTGGCGGGGTGCCGCAGCTTCCCCTCAGCAATGGACAGCTAGGGCCTCATACTGGTCAACTCGGTCAGCACTCTCTTCCTCCAGGTGGCCAGCCGGGTGCTGTCCCACCTCCACTATCCCAGGGCCCTCCCGCTCCCCAACCCTCCCAGCCAACCCGCTGGGTGCCTCCACGTAACCGTGCTAATGGCTTTGGGGACGCAGCGGGTGGACCTGGCCAATCCCCTCCAAATTCAGGCATGGGTGGCGTTGCTGTGCCAGCAGAGCCCCACCCAGTTCTGGAGAAACTGCGCATGGTGAACAACTACAATCCCAAGGACTTTGACTGGAACCCTAAGCACGGTCGTGTCTTCATCATCAAGAGCTACTCTGAGGACGACATCCATCGCTCCATTAAGTACAATATCTGGTGCAGCACGGAACACGGCAATAAACGCCTGGACGCTGCGTACCGTTCTCTGGCCAACAAAGGGCCTCTCTACCTGCTCTTCAGCGTGAACGGCAGCGGGCACTTCTGTGGCGTGGCTGAGATGCGATCGCCCGTGGACTACAACACTTGTGCAGGTGTGTGGTCGCAGGACAAGTGGAAGGGCCGTTTCGATGTGCGTTGGATCTTTGTGAAGGACGTTCCCAACAGTCAACTGAGGCACATTCGTCTGGAAAACAATGAGAATAAGCCGGTGACCAACTCCCGTGACACACAGGAGGTTCCCCTGGACAAGGCGCGTCAAGTGTTGAAGATCATCGCAAGTTACAAGCACACCACCTCCATTTTTGACGACTTCTCACACTACGAGAAACGTCAGGAAGAGGAGGAGAGTGTGAAAAAGGTAACTTGCCATGGCCTTGCTCCATCAGGAATATAAAGCTGATTTTTTTTATCCAGTTCTTCACAAAGTTCTTTTGCTGATGTCAATTTCAAAATGTTACATGTCAATTTTGTCCTTTTGATATTTTCCATCTAAAACCATACCTTCATGCCCTTAGAAATTGAGTTGTTTCTTTTATCCAATTCAGAAGAAGATTAAGATGGTTTCCTCTGTCTCACACCCATTTATATAAGAAACACTTTTAAGTCTTGAAAATGCAACCTCAAATGTGGCATGTTGCTACAGGTCAATGAAATGCAGATTTGTGGTTTGATGCACAAATTACTGAACAACAAAAAAGAGCTAAATTATAAGTAGAGGTCGACTTCATCGGTTTTGCCGATATATCGGTACCAATAGTGTATTGGTGGAGCTATCGTTATCGGCAAAAATCCACACCGATAGTTTTTCTGGTTTGCGTCCGTTGCTGGAGCGGCTGAGAAGAGTGCTGTCATTACACCGTAGAGACTGCTGGCATTATACAGAGCGAGAGCGGCCTCTAGAGGACACATAAAAACTATCTCTGGCTGAGTTGTTTGTTAACACGTGATGCTGCGCGAGTGCACACACAGCACAGAGAGCGCTGACACTTCAGATGCGCATTTGTTAATTTGTTGACTAGATGCTGCATTAGCATAGAAAAAACACCAGTATGTTTAGACTAACATTAGTAGTGGCTACCTCAAGCGATTTAAAGCAATTTGACAAAAACACGCAAACCTGACCCAAATGTTTAATGTCGCAATTGTTACCGTCTATTTCCATTAGTTTGTATCCAGCTAGTCACTTTTATGCATTCAATAGCCCGATAAGTTGCATATTTAAAGCTAGTGTCGGGATTGCTTTCTCTACATTGGTATGTTTGTGCAGCCATCAGAAACGCGTTCATTTACAGTTCTTTTTTTTTATCGCTACAATACATATTTTGATTAAATAATCAATTGTTCTAAAATAGAAGCAAATAAAGTGAGAGACTATACATGTAATATAGGCCTACATATATGTAATTTTAATGCCCTGGCCTTTGCAGATATTTAAATATGGCCATCTTTAAGCATGACTCTTTGACATTTATATTAAATGGTAACACTTACAATAAGAATATATTTTTAACATTAACTAGGGTTAACACTTCGGAGTCTTGGGCTATTTTGGCCGCTTTTGAGTACTTTTTCTTTTTTTTCTTTTGCGACATAAACAAATGTTTACCATACCAATTGGGGGGGGGGGGGGGGGGGCTATATTTAAGGCATTGCATTCCCAGAGTACGAGGGTTCCCAAATAGTGCAAATACAACATAAAAAATGAAATTGCGATAAAATCAAACTATATACAGCAAAAAGCAGATGTGACAATAGGCATTTTTTTTCTTTTCTTTTTTGCTTAGAAACTACAAAACACTTCATGTATAATTACACAGATAGCTACATTACAGGGCTTTCATTCCTTGAGTAAGAGGGGTTCCTCAATAGTGCAAATATACCATACAAAAGGTAAAATGGACACAAAATCAAACTATGCATGCTACTTGTTTACAAGTAACTATTTACAACAAATATCAGGTGTTTTTTTATTTTATTTTTTATCTGTGCCACTCCTCAAAACAGTTTATCTAAATCTACTCCTAAACTATCTACAGT
The DNA here is from genome assembly GCF_051911475.1 of Siphateles boraxobius. Classification (NCBI taxonomy): domain Eukaryota; kingdom Metazoa; phylum Chordata; class Actinopteri; order Cypriniformes; family Leuciscidae; genus Siphateles; species Siphateles boraxobius. The sequence goes on along the minus strand of NW_027508833.1, from coordinate 32,085,022 downwards.
ACTCCTAAACTACTCTCAAAACATCCTCAAACTTTCAAAAACTAGCAATAATCTCTCTCTCTCTCTCTATATATATATAACATATGTCTCTCTTTGTCTACTCCGTAAATCCTCTGCCTTTCAATTTCGCTTCTTTGCTCAGTTGGCTCCTCCTCCATTCCCTAAAATGTGCAGCCTGAAGAGCAGAGTTAGCAGATTCACACATTTTTCTTTGTCTTGTTTTATGTCAAAAACCGACGAAGTTATTAGAATAAATTCAACGCCTGTCGCATCCCATCTTGCGTTCTTTTACGAACGCGTCAATATTTTTTATATAACGTTTAAATGATCATATCTCCGTTTTTACTTGGTCTATCAAAACAAAAAGTAAAATAGAATTTCAAGCCAGCACTTTCGGCAGAAGTGCACGGCAGCGCTCAACGTGACTTTATTTTTATGCTTCGACGTCTTAAACTGGTCATGTAACTTGATCACGCCGGCGTGATCGGCGACCCCGAAGAGTTAATAAATGTAGAAGTATTATTCATTGTTAGTTTGTTAATTTCAACATTTAGTAATATATTTTAAATTGATTTCATTTTTATTTTATCTGTTATTACCTTAATGTACTATGAACTAACATGAATGATCAAGGTACTATTGTATTGCTCAAATGTTAATACATGCAGTAAAAACGTAAATTGCATTTAGTTCAGCTAATACATACTTGTTAACAAATGGGACTTGCAAAGTGTTACCTATGAAATCTACATAGCTATGTTTCTAGGTTATAGCTAAAGAAACATATTTGACCTGTAATATTTTATTTGTTTAAATTATATTATAGAACCGCTACAATATATTCTGTAGAACTTCTCATTTAAATATATTCATATTTATATATTGATTTCATTTAGCACATTTCAGTTCAGCACTGTTTTACTTGGGAGTATTATGTTTGTTTTTAATCCAGTTTCAATTCAAAAAAATATAGGTTGAATAATTGGTTATCGGCATGTACGGTCAAGCCTAGTTATCGGTATAGGTAAAATCCACCATCGGTCGACCTCTAATTATAAGTATACATAAAACAATTGTTTCCCTCCCATCATTTGCAGTTAGTAAAAGGGAACAAGCTCACTGTTTGCGATTTGCAAAATATTAGAAAAAATATATAAATATTGATTTGGGGTCGGGTGTTTATATGAATGTATTTCTAAAGGGAACTGACTGTCCAGAAAAGTCTTGATGGCATGTTCTTTTCCTCTTACCTCCCATAATGCCTGTTTGTAAGCGGTAACCAAGGAAATGCTAGCCTATATTGCTACTGATATATAAGTGCCACCTACTGTTTGAAAGTGAATTTGCCTTTACAGTCTGTCTGCTGTTTTTGGTTTAAGTTGTCTTATGTAGCATTATTAACAGATCTAAAGTTGGACCTTTCTGGTTTTGAAATTAAAGGTCAGTTTGGCTTGTTATAGAGCAAATAAACAACAAACAAAGTTGCTTAATGAAAATCGGCCTAGCCTATCTGCTTGTAAAAAGAAAGAAAAAGTATCGCTGCATCACTGTCATTCCAAACTTGGATGAATTTCTGCTGAACAGTTTTGTCCATGCAATCAAAGGTTGAGGTTCAATCATGGTATGTACAAATAATTTAAATATTCTGGTTTCCAGAAGATAGTCATACAGGTTTGAAATTAATTTTGGGGTGAATTGACCCTTTTAACTCATGCTGTGGAGCTCATGCAGTTTAAATCTTTAGAATTAAATCTGTTTTTTTTTTTTATCTCAATTTATCTCTCAGCTGAGTTTCTTGTTAGTGGGACAAGCTTGAATCCCTATAACCTCTCTTGTTTGACCAGAATGTTAGTATGTCAGATGACAAACTTTCGGTTAAGCCCACCTTAAAAACTCCCAACCACAGGTAGCACAGCTCTTGCAGTTACTTCTGCATTTGCAAGAGAACATCAAGTTACTTGATAAACATTTTGCTGCCCATATTTCAGATCTGCATACTACATTTATTTTTTTGCCACAGTCAAAACCGTGTGAGACCCAGGTTTAAAATGGCACATAAAGACTAACGTAATATATTGGTGTGATCACTTTTATTCTGTTTTATTGAATATTTATTGATTTATGATTCTACTTTGCTGTGTCTGTTTAATACAGTATATTTTTGGCTTGGTGTTAGTTTGTGGTGACCACTGACCAGCATTTATAGTTACCTGACAGCCCATAATTGTTAAAACAAATATAAGCCAAGCCCAGCCCAGATATCCATTGTTCTCTTTCATATGGTGTTTACACTTATGCTTTTTCTGCCACGTGTGTGTGTGTGGTGCTGTTGCATCAGTAATTTTTAGAGAATTCATTTCTTTACCGGGGTTATATGGATGACATGAATTATGGCTCTAAGATCCCGAATAGAGTTCTTATTACAGTTTTTTAGTAGTTATTCGGTTTTATAAGATGCAATTGCTTTGTGAAGTATTGCTTACTTAAATAATACATTATAAAGAGAACACATTCAAGTGAAATATTATGTGCAATTACATCTTTCTTTACTTTTGTCTCTTTTTTTCCTGAGAGATGCTAGCACTGTGGTTCCCCCTCACCTCCTTACACTCGATATAAACTTGTTTGACATTGGCTTAGAAAGTAGAATTTCCATTGTCATTTTTAGTGTATAATGACTATCAGAATAAACCAAATGTATACTGCTATTTTTTTATTTTGGTGTACGCACAGTCAAACGAGTAGCCTTTCAAAGTATACTTCATTTAATAGCATGAGGCGGGTCTTTGTCCAGTGTCTGCACTATTTTTCTCCAGAAGTTATTACCCATAAAAATGTCTGTTCTTTTAAACTAAAATTGTGACTATCATAACCCCCTCACACAAACTCTCGTCAATGCAGGTGCCTGATGTTGTGGCAATCTCCGGTATTTTGTATTTCTCTCTTAGTTTTGTTTTCTACTGTGAAACAAAGGCTCTGTTAAGTGTTGCCACCTTGTTGAACAACTGATTAATGGTAAATAAATGAAATGCACATGTGCAACCTGCACTTACAAAGAACTATTTTCCAGACCCTCACATGCGCGCAAAAAACAAAGTATGCTTTGGGCTTAAAAGAGCACAATTTCAGCATTTATTCTTCTGCACTTATCACTCTCCAGTAGAGTGGCACAATCAGTCGTTAAAAGATTGCAATCTCTATTCAAATGCTATTTAAAATGTTTCATTTGAAAGAATAATTTTTTTCTCGGTTTGAATAAATGATTCAATGATGCACTCATTCTTGTTTCATTAATGGACGAATCAGTGTTTTTAAACTAATCTCTTGAATGAATTATTCAGTGGCAAATACTTTTGTCACTTGTTGCCACTTAGTTGCGTAACAATTATTATTTATTTATTTATTTAAAGTGCCACGTTACTTTCAAAAAGGTGATTTGCTCCATTTTGATCGCTACCATTGACATCAGTGTTTATAAATGAACTAAACTTTTATCCCAGTTCTTTTGTGATAATTTTAATATTTGTAACACAAGTAATGATTAACCATGTGTTTTAAAAGACGGAAGCGGTTTCATATTTATACAACTGTTTTCTCTGCAGGGTTCGTACGGGTGCTTGAAATCCTTGAAAATGCTTGAATTTTGATGTTTCAAGGTTTGAAAAGTGCTTAAATTTTGGATTTAAAATGCTTAAATCCTTGAAATTGTAACTGTATTTCTCTCACAACAAATACCTATCTTACTGAATAGTTTGTTTATTAAATGGAAAAATAAAATATAGCCCTTCAGATACAGAGCGATTTGCGCTACGCTGGCCAGAGCAAAAGTAGGCCGTGTTTTCATTTTGATTTCTGCGCTTGTTTGGATGCCCCGTTTTTATTGGCCGCGCATGTAATCGTCACAGAGCGCAACGCCAAAAGTTGAACTATATTTAATTTTGACCGTGGCGTGTGCTCGAGCTCGCCAATGCTGACTCTGCAACAAAACGTCCATTAGTGACAAAGTACTTGATGTGATAATGTAATGTTAGCCCAGTGTATAACAATCGTTGATTGCTGAACAGAAATCTTGTTAGATGGAGTGTCAAGTAGCCTACTGTAAGTTTGAGGATGGCCTTATGCAATATTTACACTGCTCTATTCCAGTAGATAAATGTATAGCCAATGTATGTCTTGGCAATGAAATACTTTTTTCTTTCTTTTTTCAATTAATATAGGCTATTTATCAGGCAGGTGTCTGTGCACTGTCCAAGTCTTCTGGGTTAAAATTGAATTACAGGTGGTTGTTGCATTATCTCAGATTTTGTTCAAACCTTGTCTTGGCTATTTCAAGAATGTGTCCCAAAACCAAGGGATCCTGTCTTCATATTTTCAGCCCTTCAAATTTCTTCAGTTTTACAGCCTGAAAATCATATTATCTGGGAAGCAATATTTGGACATTTAATATAATGAAGAGTATTATTCATAGGCATTATCTACTTAGACAGTGATACATTTTGAAAAATAAAACTTGTGATTTGCTTAAATATCTGATCCTTCTGCTATTACGAAACACAATTTTGCCTGTTTATAGCATTATCTCTTTTAATGTGATAAAAACACTAAATAATTTTGACTATGTATTGGTATGTAATTTACGGTGGTGTAAGGTGCTGGAAAAAGCTTAAAAATGTACCTTGAATGTGCTTGAATTTGACCTTGGAAAAGGTGTATGAACCCTGTCTCTGGGTCAGTGGCAGAGCAAACGCAGATTTGAATGTTTCGGTGTGATTTGTAAAAGGTTTAATAGTTGTCATTAAGGAATGAGATTGCGTGGGTGTTTGATTAATCGTTAAAAGACCACGTTCTCGATTCATTCAACTATTTGAAAGTAACATGCCGCTTCAAATAACTATGGAATCGATTACATCTTTTACTCCAGCAGGTGGCGACAAGTGACTGTTGAAAAATGTCTGTCATTGAATCATTCATTCAAGAGATTTTTATTTATTAATTTAGCAAATTCTTGTCCTGTGATGTGTAACTGGACATTTCAATTGTTTGCTCCAAAATGATTGATATATTAAGGAATGGTCATTTTCAAATTAATCAATATTAGGCCTGGTATACAAATATTGTTCTCTGTAATTTGCATTTGAATGGTGTAATTTGGCATTCCAAAAGGATTTGACTAAACTATTTCTCTCTTGGACAGGTGGAGGTTCAGGGGAGTGACCCGTACTCCAGTAACTCCAGTCGGAGCCACTACAGAATGCAGGTGATGCATCTTGCAGATTCACCACTCATTCATACTTTCCTCTATATGTCAGCATGCTTGTAAATTATAGTTTATGTGAGCTTGTAAGTAATAGATTTAATCTTTTAGTTTTGGCAGCAGGCCGTGCCATTAGACACGTTTGTCAACCTGAATGTGCTTAAACAAGTCTTTTTGGGCTTGTCAGTTGACGCATTAGTAAAATATGCTCTGATAACATTGTTAAATGGATTCATGGCATTAAGTTATTATATACATATATATATATATATATATATATATATTATATATATATATACATAGTGCTGTAGCGGCGCTTCGACGTCAAAATTACGTCGACGCCATATTTTTGCGTCGACACTTTATTTATTTTTTGCACCGTTTCCGGCGGTACAGCTCGCCACCACACGTGGAAGACCAAAACATTGCAGAAGGGGGGACGAAGACAACTAGAAGTGAATGCGCTTTTACAAAAGAAGCCGTCCACACAGCCAAGCGAAATGGGGTCTTGCCGGTCTTCCGCACCCAACGCGTCATTTTTGCCACCCGCACCTTTGCGCTCGTGCGGACGCATAGTTTAAACAAGGCTTTACTCAGTGTCAGCGCACGCTCTGATCGGTACAGGGGCAGAGACCTCTCCCGAATCATCTCCAGCAGTAGCAGCCTCCGAAGCACCACTAACTCCGCCTACGTTTCCCTCGTAAGCTGATATTAGCATTTAAACATTCTCTATGATAAAAAAATATAAACAAAAATATTTTAATAATGTTTTTGGCGGTTATAGAGTTCTAATGACGGTGTTCAAATACATAACATTAGACTAACGTTAGCCAGCTTATAGTATCATGATCAAGGATTAAAGTTCTCCGTCGCTACGACGGATTTCCGTTAATTGCAGCGAGTCTATTGGTTCCCGTCTGTCCTTAATGTCTTAAATTCACTTTTCATAATGTTAAGGCCGTAAATAGGCTTTCATTTATCAAATAGTGTGATAAATGTCTTAATTTTAGTTTGAATAGGTCTTAAATTAAGGAAAGACGAGGTGTATTCACCTTGCTGAGGGGGATGTGATAAAGCCTGGATTGGAGCGAAAGCACGTTCCTCTCTCCACTCTAACATTCTGTAATCGCTTATGGTCCACTCCGGGTTTTCAATTCCCGCTCACGGAAAAACTGCTCCGTGTTCACTTAGATTTGGAGAAGTGCATGTAAGGCTACAGCTGGTTTTCTGCGGTCCGAATCCGAGCGCGTTTGTTCCCTGCGCCCCCCGCAGCGTTGGATTCTATCGAACCCTGGTGCGTTTGCGTGCATATTACGTCATCGCAAACGTGCACGGCGCATGATAGAAAACCAAACGCGGGTCAATATTGGCCGTTTCTCAATACCAATACGCAAACTTCGGACTTGTGTCCTTGATAGTTCGGACTTGCCAAGTTCGACTCAGGAGAAGGAACTCCCGAGGACGAGAGGACGCGAGTCCGGTTATTCTGCAAACGGAACCGCGGCGTTCTTGATCGCGTCACTCAGCTCCCTCTGGGTACGGTTATCTCTTTATGTAGGCTATATTTTAAGCAACAATAAAACGAAATATGGTATAAAATACAACTTTGCCTCTTTTAATCAACAATAAAACGAAATGTATACAAAACACCTCTTTTCATTTATAAATGAACATATTATCATAAACATATTAATGGCCACACAAATGTGGTTCAGACAACGCACATTGATTATCTTCACTCCATATATTTATAACAACACGACATATAAAACACAACCCTGATTCTTTTTGTTTTCATTTTAAAAATATGAAACATTATTGATCATGGGTTGTATCGTTTTATTTTATGCATGTACACATACAAGAGAATGCATAGTAAAATATATAAAGAATATTTTATATATTTTAGAATATATAACATTACACAACCCTGTCTCTTTTTGTTAAATGTCAGTTTTAATGATCAATAATATCCAGTATAAAAGTATAAGTAGCCTAATATAAGAAGCTATACAGCAAACAATTCAGTCAAACATAAGTCACCTCTCTAATAGGCTAAAAAGTTCAAGTTAAATAGCCTAAATATATAGTTATGAAACTTCACTTTGCCCTCAGCCATCTCCCCTAAAACGCTATTGGTCTCGACTATTTAAATAAAGTTAAAGGAATATGACTTGAAAAGAAATTTCAGTCAGAAGAATTTTTTTCACTTTAATCCCTGCATGATTCAGTACACTAGTTAGTATTTATTTGAGATACATTGTTTTTTTATTAATCGAGCAGCAGAAAAATTAGTCATTAGATTAGTCGACTAATCGATAAAATAATCGCCCAACTAATCGTTTAGTTAATAATCGTTTACCCCAGCCCTATATATATATATTACACACACACTAAATTTAGGGTCAGGTTTGTCAGATTTTAGTAATTTTTTTATATTGATTCAAACTTACAGTAAAGACACTTATGTTACAAAAAAATATTTTAGATAAATGCTGTTCTTTTGAACTTTCTATTCAAAGAATCCTAAAAAAAAAGAAATTATCACTGTTTCCACAAAAAATATTAAGTAACACCGCTATTGTTAACATTGATGTTGATGATGATAATAATAATGTTTCTTGAGCACCCAATCAGCATATTAGAATGATTTCTGAAGGATCATGTGACACTGAAGTAATGATGTTGAAAATTCAGCTTTGCCATCACATGAATTACATTTTAAAATCATTTATTTAATCAAAAATACTGTAAAAAAAAAACTCAGCATTGATTAGCATAAAAGAACTTTCAAAACATTAAACATTAAAAAAAATGTTCCCGACCCCAAACTTTGCTAGTGTACTTTAAAAATAGATCTGCAAGTAAAATGTATAATCTAGACTTTTTGATGTCATTTTTCTAATAATGGTAGGGCTGGTTTAATTAATAATATTGATTTCTCCATTTTAATTGAGTCACATTTTGAAGAACTAATATTGATTCTAGGGATTTAAGAATCAATCTTTTAGTCTATCCTATTTTCAGTTGATGAATGAATAAATCTTTGTAGCGTACCTACCATCCAACAATCGTTACAAGGTAGTTTGTGATGTCAGAAACGCCAGCGATTTCGAACCGTTTTTTTTTTTTAAGATTGTCTTTGGTTCACTGTAGCTTTAAAGAGAAAATACTAAGGCAATAGTGTTGACATGAATTTGCACATGTTTTTTTCTTAAAGCATATTAAAAACGCCACAGACATATTAACAACATTAAAAGATTGATTTTCACCACAGGGGGACTTTCACTTGATTACAAAAAGCACAACATATTTACCATTTTGGCGCTCTTTCATGTGGCGTGACAAACCACTCTAGTGCCTCAGTTCAAGCAAAAAGCGCACATGAACGGATCCTCTCTTCCACTTTACTACTAGTTACAGCATGAAATAAACATGAATAAACATCAGAAGGTATGTTGAAAGATACAGTAGAATTTACCGATATCCGTATCATGTCTCGTGTAATCGCTCAATCAGTGTTTCAACCATAGAAAGGTGCCAATAAAGCTGCTTGTAAACAATGTCAGGTAATTTTATTTACCTCAGAAAAGCCATCCAATGTCTATAAACTTGATAGTCAGCTAGAAAAATGAACTCTAGAGGACTATATTGCATATAGGGATGGGCATTTTTCAAAAAATATTGTATTGGAATATTTGAGCTCATAAAAATCGAATATTTGTTTATTTAAATGACGTTTAACAAGAAAGCAGATATTTAAAAAACAAAATACGCAATATACACCAAGCTTACTATATATTTTAAGGTTTTCTTTTAGTTGAAAACATTAAACAAAAAAAATATAAAGAACAAAAGCATTTAAGTTCAAGCAGAGCGAACGGGAAAAACGCAAATAAAGCAGACTGCGCAGTTCCTTGTGTGTTATTTAAATACCTAATAATTTAGGTACGCTTCATATTAGTTACTTTTAACGTTTGATTATTATAGTAATATTCCAACTGGGGTTCCTTTTATAGTTTGCAGCATTAGAGTTTTTATTTATTTTTCTGCAGGAAATTTGCCATGTACTGTACCTGATAGGCTCCAATTAATCTATATCGAATATAATAGCAAGCTTGTGAATCAAAATTGTATCGTGACATTTGTCAATGCCCAGCCCTATAAGAGTTTAAAATGTAATCTTTATAGAATTTGCTGTCAGTGACCTCTCAGCAGCCATTGTTCACAGTTGTGTGTTTATTCTCTCTTCCAGGATCGTCAAGGACGTGTGAAGTAATAGACACCGCTTTGGGCAAAAGACTGACAGGCCCCATTTTCTCTCCCCAATCTTACAACCAGATATTTTCAGAAATTATTTTGGGGAAGATTTAACCAAGGATTCAAAAAGAGGAAAAAAAGAAACTCGATGAAGACTCTGATTTCTGTTGACCTAAAAGACTTACTTCGAACTTGTAGTAAAAGAAAATGACACGATTATTCATAGGACTACAACTTAATTCTATAGGATTCTAATAGTGAACCCAGTACTTCCCACTTTTTTGGTCCCATTTTTGTTCTGCTGCCTCTTTTCTCCCAAAAAAATCTTTTCATTGTTTTTACAGTCCAAGCACATGGCTTTGCTTCTCTTACAATCTTGAGGTTTTTCTTTTTTTTTTAAACAAACGGAGTTCTAGTGTTCTATTATGTCATTTCTCTGTTAGCTTCTCCTCGTTATCGGAGCTGAAACCATCCAGTCAGGACTGATCGTCGCCTTCTCAGTGGATGTTCCATTGTTGGTTAATTGGCCACTAGTCCAGTACAAGTCTCATTACCTTCTGAGGGGAAAAAAAGAAAGTTTACCAAGATTATAAAATGGAAAAATGTAATTAAAAAAAAAAAATCTAATGAATGTTCAGGAATGTCCTGTTTTTTTGTTCCTTTTTTTTTTTTTGTAATAGAGGGTGTTTGGCAGGGTACGGTAAATGGACTAGCCAATTTGTTGAGTTAAGGCTTTTGCTCATTGGATCAGTTTTATAGTGTACAAAAGGGGGCCGTGTTTGAGAGTTATCAGCTTATTTTCCATTTACTCCTTTTCTTCTGCAAGTTAAAGAAATTTGTTGCTATGGGCTGCTCTCCTCCCGTCTTTTTTTTTCTTCTTTTTTTCGTCTTTTCAGTTTAAGTCTGCATTGAGGTGGGCCTTGCACCCTCTCTTTCTCATAATCAGTTCATTAAAAATAAATGTGGTATACTCGGCAGAACTTGTGTGTTGCATTTTCCCCTTGTTTGACTAAATACATCATCATGCACTAACCTATGTCCCAAACAGCCTGGTCCGCCCTCCACCCAGCACCCACACTCCTCTCCTACACTAGCTGCCTGCGCACTTCACCCCTTCTTCTACTTTGTTCATGTCAGTGCATTAAACAACTGCGGAACTGCTGGCATTTAGCAGTGTCAGAATAAAGATGCTGCACAAAACTTCAAGTGTGTTTGCTTTCTGAAGAATTGAATTGATAGTATGATCAGAATTTGGTGTAATGCTACCTTGTAATGGCACACTGTATTCATGGCCATCTGCTTAATTGTCATTTGTCAAACACAAAGTGTTTCTTTTCAGGAAGCAATGGCGAACCTTGAGGGTTTGCCACCTTAAAGAATCAATAGTTGGGTTAAGTATTGTGAACATACTTTTTAACTTTACATTTAAATTAATTCACAATAACCCCTTAACTTGGTGGTTAGCCAGGTCTCAAAGAAAAAAATGCTTGATTTGCAATTAAAAAGCTTTTTTTCTGTGGGGTAACCAGCTTTTCTCATGATCTCGATGTAATAAAAAATAGGCTACTTTTTGAAAAAAAAAAATTTTAAATTAATTTTCTTTATATAATAACGAGAGTGATTGTATGGTTTGGCCTTTCGATGGCGTTCTTTACACGCCCAATCTGAACGTGGATGTTGTGCCTCGAGTGTGTAAAAGCTTGTATGTTTTAAATCAAAAAATTCTTTAAAAAAAAAAACTACTCTATTTTCAGAAAATGATTATTGAAGTTGCATGTCTGTAACGGGATGCGCTGGGTATCCTTTTATAGCGCTAAAGTTGATAGGAGTTGTAGCATCCCGTTACATCTGTATCCTAAAATCACAGTAGGCTGACGGGTAAATCCTAAAATGGCGGCACCATAGAATTGAACATGCTTGTCCAACAGGGGGCGGTACAGATTCATTTTTCATGTGCATCCCTAAACTTTTCTGAACGACACGTTTGATTGAAGAAAAAGAAATCGCACTTATGACATTAATTGTTAATTTGATGTTTAAAATAATGTATTTATTTTATTCCCTTAGTCTGTGATCCAGGCCTACTTCTTTCAGCAAAACATTTTCTTCTTTTTTGTCGTCTTCTGTGGAATATAACAATTTGAGAAATATATCAGCTTTTTGTCTATACAATGATGAATGTCAGGAGTAAGCAAAACTGTTTCGTTACCAACATTCTTCAAAACATCTTTTTGTGTGTGTGTTCAACAGAAGAAAGAAAACAGGTTTGACATTATATCAGGGTGAGAATGATGACAGAATTTTAGGGTGAACTGCATGTCCCTTTAAAAACCTCCAACGTTTCCTAATGAATTCTCAGAACAGATACATTTAATATTAGGGAATGCATGTAAGAAAGACACAGCATGTTTGTTTCTGTATTAGCATTTATTTCTGTCTAATCTGACTTTACAACCATAAGTCAAAGAATATCACATTGGCCTACACACACTCCCAATCAGCCTATATTTTGAAGGTTTTGTGGTTTGTATTTCAGTGTGCAACATCACCAAACCTTTCACTTTGTTTTATAAGGTTAAATTACCAGAGACATTTCACACTGAGTATGAGACAATATAACTATCCCAACGGTTTTGAGCTTGGGTAATTTGTCAAAGGCTGCAGTGTCAGTGTGGTCACAACCATCAATCAATTAAACCCTTTAATTTGTGACAGCGCAGTAGAGCTCTGCCTCTTTAAGTGCAAAAAACAAATGTTTACAAGAAGCCTTATGTGCATCTGAATCAGTTTGGGTATAATGTGTGTCTTAAGTGCATTAAAAATATTAGCCTGCCTATTTGGTGTGTGTGTGTGTGTGTGTGTGTGTGTGTGTGTGTGTGTGTGTGTGTGTGTGTGTGTGTGTGTGTGTGTGTGTGTGTGTGTGTGTGTGTGTGTGTGTGTGTGTGTGTGAGAGAGAGAGAGAGAGAGAGAGAGAGAGAGAGAGAGAGAGAGAGAGAGAGAGAGAGAGAGAGAGAGAGAGAGAGAGAGAGAGAGAGAGATAGGTTTGGCTATACTTGTGAGGGCCAAATGTCCTCACCTATATAGTGAAATATTATGACAACCGACTAGTGAGGACATTTTACTGGTCGTCACTAGTTCAAACGATTTATAAATCGGCCAAAATGTGTTTTTATTTATATGTTTTGAATGATTCTGTGATGGGTAGTCTTAAAGAGGTAGGGGTTGGGTTAGAAAAATTAAAATATAATTAACCTAATATAAAATAAGAGGAAGTCTATGCAATGTCCTCACTAATATAGTGAAACAAACGTGAGTGTGACAGTGCACGGATGATATTGGGGGTGTTTTATGTATGAGGGGGAATAAGATACAGCACATGGCTCAACCTCCCGTCTGTCTATATCATGCAGCCTGAGGGGCCCTTCTCTGACCTCAGCCTCTCTCTCCCCAGGGACCCCAAAACCTCTTGGGATCCCCAGACAACATAAAGGTGGGGAGGGGGTGGCACGTGTCTCTGAGACCGTTAATGCTGTGTGCTTAAGACAGATGCAGTCTAGTCTGTCCCTGTGTCTAACGCTCTCTGAAAATAAAGTCTGCTTAGCTTCATAGCAAATCAGATAGTGGTCATCCCTGCTGATGTTTACACTATGATCTACATTCTGTGGAATAAAAACAGTGGGGTGCCTTAGGTTTTGAAGAAAATCACAACCTCAAAAATTATTTCTTGGGAAAATTCTTAAACTTGTGGACGAATAAAGCTAATGTATTTGTTTATATTGCATAGTTATATTGCAAGAAAATCACAACCTCAAAAATTATTTCTTGGGAAAATTCTTAAACTTGTGGACGAATAAAGCTAATGCATTTGTTTATATTGCATAGTTATATTGCAAGAAAATCACAACCTCAAAAATTATTTCTTGGGAATATTCTTAAACTTGTGGACGAATAAAGCTAATGTATTTGTTTATATTGCATAGTTTTTATATTGCATACAACCTCAAAAATTATTTCTTGGGAAAATTCTTAAACTTGTGGACGAATAAAGCTAATGTATTTGTTTATATTGCATAGTTTTGGATCAATCGCTATAACAGAGTAGGCTACAGGAAAATCTGCAGAGATTTTCAGGGTTTTGGACAAAATCCGTGTAGCGGCCGATAACAGGCAGTAGGCTACCTGAATAACAAAGAGATGCAGGCCTGAACACAATCAGTCTCGGTTTTAAGAGCAATAGATGTTGTGCATTTCCGATTTGGGTTCTTCTTGTATTCTAGACAGTATTATCGCTTTTTATCCTGCTGCCGTTGCCGTCCGGATTGTGTGCGGGGTGAGGGGCGAGGAGGAGCGCGCGCTGCGTTTATCAGTGTGTTGACAGTCGAGCAGCCGCATGCGTTCAGCGCATTATCAAGAGCGCGCGCGTGTATTTTTGCCATTAGTAACGCCTGGCCATGTCTGCAAAATATGCAATTTACATAATAAAATAATTTCTGTACTACATTGACGGACCAATTTATTTCAAACGAATATGTATACATATGGAGGCCGAACGAAAATATGAAAGGGGCCATTTAAATGTCCTTTCAATTGCATAACATATATTTAACTCAAGTTCGAAATAAAACAGATAAATAACACTATTTTAATTAAAAAAAGAAAAAAATCTGAATTTAGGATAATTATTATGCAAAGCCTTGCTCGTTTATAGTTCTCTGTTTTTCTAGATTTAAATAGGCTAATAAATTATCTCATAAACATCGGTCGTTTTCTTATGTTTTTAAATGACAAAGAAATTATCCAAATTAATTCATTCAGAATATTCATGATTTGTAATTTAACTCTTAATTGTTTCAAAATTACGTTAAGGTAGCCTATCCTATCATAATCTGACGCTAGGCCTATATTTGTCATGTCTGTGTTTTTCCTCTGTAGGATTTTGAAAGAATAGGGCTAAATAAAACTAATAATAAAAATATATAGGCCTATATTATTTAATAATTTTTTTTGGATATCTTTGATTGTATCTTGTCCAGAGACCGAATATTAGACATAGCCTGATGTATTTGACATTTTATCGAAACGTTTTCATTCAAATGCTTCTTTGTCAGAATTTGGATTATTCTTTGATCCAAAATAAAATTATTTTAACATTTATTTATTTTACTTAGCCTATTCGATGTGGTCGTTAAAGGTTTGTGGAATTCGACATGATTAAAGTGCAAGTTAACGTTCCTCTCAACCTACGTTCATAACTCCAATAATAAAATATTTATATGATTTTAAACAAGAAAAAAATGATATAGGCCTAGGCCACTGATTTGCAAAAGCGTCTTTGGTAACGTTAGTGATCGCGCAATTGTTTTTAATTTGAAGTCGTCAAGAGGACAAATCTGAAGTGTGGGGAAAAAATAGTGGGTCTTAAAGGTTTGTAAGTTGTACTAACTAAAACAAAATACTCTTGTGTAAATGTATAAAAGCGTAAAATGCAACACCAGCAACATCACGTGCGGTCTGAATGACTGTCAGAGTGATTAATATTTGCTTTTATTGTCTTCACAGTTGTGTGTTCTTTCGACAGAATTCTAGCCTGAGGGGCAGAGTCTCATCCCAGACCCTGTTTGCCTTTCTTTTGTGAGTAAAATTCATCATTAGTCATAAATAAATACTTAAACTTTAACCCTTCTAAACATCTGCGCCACGTGCCAAGAGCAGATAGGTGATTTATTACTGGCAGTTTGAAGGGGCATTATTTGAATGGCAGAAGCTGGACAGTTGGCCTCATATGTGTGGTGTTTGTGCTGTACTCCTGTTTAATATCTGCAGTAGCAGGTTGCAACAAACTCTAATAATACTTCGCTTAGGCTTTTCTTAACTTAAAGGGTTTGTTGCAACGGGCCCCTGATCTTACTCTAAATTCACTGCGTCACAGATTTGGATAATGCTGTCAGAAATGACAGAATTGTGAAATATTCTAGTATTTAAAAAGAATTGCACAATATATAGGTACATTTAAAAAGCCCTTAATCCCATGCTCACTACACTCCATTTGCATACTGCACTCCAGTGCTTGTAATGATAACTTTTGTTGAGAAATGTAGCCTAGGTCATAACGCAACCTTTGCAGTTTTTGCCTTCGAGCCTTTCTCAGAGCATTGTCACTTAATATAATCTAATGGTTTGGGAAAGTTACAGCCATGCCTTTCGTAAATCATTATATCCGTATTAGGCCCTGTGTTCATGTGTGGGGTTTTGTTTTTCAATGTGATGAATGTTCGTTGTGTTTGCGATGCAAGGGGAGCTGCTTTCATGATATTGCTGTGATTCAGGTAGGGGATGGCAGTGGGATGATGCAGTATATTATTTTATTGTGTACATATGATGTCTAATATGAAACCACAGTTGTAGTGACCGTACACAACATGACTCGGTCGCGTAGATCGGTCGCTCAGGTGAGTGCTGCTGTTGGCTTCTCTCTTGGCATTCACCGCGTGCCTTAATTGTATTGAAATTAAATCAAGGTCCACTGTGAACACAAAGAGCAAAAACCCAGGTTTCCGAACGTCGTCCACTTTGTCGTTTCATACAAACTCTCTCTGTTCCTCTTCATCCCTGCAGTCTGGTCTGTACTCACGGCTAACGGTTCGGTCGTGCACTTCAGCTTCCCTGTCGGTTCTCTCGTTGTCTGTATTTGGTCCCTATGCGGTCTGCACATCCTGTTCTCGTCCTTCAGGACAATACTGCGTTTCTGTACTGATCTAAAATCTATTTCTTCTCACCTGTCCTCCTCCTCTTGCATCTGATGTGGGCTTTGCTGGTGTTAGTGCAGTCGAAACAAGAAGTCCTAATCTCGCACACACACACACACACACACACACTTACACACACACACACACACACACACACACACACACACACACACACACACACACACACACACACACACACACACACACTCACACTCACACTCACAGACACTTACAAACGCACCATCGCACATCTTTCCGAGGATTCTCCCTGTGTGTGCAGTTTTAAATCGCATAATTCCCGTCTTCGATCGGCCTAGATGTGTGGTAAGAACAAAACATACATGACAATGCAACACAATGTTTCTCATGGTCATATTTTACACACATATGCACAAAAACATTCCAGTCAAATACATTCAGACCTCTTTTAGCTATGCTCTATACCGAATGCATGACCTGAGAAATTACAAGAGAGAGAGAGAGAGACAGTGTAAGAGATAGAGGGGAGATAAAGAGGATCTACCTTTTGTTGTACCAATTCTGCATGAAGCCCTGGCACCTGCTTTCTGTTTCATTCCAGCAGACCTTTTTCCACTCTCGGCCAAACAAAGAGGACCAGTTAATCTGTGCGTGAGGGATGTGCGAAGATGCAAAGCTATGCACTGCTCTTCCTCTCGTCCATTCAGCACGTCCACCGCCATGATGAGACGGCTGCCAGCATCGCAATGTAAAGCTAGCGCTTCCCTATGACAGTCTGTTCTCTCCCTCTCTCCCCCCACCTCTCTCTCTCTCTGTCTTTTTATTTCTCTCACTCTCTCTCAGCATAAGCGCACCTATACGGCAAGCAAAAACAAGTACGGTTAAAATCACATCACATAAATGAGTTGAAGCTGACGATGACAGTTGAAATAAATGCATACATATGCATACAGAAGATGTAAAGGTATTTAGGAAAATAACAATATTCCAAAACACATCAGTTACAGCCACAAGCATCAAATCACACAAGAATTACCCAGAAGCACCATCAATTGCTGCAAAACTACTGACATTAAGCAGCAAATTATCTTTAGATTGGTTCTTTCTCCTCGCATTCTCGCTCTAACGGAGAAAACAGAAGCGTATATCCTGGTTTTTCCCGTTCTCATAGTTCCGTCAGTTCTCGCTATTCTCCATCCAAGGGTGAACGGGGGGTCCTGCCGAAGCTCTCTCCTTTTTCTGGGGGCTGGAGAGCAGGGTAGCAAGGGGAGATGCTCTGGGGGGGTGGGGTGGAGGGGTAGGGTAGAGGTAGGCAGGTAGGAAGGTTTTCACGCATGCAGGAAGGGAAAATCAGGTGCTGGGATGCCGCAGTTGTTTAAAAACCAAAAAAAAATAAAAGAGGAGTATTCTCCCCCGTGCCATCAGCCTGAGAAAATCCAGCAGTGCGTGCCACTAAAAAAAACACAATTTTTTTATAAAAGGAAAAGAAAAGTAGAAAATGCGCATATACATATATAAGCACATCATATATGTATACATATCCAGAGGAAGAGGGAAGGAGCAGGTATGCAAGGGATAAGCGGTTCACACACATGGACACACACACACTGCGCTGCGCACACGCTCTGGCTCCAATTTATGCTCTCCGTTTGACACCACCCCCACCTCCCTGGGCACATACATACGCGCACACACACACACACACACACGTGCGTGTAACGTCCCAGCTGATCGTGGTAGAGAGATTAGATTGTGGGGACAGCTGGCAGGGATTACACACGCAGGGGGTTGACTGAGCAAGGGAGGGGAGACCCTCTCTGACCAAGATATATACACACACACATACATCAACACACAATAAATTGCACATAAATGCAGGACGAAAGTGTGCAGCATCATGTTTGCCTAGAAATATACTGATATCACATAAATGGCTGCTATATTTGGAAATAGGTGAGCACACACACATGAACTGAATGCAAGGTGCACCTAGTATCTAGACGTTGAGGGTTAATGTATGGTAATACATACTGACTGCTAGGGGGTGGTGGGGTGACACAGTTGACCTTTGACCCTGGACCACTCCATCTTTTCAGGGTGATCAGCTGATTGCAAAAGGGGGGCCGAGGGGAGGCAACCCAATATGCTCCTCTGACACGCACGCACACACATACACGCAGACGATACATCATGCATGATATAACACACGAGCGACTACTTCGCTAATGCGCAGCATCACTGCGAAACAGTAGGACGAGAGCTTCAAATGCAAAAGAAATTTTTATTGTAAATCGTTTTTTCTTAGTTCGTCCAAATCACACATGGTGTTAAATCTGGAAGCCTTTCAAAGCGTGAAACCCCAGCGTACGAGTTGTACAGAGGAGATCAATACTGTTTAGTCTTGGATTTTGAGCAGCGTTTGAACTATATTTGACATTTAAATCAATTCTATGCTTCAGCATTTTCTGATCTAGAAAGCTGCAAAAACATTCTGTTCTTTGATAAATCATCATCTTAAAATTGTATGCAAAATATGCACGGCTATTTAACAAATACTAATTTTTTTAATGCCTTATTTTTCTCTATTATCCTCTGATTTATTGTAATTAAAATATATATATTTTTTAATTTAAATATATTTAAATATTATGAATATATATATATTTTTTTATAATAAATATTTAAATATCATCAAACAGTGACAGACAGAATGTTTTTTTTTAAAGGAGCTAAAACATAAAAGGGAATATTGTGGGCGCGTTAACATCCACAACGTCTTTAAAACTGTGTGTTTGCGTGTAGCACTATGAAAATGTGTCCTCGCTCTATTTATGTCTCATTATTGTATATTTTTTGCATTGTATGTGTGTACGCCCCAGGCAAATCAAACAGAAATTAAGTGTATATGGAAGAGATTAGGACCAGTGTGTGTGTGTGTGTGTGTGTAGCACTAGCCTAGCCTGCATTCCTCCTAGCAATAGCGTCCTCTGAGTGCACTTTAATCTGTAATCTGACAGATTAGCAAATAGGAGCGTTTGAGCTGGATTATCGCCTCATTACAAATGACGAGCATCCTAGGACCTGCTCCTTCTGTGTGTGTGTGTGTGTGTGTGTGTGTGTGTGTGTGTGTGTGTGTGTGTGTGTGTGTGTGTGTGTGTGTGTGTGTGTGTGTGTGTGTGTGTGTGTGTCTCTCAGCATATTTTGTATTTTTGTGTTTTGTGTCTGTGTGTGCGAGTGCTTTTGTGCGGTGAGAGCTTAATTTAAATACACTCCCATGATAGTGTGGGTGTCTTCATTTATTGATAATAAATGTATATATTTATTGCATTATATTCAAATCTGAAAGTTAAATGGTTAAAACAGAACAGAATTTAATTGGTTTAATTTTGTGTTAAAATTCTGTCCTTCAAAAATGTCTAATTTTCAGCCTTCATTGAAAGATTTATTTGTTTTTTATTTTTTACTTTAATCCCAGAGTTTATATCTTGTATGTCAGGATCAGATTAAAATTTCCATCAAAAAATAAATAAACAAAAGCAAAGCAACCAGATGTTCTGTTGAAGCGGACGGTCTTTGCGCTGCATCATTTTAAAGAGGTCACATAACAGATGGGTCGCTAAAACGTCCTCAACGATGAGCTGAAACGGGACATTTAGAAGATTACAAAGACTAAAGCTAAATGAGTTTAAAACCTAAACCTGCAGTATTTAAGGGTGAAAGATCACTATTTCAAACTAATGCAAGCTACAGCATGCAAGTGGAAATAATGAGAGCAGTGCACGTTAAGTTGTGTGTATTGTGTTTCTTAGTTTTTGTGTGTCCCTGCTTTAAAGGTATGGTTATAATGCTGAGTTGGCCATTATATGTGTCTCAGGAGTGTGTGTGCCTATGGGCTATGCACATATGTGTATGTGAGCGAGCACTAATGCATGTGTGTCTGTACAGAATGCTTGGTAGGACATTTGGTAAATCCGGCAGCATGTGCTATTGTGTTCGCCTCTGCACTAAAATGCATGCACACATATAAAAAGAAAGCATGAAATGCACAGATGAATGCAACAAAAAGTACAATTTGTTGTTAAATCAATAAAGGAATAGCTCGCCTGAAAATGAAAATCCTCTCGCCGTTTAATCACCCTCGCGTTGTTCCCTTTTGTTTTTTTGTTGATTACAAAAGAAGATTTTTGAACTGTCTTGCAAAAGAGATTTTTCTAAATATCTGCAACAAAATGTACAATTTGTTGTTAAATCAACACCTGAACAAAACATTATAGGGATAGTTCACTTAAAAATAAAAATCCTGTTGCCATTTATTCACCCTCATGTTGTTCCAAACCTGTATGACTTTCGTTCTTCTGCGGTCCATAAAAGAGATATTTCGAAGAATGTTGCAACTGTTTTTCAAAATATCTTCTTATGTGTCCCACAGAAGAAAGAACGTTTTAGAATAACATGATGGTCCCGGAATTTTCATTTAATGGGTGAACTGTGCCTTTAACACAATAACTACGTATATATCACAGTCAGAGGATGCTCAGTTATTTCTATAAAATATTATCCCATAGATGCAAAAGGAACATGCAGTTTTAATTTGTCATTTAGTAGGCTACATGAATGTTGCATTCAAGGTAAACCGTTGGCATACAGTACAGGATGTGATACTAGTTATGGCAGTGCGCAGTGTGGTCTCCAGTGTACAGCTGAAAGCGTGAGCTCTTGGTCATGAGCACTTCATTGTGGATGGATCGATGCCCTGCTCTCCCCCTGGGTCACTGGTGTCCTCCAGTGTCCTTAATATTAGTGGCAATTTCATTAGCTCTGACCATATCACTCTGATAGAGAGGGCGGCTGATTAAGTAGAAGTGCATAATTGTTTTTGTCCCATTGAAATGACATCCAATGGTGCTCCATTTTGCATTTATTCATATCTCAGATCATTATTAGTTCTCTTTGTAGTCGAAACTCTGGAATACTGCATTTGGAATGGGATCTAGCGTCTTCGGTTGCTTCTTGAAATAATGATGCTCCTAGACCCTACAACATGACTAATTCCAAAAATAAAGAAAAAAAGAAAAGAAAGCAAGGATGGGAACTTCTCTTTCTGTCTCTCCCTCCCTCTTTTCTCAATACGCCCCAATAGTCAGCCCAGCAACAGCACACAGAAGCTCCCAAAAGCAACCCCCCTCTCACCGCCTCTGCATCCAAGTGACCCAGTTTCCACCCCCTCTCTAAAACAAATCACTCCATGACCCACTTCTTCATTTCGCACCACTTTAGCATGCGCATGTGCTTTGCAAAATTATGCATCTGTCTTCGCTCTGAGGTTCAGAGGCATTTCATCTGTGCGTTTGGTTACAGAGAAATACTGCTGGCAGAATAAAATCCCCTACATTAATAATAAACGCACTGAAGACTGGAGATTTTTCTGCCTTTTGTATGTAGCATCAGTATGTCTGATTGTGTTAAAGACAGTCCTTCAAGGTCAGCATTGCCTCCTGTCCTGACAATCTCTAAACAGGATTTTTGCAATCACAATTATTTTAATCTGCCGCTTTTTGTGGTTCCTCGTTGGATAAGTGCGTGATTTGTAATTAAAGTACTCCATCAACAGCTGAATTCTTTTCTGATTAATGTATGTGATAATGCTCGTACTGTTGATAATAAGAACATGTCAGTGAGACAGCAACAGGAAGGCAAATCAATTTTGCGGCCTATTTAAGCAGAGAGACAAATGGTAATTTTTAATAATCAGCTACGCTCAGACGATAGGCCACACATACAAACAGACTCAGTTTATAAGGATTAATAGGTAAACATTTGTAATATTTAATCGTTGTGTTTTTATGTAATGACAGCTGCATGCTGTCAGACGGTGGGGTAGAATTGATTCAGGTTTTTTTTTAATGAGCAGTGGGCCACACAGTCACCCATACAATCTCTGACTGAAAGGTGCATCATTTAGAAAAAACATGTGGAAAATGTGCATTATTAATTAATGCATCTGCGTAAGTGTGTGCGTGCCCTGCAGTAAATGAATGGCAGTGATTGACCCTGACTGACTGGTGACAGGATCCACATAACAGCAATTAATTGTCCTTAGTTAACTTCCTCCACACCTTTTTCTTCCGATTTCTTTGGCACTTCACATTTAGATTTACTGTACATCTGGCAACTAGTAGAGATGCATGCAGGCATGTTTACTGCCTTAAATATCAGTATTTAAACATTTTCATGTTATTAGCTAAGCTGTTATAGCTACTATGTATACCCAAATTATAAATGATCAAAATAAATTATGTTTATCCTATCCCATCACAGACTTTGCATTGGAATCGGCCTTTCATGAGCTGATGGGTAAATCTCCCATGACACAATCACATTATGCGCAGATGAGGGGAAAATACTGCGTCTATTGTTTTGTCTTGGTTTATAATGTCTTTCTGAGCTCAATGCATTCATTCAGGAAGTTGCAGATGGATTCTGGGATTGAAGAAGGTTTATTTTATTAATAAACTGCATTTACATTATACAGTTTGTTTTCAATATTTGTATTATATTCAAAACATTTATGAATATAAAATACTCACATTTAATAATATATTATATAATACAATGTATTATAAATGTTAAAAAAAAAGAAGTGCATTATGGTTTCCACAAAAATAATACGCAACACAACATTGTTCCACATTGATAACATTTGATTTCACCAAATCAGCATATCAGAATGATTTCTGAAGGATCATGTGACACTAAAGGCTTTTGAAAATTCAGCTTTTCCATCACAGGAATAAATTACATTTTAAGATATATTACAATAGAAGACAGTTATCTAAAATTGTTTATAATATTTCACAATGTTACTGTTATTACTGTATTTTTGATCAAATATATGCAGCCTTTGTGATCATAAGATTTGTTTTGTACAATACATACACATACATGTATTCAATGTGAGAGAGTAGATTATAAAAAAGCATGCTTGTGTGAATTTGGCTATATTTCTATAAATATTATTTATGCGTTTCATAGCGTCTCCCCTTTTTTCCTTGTGAATTTTGCTTGGAGTAAAATGCCTATAAGAGACACTAAAAGCCTACAGCCACAGATTTCTGCACAAGAGCGGGGTGGAAAAGAAGGACTACGAGGGGGAGGGAGGGAGGCCCGTGGCACGTGTCCAGATTAAACATAATCCCAGCACAGGATGCCAAACAAGGCTTCAGGTGAGAGAGGAGCTCCAACGGGACAAGAGAAGGGTGGGAGGAAAGACAGGTGGCCAGGAAGACAAGACGAGAGAAAGAGAGGGGGAGCTGTGTGCGTGGATTTACCCTACAACATAATAATGCCCACTAGAATTGTTGTTGCTTGGGAGTTAGAATCTGTATGTATAATATGTATTTACCTTCTTGGTTGTGCATAATATGGGAAAGAATGGGCATGAAAAAATCAAATGAATAAACGAGGGGAAACAGAAGCTGTGTTCCGAAGGTCCCTAAGCAGTGTTCACCATGCACACTGAGCTGCGGACATCTGTGGAACTTCACTTTATAAAGACAGACTTTATATAAGACTTAATATAAATAATATTTATATAATATATATTTATTTGTGTAATATATATTTGTATAATTATAATATATTTTTGTATAATAATTATATATATATATATATATATATATATATATATATATATATATATATATATATATATATTTGTGTGCATATTATAATATTAGTATTAATTACAATATAGTTGTCACGATTCCTGTCTTATGTTTTCCTTGTCTTGTGTGGACTTTTGTTAATTCCTGTTCTGTGCCATGTTTTGTAGTCCTTTGTAGTTTTTCTTGTTTATTAGTCTCTCCAGGTGTTTCTATTTAGCCCCGCCCCCTTGTTATCTTGTTTAGCTTGTTTGCCTGTGTATTTAAACCCCTGTGCTTCAGTTGTTGTTTGTCGGTCGTTGTTTTGCTGTTGCTTGTAGCTGTCTCCTTGTTCTTGTTCTGAGTTCCTGTTCTGAGTTTCTTTGTTTACCCTAGATTACCTTTTTTGTATTATTATTAAAATAGTGCTTGCATTTTGATTCGCTCTCCGCTTCATTCCTGCTCCCACGTTACAGAACGACGACCTACAAATGAATCCAGTAGCACAAATTAGCCGACCCAGAGACTGTTCACGTCACTTCTGCCGACCCAGAGACTCTTCACGTCACTTCTGCCGACCCAGAGACTGTTCACGTCACATCTGTCGACCCAGAGACTGTTCACGTCACTTCTGTCGACCCAGAGACTGTTCACGTCACTTCTGCCAGCCCAGAGCCCTCACCGCTGGCGCCGTCCAGCCCAGAGCCCTCACCGCTGGCGCCGTCCAGCCCAGAGCCCTCACCGCTGGCGCCGTCCAGCCCAGAGCCCTCACCGCTGGCGCCGTCCAGCCCAGAAGCCTCACCGCTGGCGCCGTCCAGCCCAGAGCCTTCACCGCTGGCGCCGTCCAGCCCTGAGCCCTCACCGCTGGCGCCGTCCAGCCCAGAGCCATCACCGCTGGCCCCGTCCAGCCCAGCACCCTCTCGGAGACGGAGGAGGAGGAAGAGGACTTCCTGCATCCTGCAATGCCCGGAGGCCCTTCCTGAGCCTCCGGTCAGTCCAGAGGCTGTCTCCATACTCCTGGCCCTGCCGGCACCGCCCAAGCTGCTGGCCCTGCCGGCGCCGCCGAAGCTCCTTGCCCTACCGGCACCACCCATTCCACCTATCAGGGCCAATACTGCCCAGCCTGAGCCGGTGTCTGTTCCGGTGCCTGAGCCGGTGTCTGTTCCTGTTCCTGAGCCTGAGCCGGTGTCTGTTCCTGAGCCTGAGTCGGTGTCTGTTCCTGAGCCTGAGCCGGTGCCACCCATTCCACCTATCAGGGCCAATACTTCCCAGCCTGAGCCGGTGTCTGTTCCGGTGCCTGAGCCGGTGTCTGTTCCTGTTCCTGAGCCTGAGCCGGTGTCTGTTCCTGTTCCTGAGCCTGAGCCGGTGTCTGTTCCTGAGCCTGAGCCGGTGTCTGTTCCTGAGCCTGAGCCGGTGTCTGTTCCTGAGCCTGAGCCGGTGTCTGTTCCTGAGCCTGAGCCGGTGTCTGTTCCTGAGCCTGAGCCGGTGTCTGTTCCTGAGCCTGAGCCGGTGCCTGTTCCTGAGCCTGAGCCGGTGCCTGTTCCTGAGCCGGCGTCTGTGCCTGTTCCTGAGCAGGCGTCTGTGCCTGTTCCTGAGCCGGCGTCTGTGCCTGTTCCTGAGCCAGGGTTTGTTCCTGTTCCACCGCCCTGGCCGCCCGAAGGGTCTTCACCGCCCTGGCCGCCCGAAGGGTCTTCACCGCCCTGGCCGCCCGAGGGACCTTCACCGCCCTGGCCGCCCTGATGGACTTTGTTTCGCCCTGGCCGCCCGACGGGTCGTCTGCTTCGCCTTGGTCGCCTGCTCCACCCGACCGCAGTCTTCAGGTCCTCTTCCGCTCCACGGGCCTGGCCCTCCATCCCGCCCCCGTGTCCGCCTCTGCTCCACCTCCCTCCTGGACTGTTCATGAGGAGCGTCTGGAATCCGCTCCTTAAGTGGGGGCTATGTCACGATTCCTGTCTTATGTTTTCCTTGTCTTGTGTGGACTTTTGTTAATTCCTGTTCTGTGCCATGTTTTGTAGTCCTTTGTAGTTTTTCTTGTTTATTAGTCTCTCCAGGTGTTTCTATTTAGCCCCGCCCCTTTGTTATCTTGTTTGCCTGTGTATTTAAACCCCTGTGCTTCAGTTGTTGTTTGTCGGTCGTTGTTTTGCTGTTGCTTGTAGCTGTCTCCTTGTTCTTGTTCTGAGTTCCTGTTCTGAGTTTCTTTGTTTACCCTAGATTACCTTTTTTGTATTATTATTAAAATAGTGCTTGCATTTGGATTCGCTCTCCGCTTCATTCCTGCTCCCACGTTACAATAGTGGTTGGGTAGGTAAGATTTTTTTATATTCTAAAATAAGTTTCTTATGCTCACCATGGCTGCATTTATTTGATCAAAAACACAGTAAAAACAGTAATATTGTAATTTATTAATATACAATATATTGTATTGACCCATTACTCAAGTCTTGTTGCATGATCCTTCAGGAATCAATCTAATAGGCTGATTTGGTGCTCAAGAAACATTTAATAATATTATAACAGTTGTATTGCTTTATTTTTTTTTGTGGAAACCATGATTAAGTTTTTCAGGAGTCTTTAATAAATATAAAGTTTAAAAGAACATTTCTTGTAAAAAAAAAAAAAAGTTTTTAAAGGTCTTTAATGCATTAAAAATATATTCTAAATTTAATATCATTACTTATATTCCAGACCCCTAAATTTAATGATGACAATATTAAAATAAAAGTAAAATGATTTGGTTATTTTGTATGTCTTCTAAACTGCTCTTGATTATGGCTTTGTTAGGGTTGCATCTCATGCACTTCATACCTACAAACACCTGCATTAAAATAAACTAAATGCTGGGCCATTTTTTATCACGTCTGTTTGAACTAAACGATGTGTAGAACTGAAGTAGTGCACAATGACTAAGGTAAGTTTCCCTGTCCACTTCCTGTGCCATGATACATTATTCCACAATTGTTTTGTTTCCAATGCTGTTCTGAATATTCACACCATGCAAATTGAAATATCTCTTAATAGGGTCGAAAAATCAAGCGTAGCATTAGTGGCAGTCAGTCAAGCTCGCAACTGCTAACTCTCATCTGATCCACGTCTACCTATAGGAATACGACGCCTAGCACAGCATTCCAGTATATAAGTTCCATTCAGTATTAAAGCAGATTAATCACGTTGCTCAAGAGCTAATTACACTCCTGCATCCCCAGCTCCTCCTCTCGTCAAGTCAGGACTTGGCCTCTGATATTCCTCTTCTAATCCAGTGTTGGGTAAATTACTCAAAAAAAGTAATCCGCTACAAATTACTAATTACTACTTTAAAATTGTAATTTGATTACATTACTGATTACTGCATGTAAAGAGTTATCAGATTACTAATTACTTTACTTTCAAGTTACTTTTACCTATTAAAAACCGATTAAAACTACAAGAATACACTACAAAGTGAAACTCAGTTCTCTCCGTAATTAAATATTGCAGACATCCCAAGTCTCCCGCATAGCGGCTCACTGATGCCCGCAAATTAGTTAAAATCTCCCGGAATCTAGAGCGAGTGAGCAATATTAGCACGCAGGGTTACTTTGTAACACGTTATACCCAACTCTGTTCTAATCAGATTAATTTTTCTAATTATGATGTACATTAAATTATTAAACATTAAATATATCTGCAATTGGGGGGGGGTATCGCTGCTCTCCCTGCTCTTGTCCATGCTAGGCTGCATGATGGATGGGCATGGAGTTCTTGCCCAGTGCAGAACCATACCGCCAATCCAAACTGTATGCTAACTGTCAATCATCCTTGACAATAGTGGTCCTGACAGAACCCTCTGTCTACTGCATGGGACACTTTTGAGCGATTCAAGCGTATCCAGAGATAGAAACAGAGAGAGAAAGAGATGCAGAGATGTAGTCTGTGCATGGAGGATTATGGGGAAGCTGTAATCTGACCATCCCATGTGGGGTAAGAGTGTCTTACTCAAGGCTGCTCCAGGGTAAAAACAGCAAGGGTGGTGGGGGAGGGGAGGATGATATCTGCTAACCAGTTAACGAGTTCACCAGCTAATCCTGAAGTGGGATTGGGTGGATGCGGGTGGCCCTGGATTGGACGCAGTGGTTGCAGTGTGACCTTCACCGACACACTGGCGATTCGTTTTGAGTGAGTGAGGGGGCAAAGAAAAAAAGGATTTCTTTAGTGGTGACGCAGAAGTGTGATTTATTATTTTAATTAAGCATCTCACTCGAGTGAGACCAGCAAAGCCACAATTATGCTAAAACACCCAACAGTCGACTGCCTATTTTCTTTTTCATGTTAATCAGAAATAAATGTGTGTGTATGCCGTAAGCAGTCAAAGCTTAACAACACTCTCAAACTTTGACGTAAATGCCTTCACAAAACAAATCAATGTTTAAAACTAACCCATCAAACCTGCTGCCAATAACACTATAAGCAAACCCCTTTAGAAATGGCCTTAATTAATCTCTGATTAACTCTGTAAATCCATTTATCACTTGCGCTCACCTTTTCTCTCTTTGAATGCATACCTATTTTAAATTTTCTCTCCGTTCTCAACCTGTATTTCTGCATCATATCAGACTCCTTGGATCTGAAGTGGTACAAGAAGCATCTGCAAAGAGCATAAATGTTAACGAACAGTCGTAAATGGCCCTCTTACGGTAACAAGGAGAAGGCAAATAACTGCAAATCTACCCCCTCACTCCTTTTGAGAGACCTTTTTTCTTTTTTGCTCAATCCACGAGCCATCTTCCTAAGAACAGTTCTGTTGCCATTCAGAAACACCAGTTAAGCATCCCGCCACCCACTAAGAATTTACAGAGCTCAGGATAAGAATCACAAATACCAAAACCACAGAGAGAGATTTCTTAAAAAATAAAGTTGTAAAGTTTATTACAATCTATTTTGACAATATGTTGCACCAAAACTCCTCTACAGATAATGGAAACACAATTTGTTGAATATATTAATATTTGCTGAGAAAAGCCTTAACATAAAAAAATATCTAGAAAAGAGAAGTATAAGAAATATAAGAAAAGAGAGTGATAAGACTTCACTGAATATGTATGGGAATCGTTTTCATTTCATGACTCTTGGTATTTAACTGTTTCACGGCTTCCATGAACCAGTGATTTTTCCCTCAGGTTTTATTTTAGCACTGCATGCTGCTCTTGCCTGCCCGCTGCCCGCATTTAGTAATTATATCTAATTTGCAAGGTGATTTCAAAGCTACAGGTGCACCAAACCTACTGTTTTGCTTAGATAAGAGGCTGTAAGTGAACATAATAAGCAAAAAATGCCCACCTTTGTCTTTGATTCATTCCTCCAGTTTGAGCATAGGCTATATGAAGAAGCCTAATGTTTATTTACTTTCGAAAAACTGAATAATTCCACATCTTTTACAAATGTTCTTGATGTTTACACTATGCATGTATGTAGGCTACTAAGGCTAGGCCTACCTACTGTATCTATCCATCCATAGTTAAAATATGGTTGAAACAACCCTGTTGAGGAGTATTCAAACACACAGAAAAGAAAGGCTACACATGCCGACATTAGCCTACAGCTCAGCTACAAATCTTGAGCTTATGGGATTCTGTGGATCACTGGTGGTCTGTGTTAACCTTGTTTAATATTTTAAAGCAGGGAATATATTTGGATTGAAGGTTAATCACAGCATACATACAGTGAATTAAAAGGTTAGACAATGACCTAAATTGACAATTTCGTGTTATACTTATTTTTTATGGAACTGTCAGCAATTAAACGAGGATTTGAATGTTTCAGGAAGGCATAGCATCCTTTCTTTGACAGGCTAGGCAGGCAGTGCCTTTATTTTGACACGTGTACCTGAATGAATCAGCCTGCAATGGAAGGGAATAATGCAATTATTTACATGCACAGAAATAGCAGTAATCATGATGAATGGATTCCAGATGCTAATTTTAATGTATGCAGCCGCGCTCCTCTAAGACAGTAGCCTACACAGATGCTCAGTTTTGCTATGCCGGCAGTCAGACGTAGTGACGCTCATTTGCATGCCGAACTGCTATCTTAATGTGGATATTTATTTTAATTCAATTTCTTACCCGCACATACCGCACGGGAGGCTTCTGTGGCAAAGTCACATTAACCTCTGGCTAGTTAATATTCATCTAGCGAAGTCCCCCATCACTTGATGAATATTCATGAGGTAGGCGAGGCTGTCCCCTCACCCCTCCTTTCAGCTCCATGGCGCCCGCGCGGACATGTTTATTTCTGCAAGCAGGAGCGCACACGATCATCATCATCATCCTCATCGTCATCGTCCTGCAGCTCGATCTGCGCGTGACAGTCGCTCAGCTCAATATGGCAAACAAGAGCATTTTGACCGCCAAAGAGCGCTCACTGAAGGGCAGGGAGGAGAAAATGGTCGTGGCAGGTAAATTCTGTCTTTCGTGAAGTTCGGCTGCCACGCAGTGGGTCATGTCACATGTGAAGGGACCATAGACTGGAAGGGACACTGATGTAAAAGCAGGTGGATGTGACACTCGTGCGTTTCTCTATAGCGTTTCTCATAGAATAAACTCTCCAGTGGCACATCACATCTGGGGACATACGACAACTTCCGCATTCAAATAAAAACCATAGTAACCGAAATTCCGAATAATGCCACAGTTAAAGTTACGTCACAATAAATGTATATAAAATGTCCTTCATACAGTGTAGTGAAGAATTATTCAGTGTTCTGTCATTTTGTGTAATATATTTTTTTCTGATGGAAAAGATTATATATATAACCTTATAGAATTAATAAACTAAAACAGGCTACTTATTTACTTATACACTTTTTTTTTAATAATCGAGAGAAAATGTGTCCTTCAATCTTATTTGATACTATATCTTTAAAGCTCCAAACCATAAATGGGTAGACAAAACACCAAATTAACAGTAACATGTTATTTCAAGTTATTAGTATAACATTAAACAGATCTCACTTCATTTTACACGACTTTCATCAAATTAATGCCATTGTCTGATGAGATATTGTTGGGAAGTAAACCAAGTAAAATCTGCTTACCACCTAAATCTATGTATCTATTTTTTTTACAAGTATTTAGATAAACATTGAAAGATGGACAGTAACTCAAAACAACTTCACTATTAATATTAATATTGTAAATAACTAATTTTTTAATTATTTAAATGGATAAAAAAAATTGTTTAGGCCAAAAGTGTGCACTATAAAAAAGTATTTATTCCTTTTAACCCATTAGAATTGTAATCTATTGAAATTTAATATTATTAATATCAATTTGTATTGAGGACATAAAAAGTAGTAAATTGTAGAAATTACCCAGAAACAATAGCTGAACTGTTGTAAATAAAGTCAAAACTATGGTTACCTAGGAAAGATTAATAAGGCAAAAAAACAAAATGTTTTTCTTTTTGTCAGCAAAAGCATAGTGACTAAAAACAGAATAACGAGAAAATGTCTCTTTTGGATATTTGATTGATTCTCAGTGACGTCAAACTCTCATTAGGCTGGGATGATTTGATGAGAAGCAGCATTGAAACAGTTCAGAACTAAACATTTAGTGTGCTAGTGAAGCCCACATTCACTTATTTTACATGTCTGATACTCTGCTATGGTTAGATGAAAGGGGTCATACAAAATTCATCAGTTCTTGGCTTACTTGGCAGGACTGAGTTCTTTTTAGAGTAAAACTCGGCACAGTTGACTACTAGGCACTCTCTGGGCTTATTCCAAAAATGGTTGTGGAGTTCCTCACTGTAAATAATCAACGAAACTATGTAATCACCAACAAACAATAAATCGGGTGACTGTGCCTTCAGATATAACCATGACAGTTTTGCTGGCCTGGTGCATCCTGGGAGTTCTGGTGCCCTAGCAGTGTCCAGGGGCCCATCTGTGCATTATGCGCATGAAAGCTCCGCCCCCGTCACGCGTTCCCGGCCCTTCTGTCGAAGCAGCTCGCTGTCACGGCATGGCGGAAGCTTCCGGGCCTCTGCATCCATGGGGGGTGGAACAGGGTTTTGGGGAGGATGATCAAACCATACCTGCTGTTGCCATGCTGGCACAGCCTGAGAAAATGAACTGATGTCATCGCCACAGTCACGCCTCTCTATTTAAATGTCTTTATTAGCAGTGTATTTAAATGTGACGTCAAAATATGCATTTCATTTGATGTCATCAAATGAAATCTCTGAAAAAAAACATTTTTTAGTATTGTAGTATGTAATCACTTTACTAGCATGACTTGTGATTCAAATAGGCCTTATTATTCTTTTATTGTGTGTATATCCTTGGAAATAATGCACATTCTACATCAGTGCCATTAAAGAGCAATTTCATGCGACCTTGGCAAAGAAACAATTTCTGTAAAGAGTGTCTGGATGACTGCTATTGGTTTTCCATCACTCCCACATACTGTACATAGAAGTATTAAGCACATGCTTTTTATCCAAAACAACATAGAATACACAAATAGAAGGCTCGGTCCGTCGTGAAACAGGCAGTTAAGAGCTTTACTCAAGGGCACAGTGGTGAAAGGAGTAAAACTGAAATCAAAGTAGCTTCTCCAGATCCTCAGCTTCCCCTTTCTGAGATTGAAACCGTAACATTTGAGTTAGTGGTCGAGATTCCAAACCCTTCGTTTACAATACACTGACCTTTCAGTATAAATCATGAGCTTTCTGTCATTTTCTTTTGAAACATCTATAATATAGACTATATTATTGGGGTCTCCAAGCTGAGTACAGCTATCAGTGCATCTGTGAACACTTTTATACTGGCATACAATACTTCGATTTAGCATCATCAAGTCTTTCAGAAAGTTGACGTTTGTTTGCTTAGGTTCTGAAAATACTGTCTTTTCTAAAACTATATTATGTTAGCTTATGTTTTGTCTCGGGCATCAGAATGCTGGAGGTGTTCCACAGATTAAGTGCACTATCTTGCAAACTGTAGTGTTGAGGGGGGGCCATTCTTCACCATAGCAACAGAAAATGGTTGCTTGGATACAGGTTTGAATAGAAAGTATGGTATGAATGCATCAGCAGTCGCCTCCAGGGGACATACAGGCACTTGAACTTGTCGGTGACTCCAGTGTCTCAGCTGATTGAAGTTGACCCAGCATGAGGTGGTGTTGTTGCGTTCCAACAGAAATGGTCTTGAATATGCCATGTTTAACAAGAACGTGAAGACCAGTTGGTTAAGACACTTTTAGACTGATATTACTTAGATTTTTTAAGTTATAAACTCCGCAGGTATAGACCGTTTCTCCGCAGTATATTTGTTTATATAGTCATACTTGAAGCTGGAGACATGTTTTACCATCAAGAAAATATGCTTGGACATGGAATCAGGTGAATCAATATTTCACCTAACTAGTTGGGGTTACGAATAGTGAAATCTTTTCCAATTGACCTATGGCTAAGCCACGCCCCCTCCACTCACTCAGACAAACAGTCAACATTCGGTGGCAGGCGCTATATTTAGTTATGTTGAAGAGGAGTGAAAAGGCTACATGTTTTGCTAAAAAAAAAACCCACAAAGTTCCCCAGTTGTTTTGTTAGAAAGTTGTCTAAAATGTTGTGCTTTAATATGTAATTAATGGTTCATGATCAAATTAAATATGTACAGGTCTAAGTTGCATACGTTTCCAGGACAAGCCTTTTTACCATCTTTACCAAGAGTTCCTCTCCATTAGTTTGGTGCTACAGTATTTACATGAATCATTCAGCACAACACTGCTAACATTTGTTATCTCGGTTATTTACAGATACGTTAATGAAGCTAAGTGACATGATGTACAACGCAAAATAACGTGCAAATACGTTGTTGACTTAACGTTACAGAACAGATGTAGACATCCTTGTTTAATTTATCCACGTTTAGTTGGTGTTGTGGTCTACCACATAACTTAATCCAGAGCAGACACTTATCTCGGTTGAGATGTGGCTTAATTTGGAAAAGGTAAAAAATACACACTGTCACCCAGCCTCTCGGGATACCTAGTGTCGGAGTTGCATGTACTCCATGCACACCGTTTGATCATTTTAAACTTAAAATGACAAGTAAAAACATATAAAAACGAATGGAAACTGATTAACTGCAATGCATTTCAATGGAAGTGGAAGCAGAGAATGTCCGAGTCTATTGGGAGCTATGCGCACTGTGATTGGCTCATCGCGTTTGGGGGCGTGGCTTAGTCATAGGTCAATTGCTTGAAAACCTAGATTCTGTTGATTCTTTTGTGACTTTGTGTTGTCTGAATTTTGCAACCAAAATCTAATCATTTTTGCATCATGTCTGGTTTGTTAGTAACATTTGAGCGACTGCAAAGACTAAGGTGCCACAAAGTAAACATGGAGTCCTATATCCAACACCAGTGATATGCATCCAACCAATCACAATTAA
This sequence comes from Siphateles boraxobius, assembly GCF_051911475.1. Taxonomy (NCBI): domain Eukaryota; kingdom Metazoa; phylum Chordata; class Actinopteri; order Cypriniformes; family Leuciscidae; genus Siphateles; species Siphateles boraxobius. Next base: position 32,050,711 of record NW_027508833.1, on the reverse strand, counting down.
TTCATATGCCAATGTTACAGAGGAGTTACAAGTTTTCCTTTCTAAAGCGTCGGCGGCACCGTTGACAACAGAAGCGTGCTGTAAAAGTCCAGATTAACATTAGATCCTTGGGTCACAAGAAAGTTGTTGTGTGGAGCGATTATGAAGGGTCATTCCAATAACAAAAGTTTTGGAGAAGAAAGGTCCTTTTTCCAATCTTGCCGCTCCAATAAAAAAGTCCTCTTCTGGTTCTTTTGTCAGGCTCACCCGCCTTCCTTTGCCTCACTTTCTTTTTTCCTCTTTTTTTCCCTTTTGTTTTCGCTGTCCTTTTTTCGGCAGAGCGGTTTGTAAGGTGTTGTGGTGTTGGCGAAGGCGTCTTTTGGCACAGTCACGGGGCACTGTTAAAGGAGGCAGACTGGCACCTCCTGGAGCCATGCCAGAGCTCCTCGGGAGAAATACCCACTGCTGTGGTTGGTGTGTGAGTGTGTGAGAGAGAGATAGATAGAACAGAGAGAGTGAGAGAGAAAGGCATTATGGGAAGGTGAAGGGAAGAGGTTGTAGAATGGTAGAGAGAGAAAACACTAGGCTTGCGGTGCCAGAGCTTTTGTGGATGTTGGTTATGTTGGCGCGTTCTTGGCTAGGTTCACTTCATTCCAGTTCGTTTGTTACGTTATTTTTTTTCTTCACTTGATTGAGCGGCTGTGTGTTCATCTGCTGCCAAAAGGAATGGAGGAATGAAAGACAAAAAATTTGTAGCTCCTTATTTCCGCTGCTCTAATCTGTTGCGCATCCCTCGCTTTTATTCCTCTGCCCAATCCTGTCTTCATCACTTACTCTGAAATTAATTTATCTTCCAATTCTCACCTTTTTTTTCTTTGGAAAATGTGTTTTTTTTTTCTTTTCTTTTCAGATCCTCCCTCGCAGAAATTAGAAATGGGATAATTGTACGCTTGGCTGGCAGGTCAGTGCCAGGTGGTCTGTTCGAACATAGTGAGATTTGGCAAATGTGACTGTAGAGGTGTGTGATGCACTAGTCCTCACTTCGACAAGAAAAAAAGAAAGCTTTGCTTGTCAAGGTGACAAAACAAGTAGCTCTTTTTTTAACTTGATTTGGTTGCATGGCTTTTGCCTGCCTGTCTTCTTTGTCTCTCAGTTGTTTGCTTGTCATCTAATTTCCTTGTATGTTAAATAGCATTCTTTGTTGTTAAATATGCTCAGTGTGCAAAACAGGTTAAAGTTTCGCAAAAGAAACCAAACACACTTTGTGCTTTAAATTCTGGCCTGCATGTTTTGTGGATGCAGTTCCAATGGATAATATAATTCACTGTGTCAACTTGTCATCTAACAACTGGCTAGTTTATATTGGTTTATTTTATTTGTTATAGTATTTTTAGTGGCAATGGTTTAATTAGCATGACCCCACCCCCCCCCCCCCCCCCCCCCCCCCCCAAACCAGTTTCCCTCCCTGCAGGTTAAAAGGTGAAGTTGGTTAAAAGGGATAGTTCACCCAATATCTAAATTTTATTTCTTCTGTTGAACACAAAATAAGATATTTTGAAAAAATGCTGGTTACCAAACAGTTGACGGAAGCCATTGACTGACATAGTATTTTTTTCCCATACTATGAAATTCAATGGCTACCATCAACTGTGAGTAAATGATGACAGAATTTTCATTTTTGGGTGAAATATCCATGTAAGATTAGGGTGCAGGATGGATATGGTTGGGGTTAGTTGTTAGCAAAGTGTTGGCAATCAGCACTGTGATTGACATGGCCAGTGACATATTTAGAATCAGCTGTGAAGTATAGTACAAATAGTAGTCCCATGTTATGTGGATTACGTCCGATCAGGAAAGGAAGCGAATAAAACGGAAAAGGAAGCTGCGATTTTAAATGCAATCCATGTGTTTTAGCACAAAGCAGCAAAGTTTGAATTGCTTTGTGGGCTATCTTACACAACACGTCCCACGATGATTACGTACTAGTTAGGTAGGCTAAGAGTAGTCCTTTGTTCAAAAGAGAACTAGCTCAAAGCGTTTTAGACCCCATTTACACTTGTCATCCACTTGTAATCGGATCAACGAAAATGCATAATACCAGGCGTAAACAGGGCCTGTGTCAAAATTAAAAACTTTTTTTTTTTAAATGAAAAAGTCTGTTGCACTACATCTAGCTGTTTTTGAATGCAAAATCATATAAATAAAGTGCCTTTAAAATTAAAACAAAACTTTAATTGTTCAGGGCTTCCGATTAGTTGACTAGTCATTCAGACAACACACCTACTAGTAGATTTTGAGAATATATAGGTTTTTACCTCTATAGATTCACGATTTTTACATTTTCTGAACAAAATGTGAGATGTTGTTGTTCTTGCAAAATGTCATTGCTAGCTGATTGCTTACTGCCCTAAATCAAAGGTACCCACCCCTAAGTCTCTATTATTTTCTGGTTTCTAGAAATGGCTTGGGTTCCTTCTTCAATACACATCTATAAGGTTTTGTTTCACACATTTTTGTCTGTCAGGCAAAAATCTGAAGTCTTAAAAAAGTAATGGCACACCTCTCCTTACCAAGCCACAAAATTTGAGGCATCATTCATGTCCGCAGCCAAAGTTTAATACTTAGGGATTTAGAGCAACGCTACGCTAGGCTAACTTTCATACTGAGCTTTTGCAATCAGTAATGGACAGATTTTCAGTATTCAGGTCATTATCATATATAGTTTAAACTTTAGGAAGATTAAAGGGGGAATGGGGTGCATGTTGCCCTAAATGCACTATTGTGTGTGTTTGTTTGTGGGGCCATGACACATCTCTTCATCCATATGCTAATATTAGTGCGCTGTGTGTAAACCACTATCCTTTGCTGCCTGGAGATTTAGGTGGTAAATCACTTCAGTCTTCTTAGCTCTAATCCTCCCCACATCTGTGCCCCTTTTCTCTTCCTCTTTACTGCTCTAATTCCAGTATGGCACAGTTGGCCTCATCCATCCAACTCAGGAAACATTTTGTTTGTCCACCCTCTTTTTTTCTCCCTGTGGCCTAATCCACTGCAGCTCGTTCTGTAGGGCTTTCAGAGAGCTGGTGTTGTCTCCTTCCGATGCGTTCACGTCACTCATGGTTTGTGACCTTCTCTGGATGGTTTAGAGGTGTGTGTGTGTGTGTGTGTGTTGGGTGAGGGAACGCACAGCAGTGTAATCGGCTAAGTGTCTCCCACTGCAGAAACAGCAGCACTGATTCAGCTTAGCCTGAGCAAACCAGGCAAATCTGCAATAATCCTCACCAGTCTGACAGTCCCACCATCTGGAACAGCGCCACCTTGTGCACACGTACACCCCATTGATAACAGAACATTTATATTGCTGTTTTTCTCTCGCCTATGTTTCTGCAGTAAAGCACACCGCCATTGGGAACCCCACTGTGGAACCATTTCCTGACAGTATGGAGATGATCATGTTTGGTGAGTTTGGAGAAGACCATATCACATCCTCGGGTGCAATTAATTCATTGCTTCTTAAAGTACCACTTGTGTTAGAGTGATGGCTCATGGGAAACCTGGGTTTGAGTCCAGGCTGGGTCATGTTCTATCTAATTTCTCCCCCTCTCTCCTCTTGATTTCCCGAGCCAATAAAAATGTAGCTAAGAGCCAGTTTAAATTAACAGAATCAATTGAAACAGAACAGTAGTTCTAATAAGCTGCCTACATAGACAGCATCTAAGACAGTATTCAAACTGGAATGGAACTGTAACCGTAAGTTATTACAATTTAAAACAACTGTTTCCTATTTTAATATAAAATGTAAATTAAATTTAATAAAATGTAATTTATTCCAGTGATGGCTAAGCTAAGTCTTCAGTGTCATATGATCCTTCAGAAATCATTCCAATATGCTGATTTGGTGCTCAAGAAATATTTCTTATTAATACCAGTTAAAAATAGTTGCTGTTTAATATTTTTGTCGAAAAAGGTGATACATTTTTTTCAGTATTATTTGATAAATAGAAAAGGTAAAAGAACAGCAATTATTTGAAATGAAAATCTTTGCTGTCACATCTGATCAATTTAATGCTTTCTTGTTAAATAAAAGTATTATTTTTTATTTCAAAATCTTAGCTTTTAAACTGTAGTGTAAGTGCTGTACATAGGCCATAACTTTCTCAATGGACACACATGAATAATTGCTTTTCACACAAATCATCTAAAGCTTGCAGTTGATTCCAGTTGAGATTTATGTTACCATGGGACTATGCTAAAAGGTTATACTCTAATAAACACAAAAATAAATAAAACAATATAAAAAGAATATTTTAAAAAATAATAAAATGTCATTTTGAGGTTTTATATATAATTTTTTTGGAGGTATCAACAGTGTCTGAATTTGACTTTTGTTTGATGTCAAACAGCTGTGGTTAGGAAGGCTTTGTATTGGAACCAAAAAGACAATTGTGTCTCTTTTTAAGACAATCCTATAATTATTGCCGTTTAATGTCTGTCCCGTTTCTGTTCAGGTATGGGATGTTTTTGGGGAGCAGAGAGGCGCTTCTGGAGGATTCCTGGTGTGTTTTCTACACAAGTGGGCTATGCTGGGGGCTTCACACCAAACCCCACCTACCATGAGGTGTGTTCAGGTGAGTCTAACTGTTCGTTCACCTCACATATCAAAGAGGTTTCCCAACCGTAAGGCCAGCAGCAGCTTCACTATACCCAAATTAATGCTTTGTTGCAGCCTTCGCTAAAACATTCCCTTCATCTGCAGTGAACTACCCAGAGTGCACTGCTCTCTCCCAGATCCGCAGCCCTTCCCCCTTCCTCTGTATGACCTACTTGTAGCCAGACAGTTCAGAAGAGATGAAATGGAGGGAGGGATGCAGCTGCTGTGATGTTGCAGTTTCTCAACTGATCCCAGTGAGAAGGTTCTGACTGCAGCTCTGCAGAGGGTTGGCTTCACACACAAATTCTCTTTTAAGTGTGTAGTTTGATGAAGACCTGCGGATGTCAGAACTGTGTTGGGTGTTTGGGTTAATATGTAGACAGGCTTTGTTATTTGTAAGAGTAGCAAACGCATATGCAGATACAGTTTTGCTCAGTAAGTGCATGCTGTTTGAGTACCAGTCAAAAGTTTGGATTCATTTGACAGAATGGTTCTCATGATCTTAAAAACCTTTTAAAGGTTTATGCTTAAAAGCTTGAAATTATGGTTTTATTATTATTTTATAAAATTATCATTGTGGCTTTTTTGTGTGCCTAAAATTGTTCTTGAATTTGTTTACAAAACCTATCATAACCACAAGAAATACAATCAAATAAACTTACTGTCCGTACCAAGTCAGTTAATTTTTAAAATGTTTTGAAGAAGTCTCTTGTTCACCAAGACTGCATTTATTTAATCAAAAATAGTCATATTGAAATATGGAAGCCATGATAATATTTTTCAGGATTCTACTTTATTTGTAATATAAATATTTCTATACATTTCTTTACTGTCACTTATGCTCAGTTTGAAGGGATAGTTCTCCCAAAAATGAAAATTATTCCATGATCTTAGGGTAAATCATTGGCTAATTTTAATTTTTGGGTGAACTATCCCTTTAATGCATCACCTTCCATTGCTAAAAAAATTTTTTTAAATGTCTTAATGTCTTTGTGAGATGAATGGTATTGTTTTTTGTGTATATTTGTTCAGTGGTTGTGTAATGTAGCTAAATATAATTTCTATATTTTTTAGCCCTTTTAATGATATTCGATATGTCATTATTAATATTTTTTTTATCTTGTGAATTAAATGAGCACACTGAAGAATATTTAATCTTTTCATTTAAAGGTGATATATTATGCCCCTTTTCACAAGATATAATATAAATCTATGGTGTCCCCAGAATGTCTCTGTGAAATTTCAGCTCAAAATACCCCCCCCCCCCCCCAGATCATTAATTATACATTTTCAAATTTGCCCCTTTTCCGGTGTGAGCAAATCAAATAGTGTTCTGTTCTTGTCTGTGCAGCCAACGACAGAGCAGTTTGCATGCTTTGCTCAAACTTTTGCCATTGCGTTAGAACTGGTTACACCGTTGGCGCTTGCGAATTATGCAAAAACCAAATGGCTTATTAAGAAACAGATTAAGGGGCGGTAATATTATAATAAGATCCCCTTCCTACGTCAGAAGGGGAGCGAAATCTGATCGGCTTATTTTTTTACATACTTCCCGAGAAAGGCTTACTAAAACAAAATTACTAGGTTGTCACTTATCACGTTTTCTGGGTTGGTAGATGCACCGTGGACCCGATTATAGCACTTAAACATGGAAAAAGTCAGATTTTCATGATATGTCCCCTTTAAAATGTTCTGTAAAAAAACGTAATAGACAATAAAAAAGTCATTAATTCTTAATATCCTTTTCTATAGCCATAATTTAATATAGACTGCAAAATCACTCAACAATTGTGCAGTTCTATTTGTGTTAATTCTTTTTCCTACCATTTCTTTAGGTCTAACGGGGCACACAGAAGTAGTGCGAGTGGTCTTCTCTCCTAAAGATGTCAGTTTAGAGAAACTTCTCAAAGTCTTCTGGGAGAGCCATGACCCCACTCAAGGTAAACATACACACCTATTCCCTCACATCTACAAACATTCACTCACACAGATGTCCATAGAAAGACCCCTGGGTTTGAGATGCAGTGGTCCAAAAGCAAACGGCCTCATGAGGTTAAAACATGGCTGCATCTGTCTGTTCACACTGCCCTGTGCATGTGTGTGTGCAGGATGGTCAGGATGATCTTGCGGGAATTGGAACAGCCTCAGACTGGCTATGTTAATGTGTCTGAGACCAATTCAGCCATGAGAGGAAAAGAGACATTGTGCATGTGTGCATTAGTGCAAGCGTCACCTATTCCTCCAATCCACTGGAAACAAACCCAATCCTGAACACACAGCTGATATTTGCCGTCTGTGTTGTCCTTCAGGTCTTCGTTTGAGAATTAGTAAGCCTTGCTGTCTGCTTGAAATCCAGCGCTAAAGATGAGACCCCAAAACCCCAACATATAAATACACAAAAATGAATTCACTCCATTCAGTTAATTGGTTGAGCAGAGAGACTTAATGTGTATCTGATCCCAAACAGACACACAAATAGATTAAATTATCTATCTATCTATCTATCTATCTATCTATCTATCTATCTATCTATCTATCTATCTATCTATCTATCTATCTATCTATCTATCTATCTATCTATCTATCTATCTATCTATCTATCTATCTATCTATCTATCTATCTATCTATCTATCTATCTATCTATCTATCTGTCTGTCTGTCTGTCTGTCTGTCTGATGTAACAGTGTGGCTGCAGCATGAAGCTGTTGTTTGGCTCTATGTGTTCAGTCACCCTGAAACAGAGAGAAAAGAGAGGAAGAGACAGTCCTCTGAAACATTCATAAAGCCTGACCCCGAGGACCTGAAGCAGACACACACACAACTCTTCGGCTCTCCTTCATCGCTGGACTGTGGGACTACAGTCTCTGCTTGAATAGTTTATATGACGTCTGTGGTTCGTTCAGTCAGACCCTGTAATAACTTTTCTTGTTTGTATTTTTTTCTTACTGGAAGGTACACAAATTCCATTTGGAGATCAGTAATGCATGCCTATAGATCTGCCAGTTGAAGACACGCCCCCTAAAAGTCAGAGTGTGGTTTTAAGGACCATGGAGTGGTTTTCTACTCTGAATCTTTCATGTGTCAAATCATCAGTTTGAGCCAACATGATTACCCTGTGTGTTTGGTTCTGTGCCAGCTCTCTAATTCACATCATGTTCTGAAGGTGTTTGAACTTTAAAAAGTCACTTGGAACACCGTCACCCTGTCAGCCAGAACGCCCCAGAAAGTAGAGCTCAGAAAATTACTCATAGAAGCCAGGGTTAGTTGTCAGAAATGGCCTTCAAATGTGATTAAACATCTGCCTTGCTCTGTTTTCCTTTACCTATGAGAATACAAGGGATGTGCAGATACATATTTTCAAAATCGATTAGTCTGTGGGTTGTCCGAACAAGTAAATGACTAGCTGGTCTTAAAGGGATAGTCCACCAAAAATGTAAATCTTTCATCATTTACTCACCCTCATATTATTTCAAACCTGTATAACTTTCTTGTGCAGAACACAAAATAATATATTTATAAGAATATTGAATAAGAATATTTATAATATCCAAACAACATTGGATCCTATTGACTGTCCACACTTTCATTGTGTGGAAGAAAAAATAAATCATACAGATATGGATCAGATTTGGATGGCAGACTTTTCATTTTTGGATTACTATCCCTTTATAGATGTCTTGCATAATTAGTCTGGCTGAGGAAGATGTCTATCCAACCCGATCTGATGTGTTTCTTAGGGGGTGTTTGCATAAGATCCATTCTTGCTTTAGAAAACAGGTAGACAGAGTGCAACAGAATAAAACGCTGAGAAGAGGTTTTAAGGTGCTTTTTTTTTTAAAGCTGAACTGTTTTTAACTTGACACTTTGTCTTAAAAATGTGTTGTATACATAGCATTTTAGGAAATAGTGTAGACTGAAAAAGAGAACTTGCAGCCTTTTATTCCAATTCCAAATAACAATTAAAATAATTAAATTCTATATTTCCAAAAGGGTTTATACTTCTACACCAAGGAATATACATGAATATACATAGTCATTTGTGATTACAGGTTTTAGAAAATATTTTTTTTACTCATGAATAGCAATTTCTACCCAATAAAAACTTTACAGCTTGACATAACTACAAAATGTATATTCATTATAAAAATAAACCATTACTTTTTAGGATTTTATACATTTTCATGATTTTTTTCAATGTCCAGAAATCACACTTATGAAATTCCCTCATATAGCCCAAGTGACCTTGGTTAAGAGTCTAGATAGACTAGTCAACCATCGTGACCCATCGGTAATGAACACACATATTCAGAGTCATGTGAGAACATGTATTCTGCTTGTATGAAACATACTCACCTAGGTTGACATTTAAATGTGCACTTTGTAAATATGAGCATCTTCTAAAGCAGAATTTGTCGCTGTGTCCCGTTTGGCATTTTTAGGCCATGTTTCATGACCCTGCAGGAGTTTGGGTAGGGAACCAGGATGAAGAGCATGGCCCATGTGCGTGACAGAAGCGTCAGATTGTGTTTTTTGGCGCAGGCCGCTGCACTGCAATTGGCTGTCGAGAATCGGGAACGTCTCTGTAGGCTGTTCATCCATGCATGCTTAACGCACACTCCATTTGTCCGCACCCGAACGCTCACATCATATCAACTATGAATCTGTGCACGTGTATGTGTGTGTTCGTCATTACTCTGAATCACGGGTAGACATATATGTATAGTGTGAAACTGCAAATGTGTGAGGTTTCATAGGATACATACATGCACGATTGTTCCCGTTGTGCACGGAGACCTGTGTATTCAGCTGCTGTCTCACAGTTCAAAGGGTTCTGCTTTCAGCAGCATGATTTAGAATCGTCCAATCACGGCTGGGATAGCAACATCTACAGCCAATCAAACACTCCCAGCACGCTCCTCTTCGTACCCCCGTCTTATACCCAGCAACACTTGCTCTGGCTGAGTCTTTAGGTCATGGTATTGAAAACGTGTGGTGGCTTCCTTAAACCCTATGCTCATTTTCTAAAAATATAGGCTGTATTTCGTGCCGCCATGCTACATCTCTGCGTGTGCTGACAAAGATAGTGCAGGAAGCCAGGGTGGGGAGAGGCGAGTTGGTAAAATTGGGTTCCTGGATGGATTTGACGAACAGGAAATGACTGAAGCCAGTGTAACAATTCTATCGCCTGTGGCAAACCATAGAACGGAGAAGTGTAGTGCGAACACACACATGAGAGAAACGCGCACATGCACGCTTGATCACCTCAGCAGTTTGTTACTTCCTTGTTTAAGAAAGACCCCCCCCCCCCCCCCCCTCCCTCCCTCCCCATTCCCAGCGGACCCCAGGGCTCTCAGTCTGTCTACAGGATAACAGCATCTTATCTTCTCTCCTCTCCTCTCCTCCCCCATTACCAGCTCCTTTTCTCCATCTTTCGCTCCCCCTCACCATCATCCCATCAGCATTTCCGCGGTGACTCTTCATTCTTACCCTTCGCTTTTATCTCTTAGTCACTTTCTTCGTTCCGCCATCCCTCGTTCCACTAACAGTGAAAGGCAAGAGGGCGGGTTTCTCTCCTTCTTTGTCCTCGTCTTTCTGTCTTACCACTTTCATCTTTTATCGTGTCATGTTTTTTGTTCTTGATTTGCAGTATTTATGTAGCTGCTGCGTCAGAGAGATGCGTAAATGCACGCTTCAAGGGGTAGAGACAAGATGGCTGACGCAGGCGCTCAAATGTAAAGGCTGAGCTACAATCTTCCAGGCCTGTAAATGTTAAATCTTGTTGTCTACCTGCCTTCAGTGTGTAACCTGTGACTGACACGTTTGCTATGATTGAACCTTGAAGAGCAAAACATCAATACACACAAGCTAATTATGTGCCGAAATTGTTTGGATCTCCAAAATCCCTCAGCAACACTCTTGATTTGTCGTTGAAAACAAAGGTTATTGGGTTCATGAACACCATTTTGTGCACAAGCCACCAAATGGGACAAATAGAAAAGACCCCCCCCCCCCCTTCTTTTTGGGGTTCAGTCTGCAGCGGGCACGTGCCTCTCGGGGTGGGGGGGGGGTGACCTCAACCCCTGCCTCTCCCCGTCGAGGGGGGCTCATTACAGTTTGTCAATCAGCTATAGCGGGAGGGGCTGACAGAGGTCATTTATGGAGAGTAGACGAGAAACGGTTGAAGAGATGCTTCTGTTGGATGGAAAAAAAGGCTAGAATTTGCTTTAAGAAAACATTGTTTTCTTTAAATAAAGAAACTGAGCTTATTTTTCAGGCATATTGGACCGATTTGGATGTTTTGTTGTTGCTTTTTTGAAGATGCTTGCAGTAAAAAACTATTCGTTACAAATAAATGTTACAAATAAATGCCTTTTACAAAAAAAATCTTTCGATACATCTAACAGCACCAAATCAGCATATTTTGATATTTGAAGGATCATGTGACTGAAGACTGAAGTATTTAGTGCTGAACATTCAGCTTTGTCATTACAGGAATTAATTAAAATGTAAACATATTAATTGAAAACAGTTGTTTAAAATGATTTTGCTGGAGTTTTTTTTTTTAAAATAAAATAAAAGCAGCCTTAGTAAACATAAGAGACTTTTTCCAAATACATTAAATACATTTTTCTGAAAGCTGGTCACCTCGTAGGGGCTGATATATTAAGACTACCCGCTTTATATCTGTAACCCACCTGCTTTTGGCCACTTCTACTCATGAAATTATGAATTTCTATTACATTATCACTGCATGTATTTAAGTTCCACACAGCTAGTCAAAGGTGACGGCCAGCACAACATAACATAAACAAAAATTATTAAATGCACCTTTAAAACCGTAGCATTGCTATTTTATTTAATTTTATTTAATTTTACAGGCTATTTGCCTTTAAAATTATGGCAAAAGGAAAGTGTGAGAAAAGGACTGAGATCAGAATATGACCGCCTAGATTCATACCTGCATCTCTGTGAGGACAATGGCTCTCAGTGTCATGAGCATGTGCACTACCCACTGTGCCATGGCCTCCACACTTCAGTTTGGTTTTCTTCAGTTTGGTTTTCTCCACACTTCAGTTTTGGTTCAGAGTGCGAGATTATTTGTGGTGTATAATTAATATATATATATTTTTTCATCAGTCAAATAATAGCGGCTACATGTTAAAAATAACAAACACACATGTATTAAACCATATTACATTTACTACACATTTTAAACACGTATTTTTATTCGCAAAGAGAATTGTGTGTGTGTGTGTGTGTGTGTGTGTGTGTGTGTGTGTGTGTGTGTGTGTGTGTGTGTGTGTGTGTGTGTGTGTGTGTGTGTGTGTGTGTGTGTGTGTGTGTGTGTGTGCACGTGCGAGAACAAGGTTGTGTGTGTATGTGTGTTACATAAGAGGTGTAAAAATAGACCCGGCTCTGCACCATTCCTCTTAGTTGGCTGCTCTCGCACGCACACTGCTTCACCGTACCCACAGGGCACACACAACAGTGCTCTGAACAACCCCTCACACACATACACACTCGCATCATACACCCTCAAATGCCCAAACATACACTCGCCAAAACCCTGCTAAAGCGTCACACGTGCACCTTCACAAACACATGGACATTCTCCATCAGCTTAGTAAACAAACACACAATAGCCAAACTGTTTGTGTGTCGTTTTGTTGGCTTACATTTGAGCCTCCTCAGTGGTTAGAATAAGTTGTTTTATCCGCAGACATTGAGAGGCACTTCGGTTGTCGTAAAGCAACAAATCCATCCGACTGAGATTTGGAGCCATCAGTATGACACATGATTGACATTTTGTATGACAGTGAAAATGTAGCTTTTGAAAGACCTGGACAGATCTCGGGAGTAAGTCCCCGGGCTTCATAATCCAGTCATACTGCTGATGTTCACCATTTTAATTTAAAAAGATAGTTCACTTCAAAATAAAAAAAGCTGTGATTACTTCCTCGCCTTCTTGTTGTTTCAAACCACCATGTTTAACCACCATTCTTTTTTTCACGCAATAAGATTCACCAAAAATGTGATCCATGTAGTTTGCGTTCTTCTGATTACGGATAAATGGCCAATTTCAAAGTTCTGTACTGCTTTGAAAAGTTAAATCAGTCATTTTAAATGCTATAAGTGAATCTAGACATCACAGCATTATAATGCACAGTATGAAAAGTTTTTTTGTCTTGAGATTTACTGAAGAATATATTTAACTGCATTATTAAATTATACTGTTTTATAAAGTAATATAATCAATTATCATCAACCAGTACTGACATTAAAAAATCTTGAAAAAATAAAATCATTAAAAAAATAGAGGCTGATAATTGATTTGGTATTTAAGGGTTATATTTTGAATACTTAAATAAAGCTATTGGCTGTGAACTAAAATTAACAGTCATTTTATGGAAAAGATCTATGTGAAGATTCTTTTTAAAATTATAGTTTATGATAAGAGTTGATGGGAATGATAGAATTTTAGGGGTGAACAATCCCTTTAAAATTCTGTCATTATTTTCTTACCCTCATGTTGTTCCAAACCTGTATGACTTTTTTCTTTGGAACAGAAAATAATATATTTTTAAGATATAAATACAGTTGTAATCGAAATTATTCAACCCCTTTTGCAAATTAGGTTTATTGGCAAAATGTACAGACTTTCAGCTATTTGCAATGAACTAATCCAACAAAAGTAATTGAAATAGTTCAACACAACAAATGTGTAAAGGGGTTTCCCTAAATTCAACTTAAAATGCAACTTTTAATGACTTCTGCAGTCTCAAAATTATTCAACCCCCTGAATAGAATCCCTCACTATAGCACAAATCAGCAAAACAGGTGTTGTCTCCAGCACACCAGATGTAACTAATCAAGGGCTTCATTAGTTGCACTAGGTGTTCTTGAGCTAGAGCACATTAAATATCTGAACTGGCTGGGTTTGAGTATCACAATTGACTGCATATTAGAAATATGGCTAAGTCAAAAGAATGGTTCAAAAAGTTAAGAGAAGATGATATCGCCCTTCACAAACAAGGAACAGAATACAATACAAAAATATAGCGAATGCACAAATTGTTCCTAGAGACACCTTTTGAAGCATAGTTTGCAAGTTCAAAAGTGAAGGAATAGTGGTTACACTACCTGGACGGGGCAGAAAAAGGAAGCTATCAATGACCACGGCCAGATTTCTGAGAAGGCAGGTTCAGAAAACCCTTGGGTGACTGCAAAAAACCTGCAGCAAGACTGAGGTTTCAGCTACACAGTAAGACGCTTACTAAACGCATGCCAGAACTCCAAGACGTTCACCACTACTGACCCAAAAGCAAAAGAAAAGTTGGCTCCAATTTGCTCAAAATCATATTAATACGCCACAGACATTTTGGGATTCTGTTCTGTGGTGCGATGAAGCAAAACTGGAACTTTTCGGCCCTATGGATCAGCGTTATGTCTGGAGAAAGAAGAATGAAGCAAATGCTAATATAAACACTCTGTCTACAGTTAAGCATGGTTGTGCTCGTGATGCTCTGGGGCTGCTCTGCATCCTCTGTCACTGGAAACCTGCAGCGTGTGGAAGGCAAGATGGATTCATTTAAGGATCAGGAAATCCTAGAAGAAATACGTCATGCAGTCAGTGAGGAAGCTGAAGCTTGGGCATCATTGGACCTTCCAACTGGACAGTGATCCCAAGCATACCTCAAATTCCACCAAAGCTTGGTTGCAGAAGAAGTCCTGGAAGATTCTACAGTGGCCATCAAAGTCACCTGACTTGAACCCCATAGAAAATCTCTGGTGGGATTTGAAGGCGGTTGCAACACGCAAAACCAAGAATTTTATTGAACTGGAGGCCATTGCTCACGAGGAATGGGCTAAGATTCCTCAGAAACGCTACCAAAAGCTGGTGTCTGGTTATACTTCTCGTTTACATCAGGTCATAACTGCAAAATGGTGTTCTACTAAGTTCTAAAGATGCTTACCATGAAGGGGTTGAATAGTTTTGAGACTGCAGAAGTCATGTTGCTTTTTCAGTTGAATTTGGGGAAAACTTGAAACATTTGTTGTGTTAAGCTATTTCAAAAACTTTTGTTTAATTTGTTCATTGCAAACAGCTGAAAGTCTGTAAATTTTGCCAATAAACCTGATTTGCAATGGGGGTTGAATAATTTTATATAGTTAACCAAAAATCTTTGGTAACCATTGACATCAATTGTATGGAACAACATGAAGGTGAATAAACAATGACACGTCTGTGTTTCTTACTTGTAACTTGCAAAATAATGTCCTCAAGCCCTTTTCATCCACCCTTCCAAATCTTTCCCTCCCCTCCTTCCTCGTCATCCCACCAGGAGAAGCCACATAAGTGCTGATATTTAAAATGCCTGGATTGGTCAAAGTATCCTTAGAGGATTGGTCTCTGTCAGGATGATTGTGTGCGTGCATGCGTGCGTGCGTGCGTGCGTCAGGCTTGTGCAAAATTCAGAATTTCAGAATTGGCCTCGATTCAATTCATGAATTGGAATTTGAATTGAATTGACTCCGCCCCACAGGAAGCTGAATTTGAATTGGAATTGGAATGACAGAAAGTGGAATTAAATTCATGGCGATTCAAAGAAATTCCACACAGTCACACATAGGGTGACCACCATCAAACAAACCAAATGTGGGACGATTACTAAGTTTGTCTGGGACATGTTACCAACACAAAAACATAACCTGAAACTGTTATATAATGTCCATTTAACTTAATAAAAACATTTGTATTCTGCATTTCAGCTGATAAAAATACTTTGTTATTTAGTCCATTCCAGACAACACAATTACATCACAATGTAACATAACATGTCTTTATTATACAGCCTTATATATTGAGATTATATTACACCAAACATTTTCATATTTTTAGAAAGGATGTGAATTAAAACAACTACAGCAGGCAATAAGTTGATAAATTCTGTTAAATTAATTTTAATTTACCGAATTATCCATTTGTTTTCTGACAGGGAACACATGGAACGAATCACCGCTCAACATTTTGATTGACAACCTACTAGTGACCGTGTTTACTCCTTTCTTTTCAACCATTGGATATGATTTTAAAAACGGCTGTTGTAATTGTACTTCTGACAAAGCGCTGTTAAATATAGGTGAAAAACTACGGCGCAAAAAGAATAAATAAAATGCTTTCTTAAAAAGGCAAAAGAACGCATGCACATTTTCTTAATATGATAATTAAAAACAAACAGACTGATAAAAATGCGAGACATTTTCTCAATATGCGACGTGGGGAACAAGGGGTGAAAATGCTGTGCGGTACAACACAAAGCGTGACGGGTGGTCACCCTAGTCACACAACAGAAAGAATATGTTGAATCTCACATACATTCAGCGTTAGGAAGGTTACTTTGGAAATGTAATTGCTTACTGTTATAAGTTACCCATTATAAATGTGGCTTGGATTATTTTATTTGGATTACTTTATCAATGTAAATCAATTTCCTTTAAATTTGATTAGTAACTAATTAAATTACACATTTTACCTCAGTAATACAACTAAATACAATTTCATTAATTTTGTAATTCAATAACGTAATTTCATTACAGTTAACTCACTCCTCAACCCTGCATACATTTTGTTCTAATATATATATATATATATAACAAATGTCCACCTAAAATTGTTTTTTTTTTTCTAAAGATTTACTGAAGTAATTCTGGGAGTCATGTTCTATCATGTTCTGAGTCATGTTCTATCATGTTCCGAGTCATGTTCTATCATGTTCCACAAAATTACAATTACAATAAATCAAACTTAATCATTTGTTCTGTGACTAGAGCTTTTAACATTCATTTCCGGGGGGAAAATATTTCTTGTTAATGTAATCTGTACAAGTAGTTCAAACTAATATCATTTATAGAATATGTAATGCGATCATATCTGACATATACTCTAAAGCTTCATTGTTAAACACTTCACTAAAAATATCTATATGAATTTCTTAGAATTTGTTTTGAATTGCAATTCTGCTTCCTTATATTCAAATTCGAATTGTAATTCTAGATCCTGTTTTTGACATCAATTCAAATTCAAGAATTGAATTGGAATTTAGGAGTCATTCTCAATTCAATTCTGAATTGTGCACAAATCTGGTGTGTGTGTGTGTGTGTGTGTGTGTGTGTGTGTCTGTGTGTGTGTGTGTGTGTGTGTGTGTGTCTGTGTGTGTGTGTGTGTGTGTGTGTGTGTGTGTGTGTGTGTGTGTGTGTGTGTGTGTGTGTGTGTGTGTGTGTGTGTGTGTGTGTGTGTGTGTGTGTGTGTGTGTGTGTGTGTGTGTGTGTGTGCGCGCGCGCGCGTTTTCACATGCATGTACAGTTTATTCACTCACAAGTACACATAGTAAAGCTTTCCTTTCTTCCCTCCTTCTAAAGCAAAGGGTGAAGCTTCTTGAACTCTGCATTAACAGAAATAGTTTTCCTGCGGGAGAGCCATGTTATGGGGAGAGAGAGACTGCGTGTGACATTTATGGAGCGAGTTTCTGCCCAGCTCTCCGCTATCACCCTGTTTGTGCGCTGACAACACATTTGCAGCGTTCTCCACTCACGGTTCATGTGCGTGTGTGCGTGTGTGTGTGTGTGTGTGTGTGTGTGTGTGTGTGTGTGTGTGTGTGTGTGTGTGTGTGTTGAGAGGAGAGATTCTGTATATTATTCAGCTTGAACAGGGAGGATCATCAATAATAACTAAGCGCTGTGATGGAGGCTGTAAAAAGAAGTGCTCCACTGTCTCGGGTGGAGTACATTGAGTGCTCGCTGTTTCCTTTTTGTTTTCAACTCTTTTTTTACTTGACATACAGTGGCCCTAAAAAGTATGTGGGCACTTAAACTTCACTTAAAAATGTCTGAATGCCATTTAATTAAATAACTAAATTTCCAGTTTCCACTAAAATACTAAGCAACAGACCTGTTTTCAACATTGATACTAATAATGTTTCTTGAGCACCAAATCACGGTCTGGAATACTATTCAAAATGCAGACTAAAGGTATGTGGTCTCTGGTGGTCAAACGTTAGTGGATTATTTCCATAGTTAATTCTGCGTACCCCTATGTTAACTTGTGGGGGACTGACTTTGTAGATCTACTAGATGTTTAAAAGACATTGCAAAAATGTCTCAGAAAAATCAGATTGTAAATGTTTGATTTGATATTGGGGTATTTGCAGTGGCATTCAGACGCTAAGTGTTAATTAAGTGTGCAAATACTTCTCTCTAGAAACATTTTCTTTAATTTGGCTGTGTGATGTGTTTGGCGGCTGTGATGACACACAGGCCTCAGGGTCACAAGGAAGGTCAGTGACTGTCGCTTTGGCTTTGTAGGATCAGCCAATCAGAACGCAGTGTTTTGGCCTTTGAAGAGAGAGAGAGCTACAGAAGTCACCACGTGGTAGAGAGCGCACAGCAAGATGGCCGACATCCAGTTCTACGGAAAGATGGATGAGAGACAGTAAATTCACTGTGGAGGTTAAATGACAGGAATGTACTGAAACACAAATAGCTTTCCATATATTACCAAGGGGCAAATGATTCCAAGACTGCTATATTTTTACATTTTTTAACTTTTCTCTTTCTTTCAGTAACATCACAGTAGAATCGAATGTTGCTTGCTAATGTTTGAAACATCATTAAAAATATTGGCATGTCCAGTGTGTCTGACATGACTGCAAATTCTTGAGGTGTGAGATTTTAAATGGGTCTAAAGCATGTATATGTGTGTGTATTTTTTAGGAATGGCACAGGGGAATGACCATGGCACACAGTACCGTTCTGCCATCTACACCTACAGCCCAGAACAGCAAGAGCTGGCCATGATGAGCAAGCATGTGTACCAGGAGGTGCAGTATCTCGAAACACACACAAACTTTACATTGAATTCCGTTGCTTTAAAATGAGTTAATGATATTTAATAACCCCTAACACTAGCCCCTTCAAACCCTTCATTAAGATTCTGTTATTTATTACTATTTGCTATGATTATTAAGATATTACTTAGCTAAAATAAGGATATGTCATACTTTGGGATATGGCATACGTCTACTTTTATTGTGTTTATATAAAGCTAAATTAAATGTAATTGCTGTACAAAAAAGCCCTACAAGATAACTTTTTGCATTTTTATATATTTTTTATTTAACAATTATTTTTACATTTGAGAATGTCCCCAAAGGGAGATTTTTTTTTAATCAGATTTTGCTAACTTTAGGGGACAGTTTTGTACTTACAGTGCTCATTTGTGTAATTTTTCTAAATTATGTATTAGACGGGACATTCATGAGCAATTAAGTACATTATCGTTCAAAACATTGGTGGCCAGTAAGATTTGTTTTTCTATTTTTGAATATACTTAATTTTTGCATCAAGCAATTTATGGATTAAATTGTTCAGAAGTGACAGTAAAGACATTTGTATTGTTACAAATTATCTATATTTCAAATAAATGCAATGCAGTTCATTTGAACTTTGTATTCATCAAAGAATCCTGAAAAAAAATGTCATGATTTCCACAAAAATATTAAGCAGCACACCTTGAGCAGCAAATCAGCATATTTAAAGTATTTCTGAAGGATCATGTGACAATGAAGACTGCCGTAATGATGCTGAAATTCAGCTTTGCCATCACAGGAATTAATTACATTTTAAAATATATTAAAATAGAAAAGTTATTTTAAATTATAATAATATTTCACCATATATATTTTTAGTAGTTTTACTGTATTTTTGATCAAATAAATGGTGAGAAACCAAAACTCAGCCTTGGTGAGAAATGTAAAAATAAATAAATAAATAAAAATACCAAACCCAAACAGTAATTTACATGAATGCATTATTAAATTTAGTGTAGAAAATATAACCACAGATTTAGCCAATGATTTGCTTTTTCTTCCCCATCACATCTCCAGAAGCGCTTCTGTCCAACTGTCCACTGTCAAACACTGTCCGCCCACAGCTGTCAGAAAGATGCGTTTGTGGATGCTCATGAACGCTGCTCATCTGAGTGTCTGGACTGTTAGCCCTGTCGAACTAGCGTGATGAGGCTTTGTTTTGTGAGGTGCAGGTGCTTGGGTAAACATCACCGTCATCTGTCTTGCTTCTAGGGCTCAGATGTGATTTGGGTGAGAGGGGAATGAGGCGGTGGCAGGGAGGTTGGGTGACCCCTCTTGACCTTGGCCTTGTGCGCATCAGGGGTGAAAGGTCAGGCTTGCGGGAGACAGCTGTGGTTAAAGGGACGCAATCAGATCAGGGGACCGAAACGGACATGCTGTTGATGGCCCTAGTGACCCCACAAGCTTAAATGAACGCACACACACACACAGATGTAGTGAGGACGAGGGGGTGCACGCCACAAACTGCATGTCAGCAGGGGTTAAAATTGACCAACTAAATTTTATGTGTATCAAAGTGTTTGTATTTATAATGTATTTATAAAGTGTTCTTGCTAAATAAAGAAAGGAGAATACATGGATGAATTGGACAGACATGCCGTTATTATATATATATATACACACACATACATTTTTTTTAATGTTTTTAAAGAAGTCTCATGCTTACCAAGGCTGCATTTATTTGATCAAAAATAGTAATATTTTATTAATAGTTTATTCCTGTGATGGCAAAGCTGAATTTTCAGCTGTCATTACTCCAAATCGGCGTTACATAATGTGCTAAAGATGCTGATTAGGTGCTCAAGAAACATTTCTTATTATTAGTAATGGAGAAAACAGTTGTGCTGCTTAATATTTTTTGTTGAAACGGTGATACTTTTTTCAGGATTCTTTTATTAGAACGTTCAAAAGAACAGCATTTATTTGAAACAGAAATATAATTTTATTTCCCTTTTGATAAATTGAATGTGTCCTTGATGAATGAAACAAACAAAAAAAAATGTTGCCTAAATAATGATCGATATATGATTATATACGAGAACTGGTGTTGATAGTATAGAACTATTGTGTAAATAGTATTACAAATAAATGATGTTGTAAAAAAGTTGTACAGTGGGTGATATGACCTGAATCCTGAAGGCCTTTTGTATGGAACGAATGGCTCCGGATTGCATGAAATCTATTTTAATTATGTTTATTAAAAGTGCGACACATCTCCTAGACTTTATAGCTTTTCCGTGCTGTCGATTCTTGTGCTTCTCTCCTGATCCTTCTCTCTCTGAGGGCAGAGCGAATCTGAAGTGGTTTCGAAGAGCAGCTTGGTTACATAAGCAGCAGTGATGAGATTAGACATGTTAGCCCAGAGTCTTGTTAAAATGTTGAGGAATGTGCGTGTGTGTTTGCGTTCATCTTACTACGGAAAAGCACAACTGATTGTGGAGAGTGAGAATTTTGAAGAGGGACAGTAAAATGAAAGACAGACGTGATGAGTGTGAAGAGATTGATGAGGCCTTTTTGAGGACTCTTCCATCAGGTCAAACTCAGGTGATGAATCAGACACCGACATCACATGCAGACAGGAAATGAATTATTAGCACCCGCTGAGAGTTGCACTCCATCAGAGTCTCTCAAAACTCTGCCATCAGTGAGGGCAGTCAGGGAGAAGGAAAAGCAGGAGTGGGAGAGGAAGAAGCACTCTTTTAAATGCTGTGGATGAGGACGGGAGGGGTGCTGTAATAAAATGTAGGAATTTGCAGAACATCAAAGAGTTTTTATTCAGTGGTGAAAGAGAGCGAGACGCAGGAAGAGAGAATGGAGGTACAATTCTGCTGCAGTGAAGCACTTTCTCAGAGGAGTTATTTTGGGGATTTGAATGGAAGTTTATGAATTTTCTTTGTTTATCTGCTTGTGTTATGCTGCAGACATCAACATTCTATTCATTTATTTATTTATTATGGATATGTTATGTTCTTTTCATGGCCCATATCAAATAATGTGGAGAGATGAGGGGTTTTTTTAAGAAAAAGGCAATGCACAAATGGGATAAAAAATCTTTTTAAAGTCAAGATTTACATTTAGAATAATTATATTTTTCGTCTTTTGTGCAATCTAATGCTGTAGTTCTTCCCACTTCAAAATTTTATAATATTAATTATCAAAAATAAAATTTTGTAAAATTAGATTTTTTATGAAATGAATAGACCGTATTGATGTAGCACCCATATGCGTCTTTTTTTACTTCATTATTATTTTCTTTAGTCATGTTTTCTTTTGTTTGTTCCCTTTATAACCCATGTAAAAACAAAATAAAAAGTTTTATTTGACATTAACCGATTAAATTCACAATCTAATCAATTTCCTTTTTAGGGGGGTGGGGGGGGGGGGGGTTTCACATGTTTTATTGTGAAATATGTCAGTTTATGGAAACCAAATGCGTTTTTTGTTTGGTTGTGACTTTAAGAAAAAAGGAAATCGATTTAATTATCATTTCGACCATGTTAGCAGATTTTGATCATGAAAAGAACCATGTAATAATCATAAATGTAATTGGCCTTTCTTCCGAAATGCTAATCGCTAGTGATGCCTATCTCAGGTTCCCAAAAGCTCTCTATCTAGAAACAAAATCTCTCTCTCTCTCTCTCTCTCTCTCTCTCTCTCTCTCTCTCTCTCTCTCTCTCTCTCTCTCTCTCTCTCTCTCTCTCTCTCTCTCTGTTCTTTGTCATGTAATCTTAAACACATAGATGCTCATGCTCTCACACTTTGATCTGTCTCCTCTCACAGGTCACATGACCCTCCGCTGTCTTATTCCCTCTCACAAAATGCAGGAACAGCCAAGTATGACAAAATGGATTCCTGACTATATCTCATGCACACACACACACACACACACACACACACTCATGCTTACATGCAAACTACAGAACATACAAAGAACAGGCTTGGCCTTTACACTGTTTTTTTTTATATAATGCTGTCGTCCTCTTGAATGTTTAGCCTAAAGTGAATCACACATGTATATACAGATGTGTGTATATATACACCTACACATGCTTTTCTATTTGTGCATCAGAACTACTACTTCTGATATATATCTCAGCTTTCAGTAGAGACTCCAGTTTAAACCAGAAACCATAAGCAAGATAGCTAGGCTAAAACACTGTCATGGTTTCCATATTCAGATATTTTGCAGCATAGCTTTTTAGTTCATAGAAAGAGCTGCATTAATATCCATTATTTATGTTGTAATGTTAAAAGTAAGACAAGATGTTGCAGTTAAACGTACACGGGGATTGTGTGTGTTAGTGTGGACGTGCGGATTTGTTAGCGTGTGTGTAAATAGTCTTATAAGGTGAGATTGTGCCAGAGACCCAGAGAGAAATTCTGCTTGTGAAACAGCTGTTATGAAGACAGTATATACACCAGAAAATAGTTGGACTAATAGTAACATGAGTGTGTTTAAGGATGCAGAAACCCTTTTGTGTTAGTGGCATTAGTTGAGTCATCAGAGTCACATGAAGCATATTCAGATATGCAAATTCTTATGTAATATCTCTCTCTCTCTCTCTCTCTCTCTCTCTCTCTCTCTCTCTCTCTCTCTCTCTCTCTCTCTCTCTCTCTCTCTCTCTCTATATCACTCTTTGCTTGAATTCCCAGCGAAGTGTTCTCCTCCACCGGAGAGACACAGACCACCGAGCTTTGACCGTGCAAAGTTTCTGACACCTTTTCCACACACACACACACACACACACATACAATTTCCCCAAATGTACATTTCCTCTGCTTTTAATGTACACTATTTGAAATAATTTGCACAATTTAAAGGGTCATAAACAGGGCTCAACAATAAAGATTTTTCTCTGTTGGCCCATCCAGGCCAGGTACATTAGATTTGTACTTGACCTGCCAATGTAGGCCTAGACCCAAAAAAAAGAATTTAAAAAAAAATGATATGATATATATATATAATATTTTTTTTTGTGAAAAAATTTTTTACGTGTGCCAGAGGTATTAATTAATCATTTAAGAAAAGGGGAAACCTATGTGCTCTTTAGAACCACAGAAAAATGTCAATTTATTTTATATAAATTAATTTTTTTTACAGAACATTTTCTTACTAAAAATAACAGCATTTTATTTATGAGTAATTGTAATGATGATAATAATAATAATAATAATTATTATTATAAATATCATTATAATAAATAATGATGAAATGATGTAGCACTGTAGCAAGTGTAACCATGTAATAATCCAGTAAGATCATTCTCACCTTTTTGCCTTTTAAAAATATTAATTTCACAGACCATATTTTTAAATACAAAGCATATGGGGAATGTTGAATTTATGTTGTTGTACAGTTATCTTTGTTTTGTTTATGTCCCGGCTGTTGTTAGGATATCAGGATATTATGGTGCACATACCGCCTCTTTTGTTCGACATTAAATCAGAAGCGGAGTAAATGCAGCAGACTTCTGTCACCACCTAGTGACTGAGATCGAAAACTACATACAATTCAAAAAGGACAGTTGCGATGGCTCAAAAACCAGCACAATAATTATTTTCTCTTTTTCTTTCTGTTCTAGAGACATGTGAGCTTTAGAAATACTGTGATTGATGTTCAAAGGTGTTGTGTTTTCTATGTTACTACCTAAAGCTGTTGGAGTTTACAGAAGTGACCCCTAGAGGGAGACAGAACTTCAACCATGTCCCTTTTAAAGAGTTTTGGACACTATGCCTGGCTTTAACATCTCTCACACACGTGTTGTTTCAGTTCACATCGAGTTACTTCTCCCTAGACAGCAATCACGTTTACCCTCTTGATATCAAGAATGTGTCATCATTTACCGTCTCTTTCTCTGCCCTTCTGCTAGGCGCTGGCAAGGAAAGGCCTGGGTGAGATCACCACAGAGATCCGAGAGCACACCGATTTTTACTATGCTGAAGACTATCACCAGCAATATTTGCACAAGGTGCCTAAAGGATACTGTGGGTTAAAGGGCACAGGTGTCACCTGTTCTTTTGGAGGAGAAAAAGATGAACTCTGACTTCGGGCACACAGACATAATTGTCTGCTGTTTTAAATTTTTTCATAATATATTCACTCTCATGTAGTTCCTTTTTTCTTGAGGAAAGACATATTTAATATTCTTCTGAAAATATTAAAAATATGAAAATATACGTTATCTAAAACCATAACAAAACATTTTCATCACTTGAAATAAAAAAAAACTTTAACTGAATTTTAATTAAATACTTTTTTTCTTTTTATTTTTTTTATTTCAACTACTTGCCAAGCAACATTTTTCATTTTTGCTAATCTTCTTTTAGTTACTTTGGCCTGGTTTCACAGACAGGGTTTAGATTAAGCCAGGATTAGGCCTTAGTTCAATTAGGACATCTAAGTAGCTTTTATAAACGTGCGTTTAAATGCGTTTAAACATTGATGTGCCTCTTGAGAAAAATGTTAAATTCAGTTAAAGCAGCTCAAACATGCATTTAAGTCTGGGACTAGCTTAAGCCTTGTTTGTGAAACTGATCGTTGAAGAACTAAAATAAAAAAGGCTTACATTGGCTTGTATACGAGCCTGTATATATCGCTCCATTTTCTGCTGAATCAGTTTCTGGTTCAAACATATATGGCTGAATTAAACCAATATTTCCACTTGCCGTTGTGTAGCATTTACTACAGTTGACTGAGTGGATCAGGTAGTCCGAGCTGGTGTGAGTGAGTGGAGGCGGGGACCAATTTGTAAAATCATGGGTCCAGGTAAAATGAAGCAACTGTGTAGTTACATTTAAGCTATATATTTTACGGCACGAAGTAAGTGTTTTCACAGGAAAAAAGCATTTAAATATGCCATTTTGATTATCAAAGATGAGTTTTAAGGGATACAATTATTGACTGCAGGGGGACTTGAACTGTATAATAAGAACAAAAACCAATAAAAAAGAACAAAACTACTAAATTAACATGAAAACAAAAAATATGAAAATATTAACAAAAAATATGATAGCATATCAATGAAACTAAAATAACACTGCTGTAAAGCACAGAAAATGATGGCCACTCTTTTTCATGCAGTTAAAACAGGCTATAGCTTTTGAGGTTTAAAAGGGAGGACACCATTTCTCACCCAAAACTATTGTATGGGATGACTTCAGAAGAATATCGTGCACTAATCGCATGGGCTATTTCACTGTGCTTTTGTGTTCTTTTTGTAAAGCCGCCCAAAAAGAAATTCAAACCTTTTTCCTTTTGGAGTGAATTACTCTTTTAACATATGGGAGTGCTGTTTTGCCAGTGTATGTGTGATCCATGTATAAAATGGTACATACATGTGTAGTATGCATGTAAAAATGGATTTTTTCCTGTAAAATTGTCCATAGTCTACGTTGGAGCTTCAAAGCTAGCAACAACCTTCTGCCAGTGATATTTCCTGAAGCTAAATCTGTCATACGTCTGCTCTAGAGGATCTGCTCTGTGGGTGCCTTGTGCTCTGGCCAGTTGCTGATCTCTATGGACATTATAGTTCTGCAGCATTCTAATACATCATCCCCTGATTTCAAATACAAATGACAAATTCTGCCTCATGGTAACATGCATTACAACGCTTGCTTTGTGACATCCAGAGTTTTTATGACCACTCGGAAAGGTGTTAATAAGACTGTTTACTTTAATCTGCTTTAGAATAATTGTAAGAATAGAATTTGGATTGTAGCTTATCCCAGTGACCCAAACCATAGACAGAGACAACGTGGATGGATTAATGGCCAGTCATCCTCATCATCATTATTATTATTATTATTATCATCATTATTATTATTATTCAGGAAAAATTCAACAATTATTCTTTTTCTTTATTGAGCCGTCGAGTTGCACATGTAATGTCTTTTTACCACTAGGAGGCAGCACATGTAAATGTAAAAAGCATATCTCATCTCTGAATAGATTAAGGCAAATTGTAAAATGTGTAATTTCTGTGCCATTGGCAACACCAAACAACAGCAGAAATTACTAGAAAAGAAATATTTGTCATTGCTTTACAAAGGCTTGTGAAGGTAATTTAGGCCTTAGTTTAAATACGTGGGTCGTTTGAAGAGAGACTTGAAAGCTGGAAAGAAATGTGGCTGGTTGGCAGTTGGTTTCTAGATGGTTTGTATGTGTTGGGTTGTGGGGTATTTAGGTGTTGTGTCCTTAAAGCTTTGGGGGAGCCAGAAGACATTTTTCAAAATGTACTTTTCCGTGTTCCACAGCAGAAATAATGTCATACAGGTTTGGTATGAGATGAGGGTGGGAAAATGATGACAGAATTTTCATTCTGGTGTGAACTATACAACCCTGCTTTAAGTGTGTACTTGTAAATATGCTGGTTTCACACCTCAGCTGTGTAAAGTGCTACACATGAGTCAGCTGCTCCTTTTTAGAAAATGAAAAAGAGCTTGACAATAAGCTGAATCTGCTGACTTGGCTGACCAGAGCCGCATAATTATAATGCATTGATCTGTCAGACTTGAGCAGCGGTAACTGCCCTTGTTTACCTCTTCATTAAGTTGAATATGAAGTACTGATGGACTGGGCCTGACTTTGAGTGAAGTTTAAGTGATATGGACTCTAAAACAAAGGCTGTGTGCTTTAAAACTGTGTCAAGGGGTTGTAGAATCGTCAGAATGGAGGATTCTGGGAGCCTCATGTGGTGTGTTGCCGTCTTCTCCTCAGCTGATGATGTCACTGTTATCTATCATCTCTGGCTGTGTCTCTGGGATGAGACACACATGATTCACACAGCACCTGTATGAGCAGACAGATTTCTGGGAAATGATACATTCATCTTTACACTCCCACGTGTGTGCTATATGCACCTACCTGTTTTCACCGCCAGACATGCATAGGGGTTACATACACACATTTCTGCTATGTATGGTTCAACGCAAACATTGGCGAAGGTCAGATTACCAAGATTCGTTAAACAACTGCTTTTTTTCTCTCTGTGTAAATTGATCTTCATACAGTGGTTAAGAAAAGTAATTTGCACACTTAAGTCACAATTAATGTCTGAATTAAAATAGACATTTTCTTAGAAGTAACTTGTATACATTGCTTTATTATTTGAATATTTCATTTTTATTCTGTACATATCATACATATATGTATTTTAACTTGTCCCTCTTTTTTATTATTGAAGTTATGGTGAGGTACTTTCAATGGAAGTGAATGTGGCCAACCATTTAAAATATGCACTGTTTCAAAATTATATTCACGAGAAGTAATTAGTGCTATAACATTATTTTAGTGTGGAAAAAAACCCGCTTACTAAGCATTTCTGTAAAGATGTGTCCAATTTTACAACACTGTTGGCATGATAACATTATGCCTAAAACCCTATATATTGACCATAAAAGATAATGTGAGACACTTTACAGCTCAAATAATTTATTTGACAGGTTTAACAGAAGTATTAATGTGATTGTGTTTATAAATTCTAAACTCCAAAAATTCTCAGTTGAAAACTCCAAACTAAAAAACGATTGTGCGTGTGTGTGTGTGTGTATACCAAGTTTTTTACCAATACCAAGTTTTGTATTAAAGTCGGAATATTACTTTAAGTGTCCAACCTTTTTTTGGACTGCTGTCTATTTTCTTTAGTTGAATTACTATGTCCAGTACAGCCGCACATCTACCAACATACACACACAGGTGTGGTGGCATGTTCACTGAACCAGACACACACACGCATGTACACACACACCCTGACACACTGACAAATCTAGAAAAAGCTTTTTGTTGACCGCAGTCTGATTTCCTCTGCTCTATTTTCTCTTTTCTTTTCTTTTTTCTCTTTGTGTCTATCTCTTCCTGACACCTGTGTGTAGGTGTGGACCGTGCTGCAGGTGCTCTCTCTCTCTCTCTCTTTTGCTTTCTCTGTCTGTCTCTGTCACTCTCTCTCTCTCTTTCTTCCTCCCCTTTTCCCCCTTCATGAGGTTATTTTGGTATGATGGTGATATTTTTTGCATTTATGCACACGTTTCTCTCTGGCTTGTATGTGCCACATCTCTATAAAAATCAGCTTGACTCTGGGTATGTCCCCTTGTGGTTACTGCTGCCTGCCTATCTGATTGATCAGCGGGTGAAAAAGTGTGTTGCTGGAAAAACGGCCTCACTTGTATCTCAGTGAAATGAACTATGGGACAGCAGTTTACCTCTCTTTAGCTCTTTATGTGGCTGTTAGTGTACAGACAGGCTCCAAAATTACGAAAATGAAAAAAAAATTTGTCGTTACATTATCTGTTGTCTGTTATATGCGTCTTGTGATATTATGTGATAATATGTGTTAGGTTATTTTGTGATGTGTACTTATTTGTGTAATGTTGTGTTTTGTGCTATTCTGTTCTGTTTTGTTAGGCTATTTGTTCTATATTTTTGTAATGTTATGTTTATTTAGGTTATTATTTTATGTTGTGTGGTGTTGTGTTATTCCAATGTGTTGTGTTAGGTTATATGTTTTGATGTGTTATGTTGTGTGTTTTTGTGTTCTCTTATGCTTTTATTCTTTTGTGTTATTGTGATATGTTATGTTATGTTATTTTATCCTTTTGTGATGTTACATGTTATGTATCACATGGATGTGCTTTTTTATGTTATGTTTGTTTATATGTTGTGATGTGTTAAGTTGTACAGTATATGTTGTTCTATGTTTTGTTATGTTAAATGGTGTGTTGTATTATTTTGTTTTATGTTTATGTTTTGCTATTTGTTGTGTTCTGTTTTATGTTATGTTGTATGCTGCGTTGTGTTATTGTGTTATATGTTATATGTGATGTGATATGTTATGTGATACGTTATGTAATATGTTATTTTATATGTTATGTTATACGTTATATATTTTATACGTTATATGTTATGTTAAATGTTATGTCATATGTTATTTTAAATGTTATATGTTATGTGTGATGGTAAACTAGGCCATTTTGTGAGGCATATCAATGTCACAAAGTGGCCAAATTAATCAGAATTCACCCTAGATGTATATTTATAACATAATTTATTATTATTATATTTATATCATAACATATTTTATTTATAACATAGCATTATATATATATGTATATGTATATATATATATATATATATATATATATATATATATATATAAAAAATTAAGTCATTGGCAGGTGAGGCCAAAAGTTAATTTTGGACCTTGCTTACAAAAGATCAGCTACTCTTTCTCGTCTCTGTGTCTATATTATTCCTCCCTCTGTCTCTAATCATATTGGTGACTTTGTGCAACAGTATGAAGGCAGTAAGTGTGACAGAGCCAAACTGTCCAGGTGCAAGTGTCTGACTCCTCCCTCTCACTTACACACACACTTCAGCACAGGATGAAGACACTCGGCAGTTATTTCTGTGTTTCCTGTCTTGAGTCTCTCTCACACACACACAGGTGCAGTGGAGAGTCACTCAGTGATGAGGCCACCAGCCAGTCACATGCACGTGTGTTTTGCGACCGGACACGATGACACACTTTGATATTCCCCTCCCAACCCCAGAGAGAGAGAGAGAGTGTGTGTGTGTGTGTGTGTGTGTGTCTGTGTGTGTGTGTGTGTGTGTGTGTGTGTGTGTGTGTGTGTGTGTGTGTGTGTGTGTGTGTGTGTGTGTGTGTGTGTGTGTGTGTGTGTGTGTGTGTGTGTGTGTGTGTGTGAGAGAGAGAGAGAGGGTGGGTGGTGCTGTTACTACAGGGGCAGAGGTCAGAAATCCCTATAAGGAAAGATGTGTAGAACAGAAGAAAAAATAAAAGGCAGAGAGAATGTGAGAGAGGGAGAGACACCGGTGCTCCACACCGCCCACATCTCGCAGATGTGCTGTGCAGCGAACAGTGAACCTTACTGGGCAGCACAGAGACAGCAGTGTGCCCTCAACACACACACATACGCGCTCTCGCGACCAGGCGTGATTGCTCCATTAGAAGGTTTCTCAGCTGTGGCCGTTTCTCACACACTCACATACAGCTGCGAACACACAATTATAGCCTACTTTGACCCTCACGCACAGACGCTCGCTCGCTTACGCACAGACGCACCTTTGAGTCTATAGTTCACATCCCCATCAGACCCCTGGGTATTTTGAGAAAGGCCACAGGCACATATAAAGCTTTTATAGGTCATTTGGGTCAATGAAACGCTTCGTCCACTGCTATCAACCCATCAACTGATGAGTAAACAGGAAGACGAAATGAGAGAGTGATAGATATCAGTATTTTTTGGTTCACGTCGACAAACTTAATCTCATTAGAACATCAGCAAACTCTTCAGATCTTTGATAAAACTCAGTTTTGGACTTTTCAGCTGACTTTACCTTTATCTTCTTTCTTAAGTTGCAATAACTCTCTTTTTGCACAAAAGAAATGTTTAACTGGTTAGACCCATGATTCTCAACCAGAAGGCCTCAAGATGACTTTAAAATAAAGAAAAACAAGAATTAAATGAGCTAAAGTAACTAAAAATCTAGATTTTTTTTTTTTTAAGAATTATATAACTGTGAGTTCTAAACTTGGAAAAGTCATGTAAACTAATAAAATCTTAATAATGTATCTTGTCATGTAAATAAATAAACTCTGTGAATATACATTTTTCTAGTTATGGCAAGTTTTAAAATATTTTATCAGGGATAAATTGTGAATATATATATATATTTTTTTTTAAATACTTGAAAATCATGAACCACTGGAAAAGTATTGGGGCCTTTGAATATTTTTGTGGACAATGGGGGGCCTTGGAGTCAAAAAGGTTGAGAATCACTGAAGGTTTTATTGCTCAAAACTTAAAACCAAAATGAATTCAACATGTTTATTCAGTGATAGTGTAATATCCTTTGGCATCCACTGTTCTGGTGACTGATTCATGTATAGCCTACATGCTCAAACTGTCAGATCCTTCCAGAGAAAAATGTTCAATCAGAAGTTAAAACGCTCATTCACTTTTACTTGAGCAGGAACTTTGTCTTAGATGTTTCTTCTGAAAATGTCCCTTTACTAGGCCGATTGTATATTTCTTTCATGAGTGGCTCCTTTTATATTTTTGAGTGTGACTTGGTTTTAAGCTGAACGTCAAATGAACAATCAGGAAAACAGATCTCATTGCATCCGCTTGTCAGAGAAAGTGTTAACGTTAACGGCAGTACAAACTGATGGTGTATGAATATGTACTTTTAAGGAAATGTTTTGAGGAATCAATCTGCATATGCGATGGACATTGTTTATGCTAATCTGTGCTCGCTCCTTTGAAGGAATCTTGAGTAAAATGGCTCAATATTTAACAAAGCACATTTAATAGACCTGTATCAAAAGTGAAGTGACCTTTTTTCTGTTCTTCTTCTTTTTTTTTTTTTACAATATACAGAAGTGTGTTGGCATAACCCCATTTGAATTAAATTGGCCACACCTGACAGGAAGTTGAACTGGACAGGAAGAGGAAGTTAATTTATCAATATGATGAAAGCCCTATAGGCCTAAACCTTCAAACTTCAAGGCTTTTGTCAAGGTTTGTCTTGTCAGACTTTTCTTAGATAGAAATTACAGTTATATTAATTTCAATTCATTGTAATTCTACTTTCTTACATTAAAATAAAAGCCATTCTTGTTCTGAATATCACCAAGTCACAGCTGTTGTTCAATACATCTGTATTGTACCTTTCTTTTTAAACTAATGATCCTAATTTGAATTGAGTTTTTTTTATCTCTTCTAATTTCCAGAAGAGACAAATGTGAGATTGATGTCTTCTTCTCAGGAAAAAAATAACCAGGAAATGTAAGTAATTTGCTCAGCCTAATCTCATTGTTACTAGGAAAAACACTTGCGATATAAAATAGATCTCATTTGTGATTTGTCTTTCCTGTGGGTGGGGCTTATATGAGACCCCGTGAATGTTCAGGTGTGTGCTGATCTGTAGGTGCCGTTTTGTGTTGTGTTCGAGCTGAAAAGCAGATTGTTTTTCAGCAGATCTCGAACCTGGGCATCCTGTTGTTGTGCTATCCGCTCTAGCCCTGTAAAAGGTATCAAGATGTTAATATCAGCACAAAGAAGTGATGTTGTTTTTACTGCGGTTAAACAGGGCTCTTTCACTGCACACACACTCACTGCAGCAGGCCGCAGAGCGCAGTATGCAATACTGCGTGGGCGAACATCACTGTAGCTTTCAACTGCGTGGGACAGACAAATGTGTTTGTATCTGTACGTGTACATGTATGGGTGTGTGTGTGTGTGTGTGTGTGTATGTGTGGGTTTCTGTGCGAAGGACAGGTTGAGGACGGGTGCAGAAAGTGTATTTCTCCAAAACAGCATCTTACTTTGCCCTGCAGTGACTCATTTCCATTTGCTTTTTCTCTGCACCTTGCCACCTCAGACAAACACACACACACACACAGTTGATGAGCATGTATATTTTTTTACGTAAACCTAACTATAATTACTTTAGATTAACCCATCCCCTAAATGCTAATCTTTATTCATGAATATGAACAATAATTATTGTTTTTCCAAATATTAGTCCCCAAATGATTATATTCATTACACCCACAATCATGCAAGAGTGTCACATACTGACATTTAATCTCTATATCTAGTTCGCACACACTCTACAATAATAGCAATTTAATTTCTGACACAGACAATCAGTCATTGCAAACACTTTACCATAAGGTTCCGTTTATTAACACTATGCCTTTATAATAAACTAACAACAAACATAGTTTTTTACAGTACTTATAATGTTAGTTTACAAATAGACTTTAGTTTGTTGTTAATTCATGTTCATTCATGGTACATGAATAATGTTAATTTATACAACTTAAAATGTTAAAACTATAAAAGTTAAGATTAAACATTAGAGTCTTATTGTAAAGGCATGCTGAAAGCATGATCAGATTAGCTAAAATATTTCAAAACGAACATTTGCTGAGGATGCGTAAAAATTTGTGAATGATGAGTATCTGGAAATGAATGAGCCTGCTGATGAGGGACCTTCCTTACTGTGTCATCTGATGCTTGCAGGAAAAACCCAGCCATGACCTTTACCCTTACACAACCGTTGCAATTTCTATTACAACATAGGTCATATATGGTTTGAATGAAGGATATATGTACATCTCTGAACTGAAAATTAAAATGTTAACTATATATCACGTAAAGTTATGTCGAGATGATGTCATCATCCAGCTCAGTTCAGTCCTCATCCAATAGTGTCAGTGCAGTAAAATCAATAATATTGCTGAATTTTAAGTGTCCCCGACTAAACAAGCCAGAGGCGACAGTGGCAAGGAACCCAAACTCAGTCAGTTGACAGAAATGGAGAGAAAAAAAATACTTGGGAGAAATCAGATGAACGAGCATGGTATAAAATAAATAAAATAAAAATGCAAGCACAAATCAATTTCAAATATATAGTATTTACATGGTTTAATTCCAGACTGCATCTCAAGTCAGATTGTGGATTTATCTTTCAGAACATTTCATCCAGTTCTTCCTGCTTGAAGATCGAATACATCACACCAGAATTTGAAGGTAGGAGGAGTTGAAGTTGACAAAAGGTCTGTGTAGAGGACTTGTCTGGTTCTCGTGTTTTTGCTGATATATAATATATAAGCCCTAGATTAGGGTTTAGATTAAGCCTTAGTTCAATTAGGACATTTAAGTAGCTTTTATAAACATGCCTTAGGAGAAAAAAAATACTGGTGTGCATCTTGAGAAAAAACAATGGCACTTACATATTTTAAGATATGTCAGTGCAAGTTGCTTTCAGCTGAACCATGCATTATTGTCTGGGACTAGCTTAAACCTTGTCTGTGAAACCGGAGGATAATGTGATATATAATGATAAATAATCATTCTTCTAAAATCTTTCTCTCTCTCTCTCTCTCTCTCTCTCTCTCTCTCTCTCTCTCTCTCTCTCTCTCTCTCTCTCTCTCTCTCTCTCTCTCTCTCTGTTTCTTTAGGAGCTCTCCTATGGAAGCTCAGCTGTGTTTATTTATCAGGCAGAGATCTCACTGATGGATGTTACTAACCTGGTTACTTTTACAGAATGATCACCTCTCTGTTTGACTGATAAGAGGCATGGAGGATCGGTTCTTTGGGAGGAAACCATATTCGACATCTCTCCCATGCAGCTGCTCCCAGACACCCACTCTTCCTGCAGGAGTGTGTGTGTGTGTGTGTGTGTGTGTGTGTGTGTGTGTGTGTGTGTGTGTGTGTGTGTGTGTGTGTGTGTGTGTGTGTGTGTGTGTGTGTGTGTGTGTGTGTGTGTGTGTGTGTGTGTGTGTGTGTTCAACAAAGAGCTAGTAAGTCTACATTTTTAAATTTAGTCTTTAAAAAAAGTCTAAGGCGCGGTTTCACAGACAGGCCTTAGTCTAAGCCAGGATTAGGCCTTACTTCAATTAGGGCATCTAAGTAGCTTTTATAAACGTGCCTTGCACTCAGTAATTATTTACCTATTAAACATTTACAAAGAATAATAATATTATTGAGAAATTTCTTTCTAAAATATGTTGTACATAATGTACATTTATATGACATTAAGACATTTAGTAGCTTAATAAAAACTGTTTAAAATAGCAAATGGCACTGTGTAAGGACTTACATATACATCCACACCACTAGGTGTCACTATATATATATAAAGATGTGGCAGAACAGTAAGAGTGGTATGCTAGTATGCTACTTCAAATTCAGCCTGGTGCACCGGTTGACATGGCAGTCATAAAACCCTAATTCTGGGTTCTCCTTTAAACATTATCTCATCATACATTTGTGATAAATGTGAATAAATAAAACATTTTTTTTAAAGTAGAAACTACATCAATCACAATAGCAGATCATTATGAATGAAGCCTCTTAATACATTCAGCAAACCCTAAAGTTGACTAAAATCGAGAAAGGGCAACATTAAAACCACAGTCGCAAATAGCAGTACCCAGAAGGCCACACGACTCTGCTGGACAGGCTCCAGATCTGCAGGTGCACAGCGAGATGAAAAGACAGACAGATCAGAGGCAGGGAATCTATTTTTTTTTAAGCCCTGACCTTGAAAAACATCCGGTGACAAAATACTGGTCTGCCATCTTGTGGATGGAAAACTTAGAGGTGAGTGTGTGACCGCATTCAACGTGAGGTTTTGAGAAGGCATCATTCTGTTTACACACATACTCACAGGTTGTCTCTGTTGTGGTGGGCCGCACTAAAGTTTCCATTCCGACGAAGCATCATTTCCTGGACAACAACTCTTCCGACCATGTGATCCATCACGTCCGATTGATTTGTCTTGTACACCTGTAACCTTAGCTTGAAAAGTCTTGAACAGATATGATACCAGCACACGTCAGCAAAGTTTTTTGCTTGCGGTTCAGTTATAAACACCGAACCTTTCCTATATGCGTGTGTGTTTCTGGTGTGTGTTTGTGCATGCTTATGTATGCCTTCTTAACTCCTACGTGATGAGTGAGTAAGTATGAGCGGTACAGCGTCAATAGTGTGGTAAGCCACAGACAGAAATAGCTGATGTATTTTTTTGGTGTACTCTGGCCTGGGTCTCACCTGTGGGAGAGAGAACAGGAGGTAGAGGAGCTATTAAAGATGATGTGGTGACACTTTACATAAAAAAATACCTATTTCACATCAGAGTTATTATAATTAACTAAAAGTAAAAGCATAAAACTAGTTTCATTACTTGAAATAGAAATACAAATATTTCAAAAATATTTTACCTAGTTGCCAAGGCAAAAATTTCTCATTTTCATTTTGTTTAACTTGACGCACTAAAAATGAAATAAAAATATATTTTTAACACTACATAACACTATAGACATTTAAAAACTAAGAAAAATGATTAAAAAAACACAAAATTTGTCAAACTTTGGCTAGAAATATTAAAAACTAATTTGAAATAATAATAAAATAAATAGTATCTCAATTAGATTAAATTAACACAGTAGCCCAAACACCATCACATTTAGAGTTTAGTTTTTTGTAAAATAGTCCTTTTGTGGAGAAAGTTTAAGCCATTTAACTTACGCCATATGATACTAACATGTAATCATAGGTGCAGGCCTTTTGGGGGGACAACACTAAAAGATATAGACCCTGACATGTAACCAAATGTGATATCTGTGGGTAAAGTGAAAGATTTGATATTAATTTGTTATTCAGATATCATATGTTAAAATCTGGCATGTACAAATGACAAAGGGCATTACAGATGGGAAAGTTCACCGGTTAAACTGCTACAGTATATTCACATAATATCCTCTCTTATATAACTGATCTAAATGTGCACATCACCATATATGTCTATAGTGTGTCACGTAAAAGATGAGGTCATTGATCTAATCCAAATGGTCAGCTGCAATAGTAAGAGAGATGAAATGTAAAGTTCACTGAACATTAGGGCCACAACCAGCATCGACGATCAGTGGTTGATCAATATGGGTCACCCCCACTTTTGAATATTTATTGCATCTTTGTTGCAAATTACATCAACATTTCTGTGTTCAAGATGTTCATATCAGACTTTCCACTGAAGGTTCCCACAAGGGAACGTGAGTGAGTGCAGCACCCTCTCCTGCTGGCATATAGTGGCATCATTCTAAAACTGGTATTAGGCATTTCCTGCTGGGTTCGTTGGCGGGTGGAAGTGTGTGTGTGTGTGTGTGTGTGTGTGTGTGTGAGTGTGTTAGAGTAGTTAGCACCTGGCTTGCGCAGCTGTGGGTCTCCTACTAGCGGGGAGCAGGAGGAGGGGAATGAGGTCCTGCACTGTCACAAACTGTGTGTGTGTTTCATATGTGCATCTGCTCAATTCGATATCAGTTGCCAAGGGCTGAGTTAATCGTAAAATAAACCTGGAGAATCTATTCCAACATCTTGAAATTGAAAAAAAAAATGTTTTTTTTTTACATCCAGCAAACTTGCTTTGTTGCTCTTGACCTTGGTTAACACAATAAAACAGCAAACTTGTTTTTTAGTTAGTAGTTTCTTCCAAAGGGGTCAAAGTTTACCTGGTGAGCATGATCCAGTTTGCCCCTGCTGGTAGATGCAGTAACTACATGCTCTGCAAGCAAAAAGCATCTCTCTCCATTGAGCCTTTCAAGAACTGCCATGTATTTTGACCAAAAAAAGTATTTTTTATTTTCTATAATTAATTTTTGAATGTCTTTTAAAACCGTGGTCTCGTGTTTTCCCCTGTTTGCTGCATTTTATGCCACAGCTTAGGATAGTTGATGTTGAAGACTGTGTATCTATTTTAGATAAAAAGACATGCTAACTGATAGCTTTCTCCAGGTGTAATAGAGATCCTTGGTTTCAAAGACAGACAAAACGAGATTATGATGCTATTATTTAGTGTTCCCTTAAGGCTACATCCCCCATTTGGTTCCTCTTTAGGACAGAAAAGACGTTATTTCATCACCAGAGAATTTGTTGAGCTGTGCACATCTCTACAGGCATTTCCCAAGTGTGCTAGGTGGGTATTTAAACGGTTTCTTGTTTTAAGATCCATGTTAGAAGCTATAGGCGGCACAGACAGGGAAAGTGATTTGTTGTTGGCATGAAGAGAAACTGTATTTTTCCCCTCTCTGTATTAGTCTGTAGGAGTGCAACAACCTTGACTGAGACGCTCAGCATCTGTTCAGTGTCCTTGACTCAGAATATCTCCCAATAAGTGCCTTGAGCTTTTAAGGGTAGTCGGATTTTCTTTCACATTTTTTTATTTTTGCTTTTCATACATAATTATTATTTATGAACTGCCTTTAATCATATATCTTCAAACGCAATGTGTATGACATGTATTTGTTTCACTTGAATTCTGAATAAAGCATATGTGCCTGAAAAAATATTCAAACAATGTTCTGAAATGTTTGTTTATTAATCTGTTTAATGTGCAATCTGTGTATGTTTGACAGCTTCTACATGTATTGGACTGCAAATAGAAATCCACTAGTAACCTGTAGGGGGCACATTGGATCTTGGAAAAGTTCTTTGGAATGCTGCGGAGAGCAGAGAACATGATTTCTTCTGTGGTATGTATGTGTAAACCAATCAGTATTAAGATATTCTGAGGGATTTCTTGGTTGGTTGCTTCAAAAAACAAAGGCTGAGTTTATTTAAATGGTTTGCAGAAAATGAGAACCCCATTTGACTAATATATCTTGCAAATGGACAATCAGTTAAATAAGAAAGCCGAAGTGATGAATCATTTGTCGAAAATTGGAACCACACAAATCTCCAAGTCTCCAAGCGGAAGTGACTTTAGAGTTATAGCATATCAAATAGCTCTCACAGACTGCAGTGTCAGGATGGTGTTGTCCTGTTGCCTCTCTTCTGTTTAGTTTATATTTCACAGCTCAGAGGAGCAGCTACAAAAGTCCATCAGGAGTAGGTCACATGGTAGGTTAAAGGTGAGAGGTTGGGTTTGACCAGTAGGGTAAAGAGGTCACACATACAACACGACTGTGGCCTCAGGATATTCTGAAACCTGTGACGGACCTAGCATATAAAATGAGCTAACACAAAAACAGAACCACCAGTTAAAGATTAAGACCACTGTGTAAACTATGGGGAAATAGCTATGCTTCCAGTCAAGACACATTTGTGTTAACTCGCAATGTCTCTCAAGTGGTTAACAGTGATTTAGCTATACTTTTGTAGCACTTTATCACTCTCTGCAACTGTTCTCATCAAATATTTATTG
This sequence comes from Siphateles boraxobius, assembly GCF_051911475.1. Classification (NCBI taxonomy): domain Eukaryota; kingdom Metazoa; phylum Chordata; class Actinopteri; order Cypriniformes; family Leuciscidae; genus Siphateles; species Siphateles boraxobius. Next base: position 32,011,430 of record NW_027508833.1, on the reverse strand, counting down.
GAATATAATTTATGAATGCATTTTAGGATTTTGCAAATGTCGAAATATATGGGAGAAGCTGTTAAGTTTTATTTTATTTATTTTTTACATTTTATTTATCTTGTCTACAACAACAAAAAGTTACCCAGAAAAAAGATTCAGTTCATTAAAAAAAATTTCAGGATCGAGCGTGTTGTCATAATGGGAAGCTGCCATTATTATAGGCTTACTTAGCTTTTCAGCTAAATTTAAACAGTAAACGAATTGTATAACAGCAAAATGATGTAAAATGGCATGGAAATATATCAATATATAATTGTCTCTTGCCTGAATTTAGTTGATCGACAATGACCCAGCAAACAAAAATGTGTTCTAAGGACATGTTGCTATAACGTTCCTATTAAGATATGAAAATGTTGTTTCTCAATGTTTTCTGAATGTTAAAAAGTTCAAATGTTTAAAAAAAAAAACTTTTTGTCTTGGTTGTGTCAACATCAAAGAAAGCATTAAGGGAACGGTACTTCTCTGAACGTTCTGAAGCAAGTAGTAAGTAGTGACGTTTAAAAATGTTAAACAACGTCCAACTATGTTTCAGAAAAAAAACCATTCCATGCATGATGATGTATAAATAAAGTTTTTTCTGCTAACATTTTAAAGACTTTCGTAAAGACCAGATAACTTTAAACAAATGTTCTATTAACGTAACTGAAATCAACATGCAAAACTCCTAGACAAAACTAGCATTTGTGTATTTGGACTTTGGTCTTTGCTCTATTAGCCTGGGACTGCCCATGTGTAAAATAATCTTTCATGTATGTAGTCTAAAATATCATGTCCGTGGAGAGAGTCAGTTGAGTGTTTTTATTGCTAGGCAGTGACTATCATAAGTTACTGACAACCAGATTTTCAAGCTTTACCTTCTGTTTGCTTTCAGTAGATTTACCAATTTTTAACAGAAACACTAATTCATTTGTCGTCCAAAAAAGCAGGGTAGTGTCAGACAAACAAGATAAGGTCTCATCTTGACCTAATGAACGACCTGACGGGAGGAGAGAGGGAGGGAGAGTTCCCGGACACAAGGACTGTTTAAGATATATTGACATTTCAGGAGAACATTAGTTCAAATTTGAGCTTAGTTCAGTGAAGGACAACTTTAACTCAGTTTAGGTTTTTTCCCAAAAGCTATATCCACCACCGTCGGCACAGTCCTGAAGCCTATTATTTATTTCATTGTTTGTTTTAAAAATGTATTGATGCAATTTTTATAGACTATCTATCTATTTATCTATCTGTCTGTCTGTCCGTCCGTCCATCCGATATAACTTTTAAACTTAAAGGCGTTCTGCTTGTTTCTGCTGCAATATCCTGTTGTTAAATAAATAAATAATAATAAAAAAAAAAATATATATATATATATATATATATTAATATACCTTCTCAGCTTGTGTAAAAGCTGCTTGTGATGATCTTTGATTCTATGATATTAGGTTGGTTTATTACCATTAAATCAGATAGTGAAATATGTACTGTTAATGTAAGGTAAATCTGTAAAACCTAAAATGTTGCTACCACAATCTACTGTAAATTTCTGGCAGCCACAGCTTTTTACTGTAATTTTCTTTTACTGTGCGACAGACACTTTTTGAGTTCTCATGGCTGGGTCCGGTTTCCCACTCCTCCCCACTCCTCCCACTCCTTCGTTATCAGTACGAAACGTGGAAATCCAACACCTCACAGCTTTGCGACTTCCGATCATCCATGCCCAAGGGCCAATTTCACGCCAGGCGATCACAACGACCAAATGTCTCCAATTCATCATCTGATCTCCTCAGTGGGAGCAGATGAAGTGAGACATGGAGGAAGGAAGGTCTGCTGGATTACGATGATGTTTGTGGTATTTAGAAGTTACTGTTTGCCTGACACACAAATTTTGACCTTTCTTTGATTCATTGCCAAAGGAACAAACTATACAGGTCTATAACTTATAGTATGTACACTTGGCATCTCATTTTGACCTCATTTCTAGTCTCACTTCTACTTTCTAGTTTAAGCCTCAAGTCTAAACATTGTCTTATATAAAAAGCGCACATAAGTGCCCGCACATGTTTTGAGAAACCGATAGATAGCGGGAAAAGGAGACTACGATTAAGACAACTGGGGGCATAAGACACCCCTACGGCCACAGTCGTAGTTCACAGTTCAGTCAAACAAACACTATAAGTCTCATTTTTCTCTCTCACTCACACATCTTGTGAAGTACTACTACAACAAATGCTGTTCATTCATATTACCAAGAACAAGCACAATGGGGCAGCAGTGGTAATTCAGGGCCTCACTTGGTGCATGTCCTAAAAATGTAAAAAAAAAATATATATATATATATATATATATATATATATATATATATATATATATATATTAATAAACCAAGCAAAAAATAAATTAAACTTGGCAGCAAGTGATCACTATGCACTATTTGATATTGATTTTCTTTTGTGCGTGTGCCGTGTTCCATTCATTTCGGTTTATTTAAATTAATTGATTTTTTAAATGCATTTTATATATCTTATTGTGAATAATTCCTCTGTGTATGTTTCATTTATTAAAAATGTTTTGACCTAATAATGTTTAATCAAAATGTCAAAACTGGATCTTCAAGTAAAAAAAACAACAGACACCTCTCTGGTGACGTATGCCTCCCTTTTTGAGTGCAGCACCCAAATTTAAATTTTTTTTCTTTTTTGTCAATCCGTTACACTCAAATGTCTAAAATCTAAGATTTTATATATTTCCTTTAGTTTAATTTGTATTGTACATAGATAAAAAGTGAAGTGAAAAACAATGTTGACAAAAAGGAGGCAAAGGAGGTAAATTAATTTAGTTTGAATGGGCATCATGCTTTTGTCTCAACTTTACATTGATGTGCATAATTACACTTTATGAGTTGTTTCTACTCATTTTGTTCAGCTTGAAAAAAACTCAAAGAACTTTATACTAAGCCTGTATAGGAACATATAAGCCTGCATGCGTGCAAGTGTGCGTGTGTGGTGTGACTTTTGGGTAATGCAGTCGTCTGTAAAGCAAAGATGGAAAATCTTAGAGAGACAGAACTTGCAGCTGAGGTTAAAAGAAGTGAGTGTGAGTGCGGATGAGTGTGTTATTAATGCCCTGGGTGCTGCAGTGAGAGCAGATACTGGTTAGCTGCTGTGGTTGCGCTCTTGCAGTGGCAGGAAACAACCCAACCTGTGATCTTTGCAGACTCTAATGGAAAATTCACTCAAACAGAAAAAAAGTCTGTACGTTTGACTATGTGTGTGACGGAGAGTGAGAACATGCTGCTGTCACCTAAAAATAAAGGTGTTATTTATTTGTTTGATTGTAAAATATGCTAGAGTGCTATTTAAAAGCCATTCAAGCTTGCATTCATTAACGCTTCTTGCAGTTTAGCTTTTTTCTGATGTCTATTTCTGATTTTACAGTTCCTAGAATTATGTATTTTGTAATCATAGACATTAACAGGCTGATAGACATTAACAGGCTGTTGATTCACATATTAATGATAATGCATCTCTACTTCATCTTGAATTATGCAAAAATATATGTTCACACCTGATCTGTGTTTGTCTTTCGCACTTATATTGTATGATTTAAGTGATAATGTTTGACTGTTTTTGGGTGTTGTCTTGGCGAGGAAAGGTAGAAAAATACGCATGTGTGTGTGTGTGTGTGAAGTGTGTCTTTAATATGACATCTCCAACAGCTGTGTATAATCTCCCAACACACTCACTCACACTCTTCCCATTCCATCTCCTGTACAATGGAACAAAAGAGCAGGAACTGCCACTCTCTCCCCGCCGTCCAATCAAAGCCGTTATTATTTCTCGGCGGAACACTCCCTCAGGAAGTGCCATCTCCAAAACACGCCAGCTGTGCTTCTGTGCTTATTATGGGCCATTATAAGAGACAGAGACACAATAACACCACAACATACAAAATACCATATCTGGGCCATTGTGCGTACATGCCGCATTAAGGTCCCCGTTGCGCGAGAGCGCTTCTCTATGGTTCCATCGAGAGCAATGCTCCCGACTCTGAGACAACATCTTGCACCGCTCATGACTTCAGCTCAAATTGCTGCACAAAAGCCTGGGCCAGGTGACGGATAACCTCTTCCAGATGTTTTTTAGATGTCATTTAGAGGTTACTGTAATACAGAAGCTGCAGCGAGGCATAAGAATCACAAATCATATGGTGGCGTTTTATGGGGTGAAAGTGGGTGTCTTATGTCTCTGTCTTTAACCTTAAACAATCTTTTGTCCACCACCCACCTTCCCTAAGACCACAGATGAGATTACGGCAACCCTCACATCTATAACCAACAACTCCTGAGGCTTGACAGACACTGCTGAAGTATGGAATATGCAGCCAATGGCCATTCGCACACACTCATTGCTTCATATGCAGGTGCAAAACTCCATAAATGTCTGAAATAATTGACTGTTCTCATATGTTGTATTTTGAAGAGCCCTTTAGCCGTTAGCTCTATTCAACTGTTCAATCACGTCTCTACAACAGCCACCATTTTGGGGGGTGGGGGGCTGTGCCTGTGGCGACATTTCTGCAAAAATACATTGCTTTTAGAATGTTTCAGGTCAGTGAAACGTTCCGTGAGTGCCACTAAAAGTAGGTTCAGTTTTATCCGAAACAGATGAATGTGAATCTGCTGGCCATGTTTTTTTAGATTGGGTTTTGTATGTATATATTGTGGCAGTTTATAAATGTAATCTCTGATGAGTAGTGATAAGCTCTATTGTGTTTGTACAGAACGTACTAACTAGTGTTACACTAACCGATAGTGTTATAAAGTCTGAGAAAATGCATTTGCTGAAGCAATGTTACCTTGCTTCTACAAGTTGATGAACTCTTTTAAAAGTGTTACGCGGGACTAGTATCCAAGCGTTCCAGAAAAGCCTTTCATATGGAGCTCATTATGTGATGTAAAGTTCAAAATATATTAGTTTACAAATCCTGCACTCTGGTAAAAGTGTTTTTTCTAGAACCATGCAAAAACAAGTCTTTATTAATCCATAATCTGAACCTATAATCACAATTTGTTTAGAAAAGTTTAATGCCACTTTAGTGGTCATTTCAGCTGTATGCACAGGTACATTTTTGGAGTTTTGCAAAGATGTAGAGGCACATTTTTTCCATAGAGCCTAGGATGTCATTTACACACATTTCATTTATCTATCCTGTCTTGTTTTAGTTTATTTCGGGTCTGGTCACCTTTAAGACTTCAGAATGTTTACAGGCCCCTGAATTATATTAAACATTTATTCTGTTCCAAAATGTATTGTGCCTCAGAGGCAACATTTTATGGCATCATATTTAAAGTCTCATGACACAAAAGCTGTTCAAAAGTTCTTAATTATGCTGCATAAAATACCTTGTTACAACTAAAATGCATGGAGATACCAATCACATGATATCCTTGACATCATTGCTGTCAGAGTTGTAAGACTGTCAATCATTTTTGCAAATACCATAGAATTTATGAGAAGTGGCATAAACTGGATTTTTATTTGTTGGTATACACAGCATTACAAATTTGTTTTTGCACTAAAATTGAATGCTCGGCTTAAAGAAAACAAATACGAATTATAATCTTACACATAAACTTTAAGTAAGGAATCTATCATTTTGATAGATTCAGTGTAATTAAAATAAATAATTTTGACCAATATCTGTGTGTACTATATATTGTTATGCTTAAGATTATCTGTTACCTTATCAACAGTAACTGAAAGCAACTGAGCTAAATGAGTTGAGTTGCTAGAGCCTTCTAAATTGGTCACTTATATGACAGATGACAGTAAGATTCCCCCACAATGCAGTAGAAAGCAACATAACTAATTTCACACATTTTTCTAAACTAATAGCAGATATTTGAATGTTCACATGTAAATTCCGCATAATTACAGTGTTTGCCTGTCTGTCTCTCTCCATCGTTGCTGATGGTCAAACCTAGGCAGACGTCTGAAAGCTGATAATTAACTCAATCCGTTGACACAGGTGAGCATCTCTGTGGTTATTTAACACCCATTACAGAACAAACAACACACACACAATCCTGCTATTAAACATGCCTCTTTATCACACAAACTAAATCCACACACCCAAACACATGATCACATTTACACATTATCACATCCCAAAACACCCATAATCGGCCGATCTAAAACTCATAATGCAAATGATTGTTTGTTTATTTGAAGTGTTTCACACTGAGACATTGCGGGAGAGTTTGTTTACTGGAGTCGTTTCTCACTGTGAATCTTATCTTAATTACTCTGTGCTTCTCTCTATATGGCCTCTTCGCGAGTCAAAGGTCATCAGCTCTCTATCTTAAGCACCCCCCACCACCACTTCAGACAGGGAATGCTGAATCGACGTAAGCTTAGCTTTACTACAACCCCCATAATCTCGTTCGGTCACCCTGACATTAGCTAGAACACAGCCACATCAAGTGCTGATGACCTCTTGAGCTTTACTGTTGTTTCTGTGTTAGCTGCTCTATTGTCTTACAATTATTAACTAATTAATGCAGTGACCTTCAATAATTATATCATTTATCTAACTGTTCTTTTATCTAAATAGTTTAATTAGTGGTTTGAAGGTTGAAATGAGCAAATGTGCATTGTTGTAAAAGAATTTGAAAGAAAAAATCTAAAAGCATATGTACTGTATGTATATATATATATATATATATATATATATATATTAAGGTCAGTGTTCTTGAGGGGTTGTTCCAACGAACTATTGAAGCAAAAACAAAAAAAAACATTAAAGCAATAATTGTCGCCAAAATTTAAATTCTGTTGAACACAAAAGTAGATATTTTGAAGAACAAGTTTGATATTTTGGTATTTTTTTAGTTAAACAGAAGAAAGAAACTTGCAGGTTTGGAACAATTGGGTGTGAGTAAATTATGACAAAATTTTCCTTTTTGGGTGAACTATCCCTTTACATCATTAATTAATGTATAAACTGGGGTTAATAATAATAAAAAATGCGTATGAGCACCAAATCAGCATATTAGAATGATTTCTGAAGGATCATGTGACGACTAAGTAATGATGCTGAAAATTCAGCTTAACATCACAGGAAGAAATTACATTTTAAAATATATTAAAATAGAAAACAGTTATTTTAAATTGTAATAATATATCACAATATTACATACAAATAAATACAAATTAAAACAAATGCAACCTTGGTGAGCATAAAACTTCTTTCAAAACATTAAAAAAGATACCCTCTTCTGCTATTGCTATTAAAGCCAATCAAATGTATGCATATTCAGATAGGTTTGACATTCTGAAAAATAAACAGAGGTGGAGAGTAACAAAGTACATTTACTATACTTTTTGTACTTATACTGTATACTTGAGTATTATTTTTTCTGGAGACTTTTTACTTTAACTTCACTACATTTAAAAGACAAATATCATACTTTTTACTCCACTACATTTCTGTCAAGGTCCTTGAGTAAAGTAGCAACGTCAGCCAGGGGATGATTTTGGTTGCAGGGGTTGCATTTTGGTTGGAAATGAAAGTCGGGTTGATGTCAGAACCCGACGTCGGCTTGACATCCTCATCCTACGTCGGACAAATGTTGGATCTTGGTTGGAAGTGAAAGATCCTTACTGACGTTGGATTCTGACATCAACCTGATTTTCATTTTCAACGTTGGGTTTGATCTTCTAAATGCAAATTTTGTCATTGTTTTAGAGCTAGCTTATAAGGCTAGCAGTAAGGCTAACAGTAAGGCTAACATATTCACATTAAAAGCCAAAAAACTTTAAATAGGGTACTATTTGAGGGACCAGTCATTTGGGTGTCCGAAGCCATTGTGGACGTTATTGAGAGGACTTATTCAATCTCACATTCAATCCCACTACTGGAACTGTGTTCTAGAAATACATTTGATATTGATATGAGGGTAGATAGGCAGGCATAGACTCAGAGGCATAAGGCACTGTAAGTTTTACATACAACAATCCAACAATAATAAAACAATCCATTGACATTTACTTTTTACTTTTAATAAGTACTTTTAAAACGAGTACTTCTGTACTTTTACTTCAGTAAAAATAAGTCTTTAACCTTTACTTGTAACGGAGTAATATTTGACCAGTATCTGTACTTTCACTCAAGTAAGGAAGTTGTGCACTTTTTCCACCTCTGAAATTACAGTTTTTTTCGATTGCTAAACGACAGTGAGCACAACTGGAGCTACATGTGCAAAACTCTAACTACAGTCTGTACAGCAGCAGTTCATGTGGACCAAACTCTAGTTCGTTTTTCATTGCTTGAACACAGTTTTCAAAACTCTACACACTTATCCCATGACTTTAACCACAACCTGCACAACACTGTGGATTTACAGCACTTTGTTCAAATGCTAACACACTGCTGTCAAAACTGTGAACCACACATTCAAAACAGAATAGATTTCAGCCTTGTCCCTTTCAAACACTGATGATTGCAATTTCAGCTGAAAGGCTAAGCAGGTGTCTTGTTTGTTATTTGTTCGAATTACAGTATGTACTTTTAGTGTCTATCTTTTTTTTCTCATTGCTGTAATTCCGTAAATTACTACAGACTATTGAAGCAAACTGCTAATTTTCATTTACCTTACAGTAAAGAATTGTTATGTTCTAAAAATTTAAATAAATCATGTGAAAGAATGTCACTCTTTTCTTCTAGGAAATATTACTTTGTATGAAGTCCCTGAAATTGTTCAAACTGTAAAGAAGAAAAGTTTGCATTTTCTGTATTGGTGTTTGATGCTAGTGTTTTTACTCTCAGTGTGTTCTGAGTGACAGTGTGTGTTATCTCAGTGAGGGTTGTGCATAGTGTTTGGCTGCACTGAGCCTGTTTTGAGCAATGTTTTAAGAGTTGTGTTGCTTGGAATGAGTATTGCAGGTGATGTGAACTGTTTAGCTCAGGTGACTGTTGGTAGTGCAGACTGTAGTTAGAGTTTTGCACATGTGGCTCCAGTTGTGCTCACTGTCGTTTAGCAATCGAAAAAAACTGTACGTTAATTTGCTTTCCAATGAAAAAACTAAAAGCATGAGGTGGAATGACATGACGGTGGGTCAGTTTTTTTTTTTGGTGATAAACTCCTTTAAACATGTTTTAAATATATTACTGTATATGCAACCTCATCGCTGATCTTTTTCACAAATCAAAGCCCTCTAGCAACAATCTCCGCTTTCTTGACATCTCAGAGGATGAGAGGTTAGTTATGACTGATTAGTTGACTGTCTATCCACGATGGGTCTTAAAATCAGGTCAGTTATTGTGTGTGTGTGTGTGTGTGTGTGTGTGTGTGTGTGTGTGTGTGTGTGTGTGTGTGTGTGTGTGTGTGTGTGTGTGTGTGTGTGTGTGTGTGTGTGTGTGTTTGTGTGTGTGTGTGTGTGTGTGTGTGTGTGTGTGTGTGTGTGTGTGTGTGTGTGTGTGTGTGTGTGTGTGTGTGTGTTTGTGTGTGTGTGTGTGTGTAGCATCTTGAGGAAGAAGAGGCAGTGACCTGGATTAGAACAGCAAAAGGAGGGAGACCATGTGTCAACAAATCAGCTGTTTGTTTCTCAATGACTCTTTCACATCATCTGTTCATGGATCTCAAATGAACGTGTAAATCTGTACATATATGTGTGCGTACACATACTTTGAGGTTCAGACCCAAAAAACTCTCTGTGATGTCAAAGCTTCATTGACCCAGAAAGAAATGTGTGCACATTGGATCTAATTTACATGCAGATACTCACGGTAAAACTGTCTGCAAAGGACAAGAGGGCTTTTGGCCTCGGTTTGTAGTTCTGTCTCGCTGTCTTGTCCTCTTTTATCCTCCTTTCATCCCTTCTCTTTTTCCCTTGTTCCTGTCATCTACATCCAACTCCTTCTCAATCTGTTTTTGTAGTCGGTGCATATGCTGTGTGATACTCATGCGTTTAACCCCAGGATAAGTGCCTACTGTGTAGCCCTACTTAACCTTGGAGTTACAGACATAACTAATAGATAGATGGATAATAAAAATGTAATTATTTATATATAAAAAATAATCATTATTAATTAATCAGAGAAAGTCAAAGAAATTGCTCAACTAAAAACTCTTCAAAAATGTAACCAGGTTAACTTTTCCGTTTTTGACAATGTCATACAAAATCTGTTCTTTATTTCATTTATTTATTTTCACAACAATGGCGGAGTTCTGTTTATAAGTTATGTCACTCATTCTGCAGTTTTATACATTCGATATCACGCAATAGAAGTCGCCACTCTTTTTCTCTGTGGAGAAAAGTCTTCCCTCTGTGATCCCTTATTGCCATTGGACAAATAGAGAGGCTTTGTCGACGAAGAGGGAAAAAACGCCTTGAAAGATTTTCTTTGGGAGTGATGAGGGTGGAGGGGGTGGAGGGTCGCACTAATTATGCACGGCGATTGTTGATGGCTTGATTGTGTGCGTCCAGCTGCACGAGGCGCGGGGGCGAGCACAGGGCGGGGATGCGGAGCAGGGCAGACTCACTGACGCCAGTCGCCACATTCTCCCATGCGCTGAAAAACAGAGCCGATTGTACCGGACCTGATCCACAGACACCGCAGTCACGCATAACTAAACAGAATGAGAATGAAATACGTCCTAATGAGTCCTGTTGAATCATTCAGTAGCCTACAAGTGCTTAATGTAGTTTTCATTTTGGTCAAAATGCTGCTGTGATGATAAGTGATCAACCGGCACGTCAGGTCAGTGCACGAGGTATGTGGTGTATCACGTGACTACTAGGGCATAATAGAGCCATATTCATTCCAGTTTAATGTGCTTTATTGGCATGACATAACTGCATATTTGTATTGCCAAAGCAGTGCAAAATAAGTCAAATGAAACTAATAAAAAATTGCAAATGGAGTAATAAATAAGGCCTGTTATCAAATAAGATATCCTACAATAAAATAATGGCGTGAATTGAAATAAAATTTATATTTAAATTTAAATTGTATACATTATTTATTTTATACAAAAAATGGCCAGTTAAGTTCATGTTAAAAGCCAATGAAAATGGTTACAAAAGAAGCCAAAGTATCAGGGTTAGCAGAAAGACATGTCTGGAACATGCGAGTGAAGCAGATAAATACTTATAGCCTACATTATAAGTAACCTAACCGTATTTTATTATAATATTAGTTATAGCCTAATATAACTTAGGCTATGATAAGCGCAAGGAGGACGGTAAAATGTTAAACCCAAGGCAGTTCATTCACTGTCCTTGTCCTTCATATTGTGATAGACAGAGACATACTGTAGGCTATATTATCACACTACATAATGCTCAGGACAAAACAGTGGCTTCTCCCAATCAACCTTTTAGGGAATTGCTCAGTATCAGCAGAGATTATGATTGTCTGTTTTCAAACTTGTTTAAAAAAAAAAAAAAGTTTGGGAGGCAGGGGTCATACTTCAACTTCTTGCTCTCACACCCAAGTTTTTTTTTGTTGTTTTTTCATTCTTTATTGCTATTTGTTGAACCCAACTGGGTACCTGCAGAGGCCTTCTGACCATGCTGTTAGGCTGCAAGAAAGGAAAAGGCTGAATTTGTTGCATTCTGTGCACCATAGCACAACCTGCAAAGAAGCGCATCCATCCGGTTGCATGCATATAAAATAAAAGGTGTGAATAGGTCAGTTACCACTAATAGACCGGCATTTCACTATCATGTTGTCATGTTGTAATGTTGTTAGATTTTCTGTCAATCATTTAAGTAGTGCAACCTTAGACCTGATATTGGATCTTACTTACATTACAACCTAACCGACTGAAGCTCACTTAGGCCTATCTGTTCCTCAAAGCCTTGTTTTCATTTATAAAAAATGAAATATGGTGTCTCACTTTTAAAACTGGTTTGAACATGACAAAATATGTGGCCTACCATTCAAGCAAAACAATGTTTTATTTAAAAACTATTATACCATTTCAGTCAGAGAAAACAGAGCTGCTTTTTGTATTAGCTTAACTAATCTAGCCAGACTGAAGAGCTTTACACACGGAAAAACTCTTCGCTGAATGTAAGTCCAGGTGTGCGCAAATAAACTGTGCGGGCAAGTCTTGTGCGAGTGTTTGGGGCGGGTTTTTATAGCTTGATTGACAGCTGGACTGACCAATGAGAGCGGCTCGTCGGCCGAGACTAGTCTTTTGCAGATGGGGTGCGCGCTGGTGCGCGTGAATGGATGACGTCGGGATCCCGGCGCCAGGCTGTCTGGGACTCGCGCGTTAGATCAACACAGCTGGAGCGGCACAGGACACACAGCTGGCCCGCCAGCGCATTCCTTCACAAAAACAGCACTGTGAGAAAAGAGGGGACACATCTTGATGTAAACTAAAAAATGCGCTGGGTTAAAACTGGAACGAGAGTCAGGCTATAGTTTGATTGTAGCTTGCGAAGCTTCCTTTTCATAAACAAGAGTAATGGGAGACAGTTATAGTTATGATCTATTTATAGATAACGAGTAACACTTTTAGAATGCACGAAAACCGCGCGCACATTGGTTTGTTTTAGAGTTTCCTGAGTTGGTTATTAATATTCTGTGATCGTGAGAATATTAGGAGATGTTTTATTGAGCAAGTTTTAGGCTATATTTACCACTCTTGGCATGATAATCGAGCGCAATATCAACTTTTAAAACTCGATTACTTAGGGGGGGAGTGCAATGAACCCGTTTCTGCATGTTTTGACTTTGGTAGGACCCCTTTGGTTTTACTTAGCCTACATTTAAAGTTTTTATTTTAAGATTAACATGCAATTAAGATTTCAATTTTAGAGGGTTGTTTTTTGTGCGTGGGCCTTAAAATGTGTCTTGTATCGATATTTAATCTCATTGCATGTGTCTCCTATGGGAATTAATTGCCGACGCCAGTTTGTCTGCAGGTCACGGGAGTAGCAGATTTATGGATTTACTCCATATCATGCCTGACAGAATGGTCATAAGATAGTATTTTCCTCCTATTCTTTCCTCTACAGATGAAGTTAAGAGTGCACTAGCCTATATATAAGCTAAGTAATAAGTAGCCTCTATAGCCTAATTCACGTTCTTATCATTTGTATAATATAACGAAATTGAATTCTGAAAGTAATTTTAATTTCAAAGTAGGCTACTGTTTGCATAACCTACAAAGAATCAGTAGCCTACACATAAGCAGAATAATAATAGCCTAGTAATAATAATAGGCTAATAGCCTAATAATAATAATAACGTAGACTAGCCTATAGGATGTGGAAAAAAATATATGTGAACTCTAAAATAAGTTTATATTTAATCTACTGTAGGCCTACCAGCTGATCCAGCTCCGTTAAGGTTTAGGCTACTGACCCGAAATTTTAACTCAAATCACTGAAAATATTTCTAGCTTATTTCTTTGGTATTCTGACAGTTCTTCCTCATTCCACCATTTTGCTGATTGACATGCCAACGCTTCCAATGATAAGTTAGCTATTTACATAGGGCGGAGTCTTTACGTTCACACACCTTTACTATTGGCTGAGCGGCGCATGAGGGTTTGTTTATGTCTGGAGTGGGCGGTGCAACAAGAAGCAGTGCTTTAAAACCGGCCGCCTGTCTGCTCTTGCTGCCATCGTTCAATGAGCGTGAGACGTGAAAGGAGTCAAACATTGGATAACTAACAAACTGGAGACCTAGTTCATCTCACTGTCCATACGAAGAACTTCTTCAGACATCTCTACGGTTGGATTCTACCAGCAGGTCAGACGTCAGATCCAGAATGAAGGCGATGAGTCCCGTTCGCTCAGTCAGAAGCTGTTATGAAGCGGTGTGCTGTATCTCGGAGCAGAGTCTCGCGATCAACCGCTGCAAGAGTCCCACTGAGGAGCTGTCCGACATGAATGACTGTTACTCTAAACTCAAGGAGCTGGTGCCCAGCATCCCTCAGAACAAGTCCGTGAGCCAGGTGGAGATTCTTCAGCATGTAATAGATTACATCTTCGACTTACAGATAGCACTGGAAAACGAGACGGACACACAAAACACGCCTGACATGTTCGTGTCAATGAAGGTGCGCGAGACATTATTTATTGTCTATACATTAGTATGCCTTAGCTATATTTTACCAGTAAAAAGTGCATTTGAATAAATATAAACTTTGCTTGTATTTTCCCCCTGTAGAACTCAGAGATGACCCGTAATTTCTCCAAAGAGGATGGAGCTATGTGCCATTAGGACAGAGGAAGGACCACGGTCAATGGTACGCTTATGTTCTTTATTCTAAATCATTTAACTTAATAAATTAATTAGATGATGTTAGGTTGTAATCCACACTCCAATGGAAACAAAAATAAATGAAAATTAATTTAAGAACCGTTCTTGATCTGAAGAACCTATTGAAAAATCAAAAACCTTTTGACCAACAAAATGATTCTTTGGATTGAACAAGGTCTTAATGTTTCATTATAGTTTCTTCAGACCAGCATCGTTGTTCTGAGTTCTTTAAAGCTCAAGTTCATTGATTATTTTCCAAAATAACAAAAATAAAAAGTTCTTTGTGGAACTTAAAAAGCATCTTCATGGTATTCAACTGGAAAATCCTTTTTGGTTTTAAATGGAACCTTTATTTTAAGGAGGAAGTAAATCGTTGGAGTCGGTTAATTGATAAGTTAAAACTCATGTTTTTGGTAAATGTTATAAAGGACAATATATTTTGTCAGACAACTATAAGTGTCAGGTGTCCTAAATTCTTTTGGTCATCGTGCCAATGAGCAAACAAGCATGGATTCCCCTATCAGCTCTAGCAAACCAAAGTTTTCCCTTTGGCGCCAGACTGTCTGCAGTCCGCCTGAATCCACAGTGTGTGTGTGTGTGTGTGTGTGAGAGAGAGAGCTCTGAGTTAACTTTTCTCCCTCATCTATGCTGCAGGTGCGGGATAGAAACTTTTCTCCTCCACTTATGGAAGAAAAGAGAGTGAACGGGTGAGCCGGGTGAAGGAGTGAGGCTCTATTCAGAGTGTGGGAAAGCAATCTGCGCCCCTCTCAAGCTGTCTATTCTTTGGTCACTGGACACTTGAACAAACCAAAGCCGAGGAGTTTTGAAGATCACAAAAAAAGAAAAGCCCTCCAATTTTTTTCATTAATCATTCCTGTTTTTTGTGGCAACAATCAAGCATTGTATATTTTGTACTGGCTACATTCCTGACTATTTGGACCAACTAATATCTCTTCACACACCCTTCCTTCCCAGCCATTCTTGGATATACCCCCCCCCCCCCCCCCCCCCCCCTTCTTTTTTCTTGAAAACCTTTCCACATTTCAGCATGGTCACAGTTTGGTCTCAGTGAGCTTCTCGATCACTGGGATAATGTACATATTATGCTTGACGGGAGTTTTTGTTTTATAGGGTGGGAAGGGCCTTGGGGTGTGGGAATACAGACGTGGATTAGAATTTGAACTCTATAATATAGAGTGGATTGTATATGTTTGTGGGGATTGTCTATTTCTACAGACTGTCAGATCAATGAGTTTCATAAACTCATTTATGAGTTGTTTTTTTTGCTTTGTACTCACTTTTTACACAAAAATAAATCATATATGAAAGTGAGCAAATATGTTGTTCTGTATTTTTTCTTAAATAACCCAATGCCGACCTTTTTTTGCTGTCTTTAAAGCTTCAGGTATAGCCTCATAGAAATATACTGAAAATACAATGGTTTAAAAAAAAAACAAAGAGTTAAAGTGATTCCCACGACTCCATCTCCCCCTAAAGCTGTTTCTATGGTTTATATATTATTGATATGAAATCATAACACAGTCACTTTAATGACTTCTGATGAAAAAAGCTAAAGAGAAAGTGTTTATAAAACAGTACATACAGGTAAATGCAAGATAAAGTAATAGTGGTTTAAAAAAAGTAAAAGTACAGTGCATCTGCCAAAAATCTTTCCAGATAGTCATCGTGGACTTTTTTGGTGTTTAGCATGATCTATTACAAGCCTACACAACAATGTCTAAATGTGAGTCACTTGTATTTAAATTTAGCACAACTGTCCTCTTCAGTGTCCTATAGTCTCTTTTAAAAAGCCCTTTTCGCCACAGAACTAGAGTTCAGTGCAAAAGTGGCCTGTTGTCAAACTTTGATAAGCACCATTCGTTTAATTTCATATGGACCCCAAGAAGGAGTGATTATGTTCTTGAGGGTCTGACTCTGACAGTGTCCACACTTAAGATTTGTGTTGAGTAACGTGAGGCAATCTGTAGGACGCTTTAAACCATAATAGTTCATATAGCGACACCCAGTGTTCAAAGTAATAATCACATACATAGCCGTTGTTGGCACCGCAAACAATGAACTGGCGCCATCATGTGGCATGTATTTAAATTAATAGTAGGTCAGCAAGTGAATAAAATATAACTATATTGGTGAGATATGGGCTAGTTGTTGCACTTTTAATTCCATACAATAAGCAAATTTCACCTGTTACTCCCTTTTAAAGCACAGTTCGTGTTGACCACATGCCCCAATCACAGGGGTCACACACACTGTTTGGGGTAAACTGCCGTATTAAATCTAAATCTGACCGTTATTATAATTTACCCATCTGAATGTATGTCAGTACAGTTTACAGTGTTCACGTGTACCCAACAAGGCTGTAGCCTTGTATTATAGCTTTTATTTTCTATAAATATGAAAATGTAATATATGATAAGGCTAATAGTATTTTTAGACAGTTTTTAACTTATTTAAAAAACAAAATAGCCTACAAAACGCTGCTAGACCAACATTTGACTCTTAACTCCAGGCTAGCCTTTGTGCCTTCGTATCTATGTTTATTAAAATTTCTGAAGTATTCAGTGACGCTTCATTATTCTGTCAGGAAAAGCTGCTAATACGTTTTAAATTAAACAGGCAACAAAGCTAAATCCTGCTTACTGTATTTCTGTAATGCAGTGCTGTATCATTCAACGGTGTGTTTTATTTTGTTCAAATAAGTAGGCTATAATGTGATCCTAAATCAGAAATTTATGTTTGATCCTCTCTATCCTTTCAGAAGTTTATGGTTCTTATAGTTTGTGGAGTGCTGCAGTGATGACGGTTTTTTGTAGGCTACGCCAACCCGGAAGTTATAATCAACCTGTGGCTCTTAGATTAACGTGTCTAACAAAGATTTATGATCTCACACGTTTTCTTCATCATGATAATTTTCACAAAAGAACACAATTTTTATTATTTGTTTTATGAAACGTGTGGCCAATAAACGAATGACCATCATTAACCTTCTGCCAACGTTCAGTCTTTTTTATTTTTTACATATTTCCTGAAAGTTTGAGTCAGAATAGTTTAGAATAGCTCTAAACACAATGAGACTCACAGAGTTTAGCATACCTATTCTGTTTTTATTGCCCCAAAACTTCTGTAGAGTTTAGCAATTTGTTAGCAATCGCCCTTGTCAAGACTTGTAAACATTTTTTTTTAAATCACAAGGGGTTCTTATAGGTTATTACTGATATCTTGACTGATATGTCCATGTCTCTCCAGAAGAGGACGCACTAGAGCAAACAACACGAACCTTCTCAACACATTTTTGTCTTCGTTGAGTGCTGTGTCACGTGCTTATGCGACGTTTGGCGAATACATACATAATCCTTTACTTGTGTTGTGACTAAAGAGAACTCACATTATAGACGTATCTTACAGTTTATTAGTTTGAAACATTTGTTTTGTAAATAATCCACTCTGGCATCTGATGTCTAACCTTTTTACTTGTAGGCCTATCCTTAGAAGAAACTTTTGAAACATTTGTTAGAGTGAAGATGTGCCCTCCCATTTAAGTTGGTTTGATAAAAGCTACAGCATTCTGATTTTCTTCTGAAATCACAAAACAACTTTACCATTGTCATTAATTTATGTCAAACACAAATGAATTAATTAACCAAAATAAATTCTCAGTCTGAACAATTCTAGCTGTTACCTATAAAATCAGTTATAAAGGCCACAATAAATAATGCACAAGTATTATCGGCTACCACAATAAATGCTCTGCTAAAATATTTTTAAAACTCTGCTCCCTCTGTTAGATTAGGACCACAACTGGTAGATTTCGATGTATTTAGGTTACAATTCATTACGTTTTAGAGCGGTGTTCATTAAAAGGAGATATGTGAGATCAGGACTGTTTCTGACATTTCTTAAAGGAATAGTTCACCCAAAAATGAACTTTTTTACTCATTGAGTCACCCTCAAGTTGTTCCAAACCTTTATGAATTTCTTTTTTCTGCTGAACACGAAAGAAGATATTTAGAAGAATATGGGTAACCATATTCTTTTTTTTTCATTCTAAGTCAATGTGGCCCATCAAACGTTCTTCAAAATATCTTCTTTTGATGGCATTTTCATTACTCAACAGGTGATAAATTACCATATGTACCTTTTGTTGGCTCATTCTAAAACATTTTCTATTGTGAAGGGTGATATTCATCCACAGAGTCACGAAGCACAACCAAAACAATGTTCTTCCACAAAATTCATGTCGTTTATTTTAACCAGCACAGGGCCAACAGTTACAGCGTACCTTTAAAATATTTCACATGTTAGTATAGGCTATTACTAAACTTTTAATTTTATTTACACGCATGAAGTAAAACACTTTCATCGTAGTGGTCTTTCTAATAACATCTTAAAATATATATTTCTATATATCTAACCATATTATATATATATATATATATATATATATATATATATATATATATATATAGCCTAATATGGTTAGATATATAGAAATATATATTTTAAAATGTTATTAGAAAGACCACTACGATGAAAGTGTTTTACTTCATTACTTCATATATATATATATATATATATATATTGAATCATATGATCACAATCACCATTTATCTCATGTCGTGTTTGCTGGTTTTATATGTTGGTTTCAGTATGTCTTATATATTTTTGACTTGTTTTGAAAGCTGGGAATGATTGCTCCATTGCCAAAGGTTATTTGCCTCTCCTAAACACTGTAAGGCCATCATTGGGCAAATGGCTGGATGGGAGAGTCTCAACAATCATCTGAAGCATAGTGGGGGTTCATTCGCCAGATGATAAGATCCTTTCAAGTGTAAAGGTTATTTTCTGTGGGGTTGTTTAGGGCTTTAAAGCTCTTATTTTCCCCTTAAGTCTCTTTTCATGGAGTCAGGCCACGCCAGAGTCAACTATTTTCCATTTTGCTGTTAAAAAAACATTGACATTTAAGATTAATCTATGAGGATGATTCATTTGGAACCCATGGAAACACAATGGGCATGCTGTAAAGTCATCTTTCAACTTTATTATGTGTTTAAATGCTTTAATGATTGTTTTATGTGCTATTTTTCATATAACAAATGTGTATTTCAAGTGATACAAGTAAATTTGTGAGAAAATGTTTTTTGTATATATTATAAAATGTATTTATATGAATTGTATCTATGCTAAATCTAAATATGACTAGGATACGTTTGATAACGCTGTGTTCTAATGTCAGAGACTAAAGCCCTTGTTCACAAAAGAGATTAAAAAGGCGCTGTCCCTTTAAGAGGAAGAACGCTAGGCACCAACTGTTACATGTAAATATATTCCGAATCCGAACTAGTGAGGCGTGCCAGCAGCCAATCGCTGAGCGTCTCCAACCGCGGGAGATCCAAATTTCGCGGGACGTAATTTGGCGCTAAAATAGCACTCCTCTGTTGAGCTGATGTCAAAGCAAAGCTTCTCTGCCGGAGAGGGATTACAGACACACAGGAACGTTTTCCACCAACGCCGGCTTTACGCAACAACTACGAAAGGAACATCTTCTAAGCTTTGTTTACCTTTTAAAGGTAGATTTATAAAATTAAATGACCCGGGTACCTTTATATGTTTAACTTAAGTTATTTGCAGTATATTAAGACACAATAGTCTCTCTCGTTCCAATACAACAAAGGACCCTTGGGAGAGAGTTTTTTGTCTGTCGGATGTTAATATTTTTTTGTATTTTCACGCATAATTGATCTACAACTTTAACAGGATTTATTATACTGAAGTGCATATCGTCTGTAGCATTTGTAGTGTTTAAAGATATACATTTGACGGTTGACTTGTTCTTGAGTAAGCTATATACACTATTTGCGATTAAAAGAGTTTATTTTGCGTCACTTTCGCGGGTTTTCGTGCGCAAAATGATGCGGATACCCAGAGGGATTTCTCCTGCTTCTGGGAGAGGTGCAGTCTCTGGACTCTCGTGCCCGCAGAAGAAAATGTTCTCCGCGGCGAGGACG
Organism: Siphateles boraxobius; assembly: GCF_051911475.1. Lineage (NCBI taxonomy): Eukaryota > Metazoa > Chordata > Actinopteri > Cypriniformes > Leuciscidae > Siphateles > Siphateles boraxobius. The sequence goes on along the minus strand of NW_027508833.1, from coordinate 31,991,097 downwards.
GATTTTTTCAACACGGGACTTGCAAGCCCAACGACGAATCTGGTACCGACTGGATACTTCACTCAGATCGGGAACACAGCAGCAGCGGAGCAGAGAGCCAACTGTTTGTACGCGACCCCCCACGGGCCCGAACCTAAGCCGGCGCGGATCTCTTCCGGGCGGCTGCCGGTAAGCCTCTTTCCACAGACACTCCAGTTCTTGCTTTTAAGGTATGAATGCGCATGCATGCTTCCTGTTTCATGTCCTAGTACAATCATATGTCATTTACTAAAACGCGGCTACAGTCACAGTGTGAAATTCACGTTCTAACGTTACAACATATAAAACTTCCCGTGTCTGGCTTCGGCAGGGAGTTTTATTTGTGCCATCATCTCTGATGTAGCAGCTACTGACAATCTGTCATTTCCTCATGAATCTCCTCAGTGAATAAAGCAGGCCAGTAATTTGAAATTACATTAGTATAGGACCTTTAGGTAAGAGTCTGGCAAGCAATTTGATTCTTAAACTAGTCGTCCTTTTATTTTTACATTAAAATAAAGTACTTATTGTTTTGCTATTAGTCACAATATAAAACTTAGTCTACTAGTTAAATATTTAGTTTTTGACATGAATGAATACGAGGAATTGAAGTAACTTACAGTGAGTTCAAAGGACTGTACTGTTAACAACTTGCCATTTGTTTAGCGGATGAAATAATATCCGTACAAAAATTTAGTTGTCAAAACTATATAAAGTTGAGAATTGAAAATTACATACGATATAGGTCTTTTATACAGTGAAATCAACCCTGTTTTCAAATGTGTACAATACAATTCATAATAGCATCTACCCTGACAAGGCCAATATTCCCTGGTTCCTTTTAAAGAAAATTGCTAATTTATCTAATTTAATTCTTTAGAGATTTGTGGTTCAAATATCAACATTACGAATACTCTCTACTGTTTAATAAATGACTCTGAACAATTAGAACTATGAAAACTGGAATAAATAGCCATATAGTAGCTAGCAGCTAAAGTATCAGTGCTGGTACATAATTAATCAGTAGTGAAACTGAGATCTGAACCTACAACAATCAGAATGCACAAGTCAATCGTTTATATCTGAAACACTGATCACCAATGACAAAAATGTGCAATTTGTTGGCTGTGGAAAGTGCATAGTTACCTTGACATAACTGGGAAAATTGCTAGTAGTAGGAAAATAATACCAGTATTTAATGAATAGCTACTAGTGAAATTTAGGAAATAAAATTGAGGGAAAATTTTCCTATTGCATTACTTGCTAGTAAATAAAAATAAGTACTAGTTACATCAAATTAGATGGTTTAATTAGTTTTAAGGAGTAATTGTTTAAGTGGCTTGCCATGAAAGGGTTATTTCAGGGGGGAGGTGGTAGATTGATGGGGGAGGGGTACTTTACAGCTTCTGGACTGGACATTATATTATATGGTTCATGGCTAATAGTAAAGCGGGGGAAGGGTCCTCAAAGCTGAACTCCTTTCAATACAGAACCTTTTATATTTAGCAAACTATATAACATAATGAATAAACATGAAGCCAAATGTTTAAATGACCCAGGTTCATTAGACTGAATTCTACTACTTTTATGTAGCTGCATTTGTAATTATCACCCCATACCCATCCCCTGTGTCGTTGAACACCTGTCTCACCATTCGTCCTCACAGAAGCTCAACCTGTTGAAAAGGTCAAAAAGGTCAGAGTATTTGCTCCAGGAACTGCCTGTGTCGAACTTCTCTCTGTGTTGCTTGCTGCTTCCAGCTGATAAACACAAGGGATGATCACAGACTCATGCTGCAAAGCATGGGTTAGGGCTGATAACAGACTGGGCGTCTGCATTGGAGGACTGATATGTATGCCTCATAAACTCTGACATTCTATTATAATAAGCCTGTCTCGGACTGCTTCTCTGGGTTTGAATTAATCAGTTGATCAACTTAAAATGGTTTCTTAACCATAACGTCATCTTATGTTAACAAATCAGGCCTTGTCCTAGTGCTTTCACTGATTCCATTTTTTTTATCATTCAATGTCTTTAATGTCTTTTCTGGAAACAAAAAGTGTGTAGTGTAGCTCCTTATGGCATCGTTAACTATTTCCAGTTTCCCTGGTTCAGTTTTTCACAGCAATGTGCAACAGTTCTATCTCTTTCTGTAAAGAGTTTCACTCTTGTTCTCTGCCCCTTTTTCAGTTTGACATAAAGGAGACACCTGAAGCTCTCATTACTGTCCTTAAAGGAGAACTCCGGGCAATTTTTAAGTTAATCTTGATCGTTAGACCTTTGTGAGTACTGACTATAGAAAAAAAACCGAACCGGATTGGTGCTTGCTACGCGGAGCTGCGACCGCGAATGCCCAGAGCTCCCACCCAGCTAAAACGGCAGCTATGGGGGCATGGACATAAAGAGCGTTTTTGAACCTCTTAACAGACACAAAATGCAATTAAAATGTCTGTCCAACATGAACAGGGACCCTACATGTGAACAATATGCGTTTAGCAACTTAGCCATTGTTTCAACTCACCTAAATAGTCTTTTAGACGGCAAGCTGTAGTCTCGCGCTGCAGTCCCGTGCTGTAGCCGGAAAAGGTAAACAATGTCCAGGTGGGAGGAGCGTTGATCATGTGCGACGAGTTGAGATCAGAGTTGCTTACAAGTGAAGAAGAAATGGTTCGTGTTTGTGCCTTTCCGAATTGTGACAACAGAATGCGAAAATATAAGAGCTTAAATTTTCATCGTCTTCCTTTCCATGACCTCGAGATTCTGCAGTTGTGGCTAGTTGTACTTCAACTTGATGTGCAAACTCCCGTAGAAGTACTACGCGCTAAAGATTACCGCATTTGCAGTGAACACTTTGACAAGGATGACTACACACACTCAACACAGCGGGGCCGTTTGAAGAAAAATGCCATTCCATGTTCGAAGACTCGTCGCACATGATCAACGCTCCTCCCACCTGGACATTGTTTACGTTTTCCGGCTACAGCACGGGACTGCAGCGCGAGACTACAGCTTGCCGTCTAAAAGACTATTTAGGTGAGTTGAAACAATGGCTAAGTTGCTAAACGCATCTTGTTCACATGTAGGGTCCCTGTTCATGTTGGACAGACATTTTAATTGCATTTTGTGTCTGTTAAGAGGCTCAAAAACGCTCTTTATGTCGATGCCCCCATAGCTGCCGTTTTAGCTGGGTGGGAGCTCTGGGCATTCGCGGTCGCAGCTCCGCGTAGCAAGCACCAATCCGGTTCGTTTTTTTTCTATAGTCAGTACTCACAAAGGTCTAACGGTCAAGATTAACTTAAAAAATGCCCGGAGTTCTCCTTTAAGCCTTTAAACCATTACGCTTAAAAACTAAAAAATTGTGAATTACATTTAATGAATTTTGCAGAAACTTATAGTACCCTTGAGCCTCATTTCTTTAAAATGACTTGGTCAACATTAAGTTATAATTTACCCATCCAAATATAATTGACCTATCATCTCCAAATACACATTTGTGGTCTTATTGTAAATGAGTTATCAATGTTGCATTTTATTCCAAAGTCCAACAAAAAATTGTTTGTCTTCATAATCATTTATGTTAAGGATGTTTATCCACCTTATTTTTCCTCAATGTGGACGTAAGCCAGTTCCTGTGTAAAACACTTAAGAGACATATGCCATTCTAGACCTTTCAGGTCAGGTTAGACGCTGTACTGAATTTAATGCAGTTGAAAACGAGGCTGTGAGGAATAGATGTACAGTCTTTACGATGGCATGCTCTGTACAAAGATCCTAGATCACATAATTTTCACAACTCGCAACTTATTCTTTTTTTATGGAGTTTTTTGTTTTGTTTCAGAAAGACGTTTAGTCAGCTGCATAATCTGTATGTTCACTAGTGGTTGTTCAACGGATCACAAAACTCATGGTTCGGAACTTCGGATCATATGTGCAACTTAACTTCCGTATTCTGTAAAACAGATCGCAATGCTTCCGGTTCAGGTCTTTTGTATGTGCTTCGTGAAAAAATTAGCTGTTTTACTCAAGATAATTTAAAAGGAGTGAGCAAAGATGAGCAAAATCAATGTCCCTCGTATATGCAGATTGATATCTAAAAGTTTTTCTTATTCACGCTAACGTTACATTTAGATATTTAAATAGAATAAAGCTCCAATATAACAAAGTGATCTATTTAGGTTGGCTGATTACCTTAAAAGTCCATAGATATCGACGTCAGTTCATACTGCTGTAAACACTTTCTCTGACAAGCGTATGCGATGAGACCGGGGTTGGTCATGCGACGTTCGACATATACCCTATTATGTTTTTTTAGTCTCGGATCATTTTTCAGATCAGCAAGAAAAAATTAATTCATATTTGGGGGAGGGGGTGTAACTTTGCTTTCCATTTATTACTTAAAGCACACTTTAAGTACTTTGATACCGCTTCAGAAACTACCATCCTAACTAATAAAGTTCAAACATTATTAAAGATAAGTGAACAGTTAGTAAAAAAAATAAGAACAAATACAAGTAAAATGCAATAAAAGAAAAAAGTTACAAATAAAGTAACGTTTAACTGAAGTATTTAGGTACAGAGAGGTTATAATTAGGCCTAAATATAAATAACACTTTAGTGTTCCCTGTTTAAATTAAATATAGATTAATCTTTGTTAAAGCTTTATTGTTTGATTAACATTAATTATGGATAGCAAGTATGTAAAGTCTGCTGTCACTTTAAGACCGAAGCCACTTCCTGTGTAATATACAGTATACAATAGATGCTCACGTTCATTTCCACCAGGAAATGATCTGGGTTTTTTTTATTCTTGTACATCCAATTATTTTTGTTTTCCCCCACCCTCTGTCATTGCCAGATTATTGATTTGCATGTAAAAGGTAAAACAGGATATTTCAATAATTACCATCTTGTTTGTTTGCATGTAAACATCAGTAACGACTGGCAGTTCAGGATATTTAATAGCTTTGTTTTCCCAGATCATATTTTGTTATCATAGGTTAGGTTAATGTTTCAGCAAGTCGACATTTATCAAATGCACAAGCACACTAATAGTTGCAGACTACATGCTGCAGTTAACCTGTTAAACTGCAACACCACTTTTGAAAAATCCCCAGAATTGGCATACCCAAACTAAAACAGATACAGTTCATGAACCCTTTGTACTTAAAGCACAAGTATGATCTCATTTGAAAGCTGACACCTGGCAGTTTATTGTAAATGTAGAATTAATTATTCTCATAATGAAAAAAATAGTTATAAATATCTTAAAAGTTTTGTAAAGTTATTATAAATTTATTTTTTATGAAATATTTTCATAAAAATAATATTGAAGTTGGCATTGTATCAATCTATGAATGCACTGCAGCTGAAGCCACATGCCTGACCATGTTGTATTTAAAATCTGAAGATGACAAGTCTAAAACTCTGTATTTAGTTAAATGTTTTTCAAGATCATGTCATATGACTTTATTTTGATTAGACTCTAAAATGCAAACTGATGTTTATTGTCATGTTCTAAGCATCTATTCAGTCTATTGTCTCTATTGTTTTGTGGTGCAAACGAGCCCCATTCAGTCTCCGTCTCCCCTGCACACATTCACACCTCTCCGGCCTTGTTCATTATAATTACTAACGACTGGCTATTCACACTGTTTCAATCCCTAATTTCTTTTTTCAAAGTTCTCACTTCACATTTGAAACTGTATCAAATGACCTTCTTGAAAAAAGAAACATTTCAGTAAGAATTCCTATTTAGAAAAAATCATAAAAATAACAGCTAGGTGGCAGGTGCATCTGAGGGCTAGGTAGCATGTTAGCTTAGCACACCATCAATACACGACAATTTATGAGATTAAAACCATGTTTGTTCTCCAAACTTACTTTATAACGCAAGTCAAGTGTTTTAAATAACCTTCTGTGATCTAATTTGGCTTCAGATAAAAAAATCGGACAGAAAATATATTATTTTATAGTATTCTGCACAATGATAAAGTCTATATATCGATTAGCATTACATTATAAATATAATCTATTATTATGAAAATACCTGACATGGCTCGAAGAACAAAGGTAAATCAAATATCATTTCAATCATGTTTACTGTCTTCAAAATTTCTTTATCTGCATGTTGCAGCGATCTCTGGAAGCTTTGTTTTTGTGTCAGGAACTTCCTGGGATGTCACATGATTATGGCACTTCTTCATGTGTTCCATATATGGACTGCATGTGCAAACGGCGCCCTCAGGCTGCCAGTATGGATTGAAAACACAGTACATGAGTATCCAGCGCTCATAATGATTACATCGGCCCATTTGGGTATAAATTCAATAAATATTATTCCTGTCTATAAATCTGAAGTAAACCTATGAGAATCTATCAATATTTGACCAAATATCTACCAAATCTCCATTTTTGAGCTAAAAGCCCTGAGAGGCGTTGTTTTGTCAAGCGCTGTCATGACGACCTCACAGGAGTTTTTTTTTAATGAGACCGGCTGACGCTCATAATTCATAATGAAGGTATGGAATCATTTTTTGATTACATAACTCCTGACATAAATTAAGACATAACTGTCACTATAAGTTTCTTAGAATACAATAGTGGTCAAATACTGAAACTTGAGTCTTTTATCTTTTTAATGATGTATAGTTTGTCAAGGTAATAACTTTAAATCTGATAGTAACTTTTAACTATTTAACCAAAAAAAACGCTTCAGTGCGCCGGCGCTCTGGCAACGGTTAACAGGTTAATAATGTCAGGGTTATTTCGGCAAGCTCCAAAGAATGAAAATAAAGACTGGAGAACTATACAATAGAGTCAAACTTTGAGGATTGAAAAGGTCATGGAGATCACTAGGTCTCTGGTTTACTCCAAATCTCACGTGTCCGAGATCAAGTGATCAACCACTGGTCTGTGATCACCATGTTGAAGAACACATGATTTGGCTTTGTTTCCTGAGATCCTTGTGACGACCTCCCTCTCTTCCACCCCCACCGCTTCCCACAGTCCCTCAGGCAATTTACAACGTTTCATTCCCTTTATTTACCTATTTCCCCCTGTGGGGCCTCCAGTAACCAGATGTTGCATCAACAAGGTGGGTGATGGGCCTCAAGCTGTTTAAATTGAGTAATTTAGATCGCACTGCATAGACCCGGCCAAGTTTTGCATTTCAAAGTATCATCCCCTTACGCCCTTTTCATCTGGACTTCCCCTTTAGCCTTTACCTGTGTCTCCCTTTCGTTTTGACACCTCGGAATACGTCACTGATGCAGAATGACTTTTATCTTTCTTACAGTTTGAGTATAGCGTGTGTGTGTGTTTGGGAGTGGCACAGTTTGCAGGTCATTTTACCCACGTGTGTCTGTAGGCGTACAGAAACCTGTTCTTTTCAGGCAGACTGTTTGTTAAAAAAAAACCTCAGATTAGTTGGAAAGTTACTCAATAACACTGTTCATGACTCTTGATTTCTCACCTCCAGCCATTGAGTGAGAAGTGAAATGGTCCAGATCTGTCTTAAGGTATTTAAGTCAGTTAAGCAATAATGAGTAGGGTATTAAGAGAGATCAACAAATATTGTTTTATGACTTGATACCGATAACTGATCATATTTTTACATTTAAGTGTCTGATTGCAATAGCTGTAATGAAGAACAATTTATGGTTGGATTTGAAAATGATAACTAAATATTAATATAATTAAAACATTTATAATGCTTAAGTTATTTATCTTAACCCATTTAGTTGCAAAGACCCCAAACAGACCATAATGGTTGCTGTTTACAGTCACCGCATGCTGCTATCATTTAAATTCTTATTGTGACACTGACACACTATTTTTCTATTGTGTATTTGCTAAATACTTTTATCCAAAGCATTCAAGGTACACACAGATACAATGTGCAGGAAGATATTGATTATTAAATTCTTTGTGCATAACACCCACACACACACACATTTGTGCTATCCTGCATATCCACTGCTGTGTGTGATGTTGGCTTACTCAGTGGATTTGCATATCTTTTGGAAACTCCTGAGCCTGGAGCGGACACTAGTTTCTGGTATAAATCAGTTTATTAGCTGGTAGGGATTAATGTTTGTTTTTCGGTAGGTACATTAAGGCTTCTCCCAGATCAGTGCTTTGTAAGTGAGTGATTTGGCTTCCACCCCATCCGCTCTGAGCCAGCATTTCTCACTTCTCATTTCCCACTCACACAGGAAATAGGCAGAACCAACCACAAACTCTTACAGACATGAGATGCTGCTGTTCTGAGAAACAGAACCACACAAAGGTCCCCCTCTCACATCAGGTGGATGTGTGTTCATCATGCGCCAAGCATGGTGACAGCTGACGTTAACACAGATTTGTTTTAAGTCTTACCCAAAAGCCTCTTCTTTAAACTTCAAGTAGTGACTCCAGAACAACTCTTAGTTGAGACATGTATTGTTTTTTTGAAACCTTGTTGCCAAGGCAAGTACCCAAAATTTCAACATTCTTAAAATATGCACACAAAAAAATGCAGCTACATATTTTCATGTTCATAGATTCAGCTATAATTAGGGCTGTCAAAAAGGATGAAAAAACAAATTTGAATTTTATGCTTAAATATTACCAATATATTAAAATTTAAAAGGCATAATTGCAGTTGGGGGGGGGGGGTTGTCTTCGGAGGCACAAGACGGCGCAATGAGCAAAATATTAATGCACAGTATTAAATTGTTTATTTAAAGCAATGAAATAACCTGACTGACTACAAAAAGGGCATAATGTTTAAACTAACATTTATAAATCAAATATTTCGTAAATTGCATACACAATTGAACAAAACTGTATCATGCATGTATGCATAGTTTAATGCAAAAAGCAGAGTACTTTTTTGTGTCTAAAAACATGAAATGCAGTGGAAAGGGGAAAAAACCCATAAAGTCTTGACATGTTTTTTTAAAAGACTGCATTTTTTCACGCAGATGGCGTATAATTCCAATTGTTTTCAATTGGAGTGCCGCGTTTTTTAAACGCCATGAGCGTAACGAGGCACTGAGCGCGTATTTAACGCTCAATCGCTGAGCGTTTCATTGTTTTTTACTGGTCGCCGAGAGTTGAAAAATTTTCAACTGAGTAAAACGCAGCGCTCATCATTGTCACTTTTTACACAGCCGTCCAATCACAGTGGAGGAGGGGTGGGACAAAAACCACACTGACCAACTGTCACAACATTCTTCCTGAACAACGACGTCAACCTGCAGAGCTAACCGAACAAAATGGATGAACAATACATTTTTAGTATGAAACAAATTATCTGCGAAATCAGTAACAAGTAAACTGTGCTGCGGATATTCTGTATCATGGCAACGAATCGTCTCAACTGAAAAAAACGCTGCGCTGCCAAAACGCTCTCAAGCGCCCAGCAGAGCGTCCAGCGTTTTCAGCTGGCTAAAAACGCTTTGGTGGACACGCGGCCTTACATCATTATGGCATCTCGTTCACCACTGATAAGGCTGCCTGACGCACTCCTAAAATTCGAATGCACCTTTTTTGCATTCAAATGTTTTCTTTTTTTTTTTTTTTTTATAAATTTGACGAATATTCAAATTTAAGTTTGACAGCCCTAGCACTATAACATTTAACAAACACACCATATAATTTTATAATTTCTACAATATATTTATAGTCATTACAAAAAAGAGAGGGAAACCGAAAAAACTGAAAGATTGCGCTCCTCCTCTCCCCCAACCACCTGCTCGACAGCTCCAGATGTCAGTGACAGGTGTAGATGTTGTTTAGGTCAGGGCAGTGCAAACTTTTAAGCAGATGCTCGTGCACACAGGATAAGTGAACTGTTCCCAGCACGTGCTCAGTGTCTATTACAGAAGTATTCTGTCTTGAGTGAACTGCAGCCCTGAATGGCATTAGAAATCAAACAGGAATGTGTGGGTGCAGGTTTCCATGTCAGTTGGCTTCTTTAAACCAGTTCTTTGTGGAGTTGGGTTGCTGAAACAAGCCCATCCTCCCGGTGTGGAATGCTAAAGATTTCAGAAATGTGTAAACGTTCACGTCATTCCCTCCTTAAAGGTTTTAATGTTAAAACATTTGAATTAATACAGATGGTTGTGTCAGGCTCAAAGATAAATTAAAACCCATCGCACTAACCAGAGGTTTACAATATCAGGTACTTAGTTAATGTAGTTATGTATGTTAGACCCTGTTTAAATGTGATTGAGATCCTTTTTGGGGTGATTCAATCATAAATGGAGGTAATAGTCCAAGACAATTTGCAACCTGATCAATGAAGCCACACTCAAAAGTTGTTAAAAGCATGATCACTTCCTATTTTTAGTATAAACGCATGCATTCTGACTTGTTCCAGACAAAGGGCTGCCTACTTGCCTGTCAATCATGATCAATCTGATCTTCTGGTGAAACGACAGACTGCTCTCTGCTGACTTATGACAGACATCTATCATTTAGTTTGGTTAAATCCGCCCCTTTCTTATAATCGACTGCAAGCTCTCATTCCGGTCTGCCTCCATCTAATCAACAACCAATGGATTTAACCAAGTCCTCAACATACATTTATTTTTCCGTTTGATTCGGATGTATGCAGGCGCGGATTAATGCACAGGCTTACATAGGCTGCAGCCTAGGGGCCCCACGTGTTCAGGGGGCCTCGGATTGGCCAGACATTTTTTTTTTACTTAAGAGCGAACCAGGCACGGCACGGCGCCGGGATTCCAGTTTGGATGGGCCAGACGCCCAGACCAATTGTGAACGTTAAATTAAAAACGTTATCTAATCACTGTTTAACCTAATAAAAAATACTGACTAATATACTGTTAAATTATCTGTGACTATACATAATATAGATTTTAATAGCTTGATGCTCTTTAAATATTTTGTTGCATTGTAAAAAGGTTTCGGTGCATAGGACAGACCTATCCGCGATCGCTCTCCGTGGACGTGAATTGGTTATCCTATCAGCTGCTGCTGGTCAAATCATGTCAATCATTTTCATTCACGTCACTGCTATTGCTGGACGGCATAGTGGCAGAATGGCTGAAAGAAAGCATGAAAGTGGAGCACAAAAACGTAAATTACTAAAGTTAAGAGAACAACGGGACCAAGATATATTTAAAAAAAATCCTAAATTGACCAGATATTTCAAAGCTGCTGAATCTTCATCCAGTCGAAGACAAGATCCACCGCAGACTGCCGGAACGGAGCTAGCTGAAACGCCTGCAGCTAGCTCATCATGTTTTCGGTAATATTTCAGGGAATTTGGGGAGTTATTCCACAATGCAGTGTTTCCTCTATGGTTATTTTATTGTGGCTGTGCGCAATGGCAAAATTTCTTCCGCCTCGCTTTTTATTCTTGTCAAAATGTTCGCTTTCTTCCGAGTCGACTATTAAACGAACAGCTCGCGGGGCGATTCGGGTGCTAGGCGTCTTCCGGGCTATCATCCACTCGCGAGCCAGAGGCGCTGGCGCCCTCCTAGCAACGGCGATTCGGGTTCGTGCTTAAAAACGTCACTGCGTCCGCGGGAGATGGCTTTAAAAAACGTAGACACCAACATCAAGAAATAAATAACTATGGCTAACTTTACAAGAAACATCAAGGCTCGAAATTAACATCAATGCTCGAAATCTAAGCCATTTTGGTCGCATATGCTCCTGAAATATAATCTATGCGAGTCACTGCGAACTAATAATATTTTTGGGCGCTGACTACTACGCGAAATTTAAAAGGCTGATTTGACGTTTACAGCTGTTTCGGTGGTTGCCTAGCAACATAAACGCAGCGCACTGCTGTGTTATCGAACCTGAACAACGCGTGTGATCGTCTCCATTAGAAGATGAAACGAACGCTGACAGATTTCTTTTGTAAGCCGTCACCTAAAGAGGTGGAACACGCCAATGCCGATGGTGAGAATATTTTATTTTTTTATTATTAATATTAATACATAGCTTATTTAGTTTTATATAGCAATGATTAATATCATCAACTGCTGGCTAAACTATCCATCATCTGCTGGAACTTTTATTGATGTACAAGACCAAAACAAACCAATTATGTGGCCTTTTAATATGCACGTGAATGACGCAATCTTTATTTTCACCTCTTCATTCTTGATGATGATGCTGGTTGTATTCTGGCCCTCATGACTTCTGAGTCTGACCTAACTGGGTATAAATTAAGTAAATTTGCACAATGATATGCTATTAGGCCTAGACTCACACAAAGAGCAGCCTAGGGGCCCCTAACAACCTTAATCCGCCCCTGGATGTATGGCACAATACGCAAGAAAGAAATCTGTCTTTACTTCCATTGCATTGCAACTTTGCCAGTTACATGTGTGCTGATATGTTCAAAAGCTGTCTTTATGTGAATTGCATTAGTAGTCACTGAGGTAACCCTCTCAAGGAAGAAAGGACAATAATATTTTTTTTTAGGATCGGTTGGATATAAAGTAGAGTTCTTTTCAACACTCCTTCCTGAAAACTAAAAAAACCTTTAGTTTAGCAAATGTAATTTCTCCTTTATAGAAACCAAGGAAACAATGCTAAACTAGAGTAATGTTCATTCAGATGATTTGATGAAACTACTTCTTCAGGAAGTTTTAAGGCAGATATAATGACCATTCTCTTGTTGTCTGTCTGTCTCAGGCCAAGAGGAGACTAGATCTGGAAGAGCCACTTTATCTCCCAGAATTCCGCACACCAAAAGGGAAGGGAAACTCTGCATGTGCGAGGGCACCAAGCCCCAAAAGTGAGTACAACATAATGATCTGCAACTAAGCACTGTTAGGACAAATAAACCTCTGTTGATTCCAAGACCACTGTTTCCATATGTTGACTGAGGGGGCGGAAGTTTCTATCTGTTTTAGGACCTCTCATCATAATGGTTTGAAAAATAGTAAACGCACCTGTTTAAGCATCTCTTGCTTTTCTAGTAGGAACTGCAGCTGGTAATACTCAAACTAGAACTACAAACTGAAAGAATGTCTCTTTTATATCTCTTTCTCTTCATCTCTTTCTAGCTCCCAAGTCTCCAGGGGAACGTACCCGTTATGACACTTCCCTCGGTCTGCTGACTAAGAAATTTGTGGGCTTGCTGAGCGAATCGGCTGACGGGGTTCTGGATCTGAACTGGGCCACAGAGGTTCTAGAGGTTCAGAAGAGACGCATCTACGACATCACCAATGTTCTGGAGGGAGTGCAGCTCATCCGCAAGAAATCCAAAAACAACATCCAGTGGATGTGAGTGTGTTAGATTGAATGTTCGGTAAATCAGAGTGATAAATGCTCAAATTTGATTTGACTGTTTAAATCATGACATGAGCTCTAAGATTGTGTTGTATTCCATTCTAAATGGTCCCCATTTCCTGTTTGACAACTTGATTTCTGAAGGACATTGTGACGCTGAACCCTGCTGAAAATTCAGCTTTGCTATCACAGGAATAAATGACCTTTTAAAATATATTAAAATAGAAAAATGCTCATTTATGTAATTCTCATGGTTTCTTCAGTTTCAGTATGTTCTCTGTATGTCGTGTGCTTTAGGGTCAGTGGTGTGTTTGAGGGCTCGTCCTGTAATTCAGAGAAGACCAGCGCTCTCAAGAAAGAGCTTTCTGAGCTGGACAGGCAGGAGAAAGCTCTGGACGACCTCATTCAGTCCAGCTCAACACGGTTACGAGAACTGACAGAGAGCAAGGACAACCAAAGATATCCTTTCATTGTGTGTGTTTGTTCTCTGAAGAAACTGTCTCCTTCACGTTTGTGTGCTTGCTCATACATGCTGTTCAAACAGCAAGCATCCATGCAGCCAAACGCATATGTGGCTTAGATATCCTCTTATTTTCTCTCTATATTGTGAGTCTTTATAGTTCAGTTCATTTGAAATGCAAAAACGTCTTCATGACTGAACTGTCAGTCATTTTAAAAGCTGTATTAGATGCCAAAGCAGTTTTTCCTTAATTCAATCTCACATTAGGATATGTGACCTATCAGGACATTCGTACCATAACCAGCTTGAAAGATCAAACTGTTATAGCTGTGAAGGCACCATCTGAAACCAAACTGGAAGTTCCAGAAGCATCTGAGGTCAGTATTCGTCTTAGGCCAGTTTCACACTGGACACGTAAGCAGTGCATATTTTTCCGGAGCATTCACACTGCGGCAGTGCCACAATCGTTTCACCACTGAGTCTATTTTTGCTGTGCCACTTATGCTGAAAAAGTTTACACGGAAAAACAACAAATTTCACTATAAATCATATAGGTAAAGTGTTCCATGTTTCACGAAAACAAAACATTTCCAGGAGTTTTTACCCAAACTTCAAAGGCCTTTTTTAAATGATTAAAACTAGAGGTATTACTACATATATTTATCATATAAACTACATGTTTACAGCATGTTATATACATGCTTGTGGAACAGTAGGAGAGGAACACTGCTGCATCACAGCAGAGCATGATGCCCATCATAAATCAAAAGTAGTGACAGACAGTGGTCGGCGGAGACCCTAAGAACGACAGAAGTGGGCGATACTCCTCTGTATTTGCAGTACACATGCTGCCAGTGTGAAAGCACAACACCCGCTCTGCATACACACATTTTCTGAGCTGCCTCCACTCTGCTTGCACATCTAATGTGAAACTGGATGCAGACCTAACCGAAAACCTAACGTGGTTGCAAAGTTGCAGCTTGAGTTCCAGTACTGCTCTGAGCTTGATTATGCTGGTTGCTGTTGGTCAAGCTAGTTATGAATCTTGGTTGGTTGCAAGCATCCAAACCAACAAATGCTTTTTTTCCCAGCGAGTAAAGTTTTATTATTTGGATTTTTTTTTCCTTTATCTGCCGATGTCATTTTAGTTCTAACCCAAACAGAATCATTTAATATTGTATTATTAATGTCTTACAGTTAGATATAAAATTTCGTAACCCTGAATTTGGATAATTTATGACCCACTAGATGTTTAAAACTTTGTTAATACTGCCTACAGGAAAATGTCATCTTTTTTTTTTTCTTCATTAGGGCTCACTGCAGATTTACTTGAAGAGCAAGAACGGCCCAATTGAGGTTTACTTGTGTCCTGAAGAATGTTTGGAGGACGCTAGTCCCATCAAGAATGCCACACCCAGGAAAGATTACCTGCAATCCCCCTGTGCCGCCACACCCTCTGTCTTCCCACCTGCCAAACCCCTGCCAGTCGAAGGTGAGACAATTACCAGGAACTTACTACTACTTCTCACTTTCAAAGCAAAAAGTATTTTGGAGCCAATAACAACAGTTTACATTTTAAATGTTTCAGTTGAATAAGATCTAGTGGGGACATTGTGTGCAAGAGTTCCTATGAATAAAGAGCTGTGTATCTAAACCCATCTACAAAACTTTGCTACTAGCTTTTTGATAATCCTAGCTATCAAAACACAGGCTGAATGGAGTCTGTTTCTTTGTTCAGGTTTGCCATCAAAGTCTCAGCAATCAATGACGGGCACAAGCGAAAGCACGTCCCTGCTCGATGTGGAGGGGATTCTGGATCTTCCTCCCAGCCTTCTGCAAATCACCGAAGACCAGCTGCCTGGGCTGGCCTTCACATCCGACACCTCTGGGCCTTTTGTTAGCTTCTCTCCTCCGCTCAGCCACGACGACTACCTCTGGGGTCTGGAGGATGGAGAAGGCGTATCTGACTTTTTTGACACGTATGATCTGGGAGATTTGCTCAAAACATGAGGCATCCAGTGTAACAAATCAACTGATGGCATACATGTTCAATTGTAATTAGTTTAATTCAGATTCAGATCCTATGAAGTTTTAAACACTCCTTCACATTATGACAGATTGAAGTTCTTATAAAATGCACTACTGAATTGGCTTAATTGGTTCTGTTTCTGATAAAGACAGTAAATTTGGGATTGAGCCCGTGTTTTAATATTTTAATACTGTAGTTATTAGATCAGACAATATTGTCAACAAGCACCCTCTAGAGGAGATTCATGTGTTAAGTTTAGTACACTATGAAGCCATAATTTTTTTTTTATTTCTGTCAGCCATATTATACCTATAGTAGGGTATTTTAGTTTTGTTTTTGAGAAAAAAATAATTTGTCTTGTGGTTTAATTATTTCAATTTTATAAGTTAAATGTTTGCCTTTTAGCATTGTTTTTGGTCATCGTTACTTAAATATTGACCCAAAAAAATATTGGCCTTGTCTAGGTATGAGCTAGAACTTACTGTTTATTAGTAATTCTTGAATGAGATGTATAAAACTCAGGTCATTTTAAAGCTTTTCTAGAGCTTTAATTACCGGTATTGTAGTACTGTCAAACATTGCCAGTAGAGGGCTGTGTGACCATTTTTGTCATCTGTCTGCAAACAAAGGTGCTTCTGCAGATATGTAGACTAGTGAATTAAATTTTTATAGATTGAAGATTTGAGAGCTTTTATGGAGGGGCATCTGCTTCATAATTCGACTCAACTGAACCAGAGATCTGAAAAACTCTTCTAAAACAGTCATTCAAATCATTTCAGTTAAGAAACAAGTGCTCAGGTTTTAAGAAATGGGTGCTTGTCTGTTCATTCTACCTCCATTTTTTTAGTTTTAGACACAGTGTGGTAATACCTTGATCTTGTAACTGTGGGCTTTCCTATCGTACTGAATAATGATTATGTAGTAATACATAATGCCTCAAGAAACAAGATTGTAACCTTGACACATCTGTGTATTAAAATCTCAGGGTATGTCCAGATTTGGCAGCTGATTTCCAAATGATTCATTCAAAGTAATGAACTGGTGCTTTTTCTAGGCTGTTTGATGCCTGTAGAATCAGTTTTTCCTGAAATTATGGTAATGTTGTTCTCAGGGTTCACTTCTCCACTCTCTGTGTAGTTTAGGGGCCTTTAATGGGATCTGGCAGAAACCTTTGATACTGTTTGAACACTGAACTGCTGGGAATACAAAGTGAACTTTGTTTCCAGGATTTTTTTTTTTTTTTTCCTTTTGGAGTTGGAACTCTTGCCACACCTGAATGGTAGGTTTTATAGCTGCAGAGACAAAGCAGAATTGAACCGTTTCAATCTGGTGAGTGTAGAAATGCACTTATTGAAAACACCCATCTTAAATGCAGAGTACATTTGAGTCGGGAAAACAATATGGGAAAGCTTGATTTTTACAACTAGATAACCACACCCAGTTCTGCAGTGAAATAATTCTTCTGCGGCAAACAAAAACGTGCATTTAGCAGCATTCTCGAAAACTGATTGGTTGATTCTGCATTTGTCAAGGGGTTGGGGTGGGTTTAAGAGAAGTTGTTAATCAGATTTGATTAACGTGTACATGCCTTTTTATGTGTGTACAGAAGTTTTATCTGGGTTTTGCTTGGTGCAACTGTCCCAAATGCGGACAACTGTCCTGTCCTAACAAACTTGAAAAATGTGCGTCTGTATATGCATGAGTGTGTTGAAGTGTGTACTTAAAGTTTGCAGTTTTGTGCATTTGATTGTAGTTTATAGTGGGGTTTTTCTCATTGTTTGGAATGTTTTTAAATAGGCATTATGTTTTTAAATTGTACAGAATGATTTTGTATTTATAGGTTTTGTATTTGAAGGAAAATGGTAATTGTCTCAGGATGTGTCATTTTTATAAATACCATCTGTTAACAGGCAGCACTTAATATTTGATATTGTGTGTGTTTAAATTAATAAAGCTCTGGTATAAAGCTCAAAGTAGTATTTTATTTATACAAGCATTTTCTGTTAAAAGTTACAGTTTTGCTCTTGTGTTATGTGCAAACAAACGTCCACATGGATGTATGCAGGTGCAGTAACTATTTTAGTTGGGACTGCATTTTTCACCTGAACAGAGAGGAACTGCCATAAAGATGAGTCGGTGAAAAATGTAAAACATCCAGACTGACACAAAACAGACAGATAAATATGATGGATAAATGACAGTAGAAATTCTTCATTTCAAGTTTGAAAATATTATGGGGTTACTCAGACGCAACCAGTGCCATCAGGAAACATGGTTAGTTTTAAAATCCTTGGTTCTGGTTAGTAAATAAATAGTTTTTAGAATATATACTACATAGAATCATTACTGAAGGATTGTGTGACACTGAAGACTGGAGTAATAGCTGCTGAAAATTCAGCTTTACCATCAGGAATATATTGCATTTTAAAATGGAAAACAGATTAAATTGTAGTAGTATTTAACAATATTACTGTTTTACTTTATTTTTTGATCAAATAAATGCAGCCTTGGTGAGCATAGTTATTGAGGATTTTTTTTTTATCGTCACATTTGGGAGTATTCATGTGTCACAGCCTGTTTCTTAAGCACAGATTAGTTTGAAGCAATGTAATATGTGTTATGAGGCGATGACAAGAGTTAAAAGTCTTGTCAGTTTCATTCAGGTACATTCTGACCTGCTTCTGCTTTTCTAATTCACTTTAGCTGCATCATGGGAGACCACACACAGATTGTATATTAACACAATTGATTTGTGTGCTCACTTTTTACCTAGATATTGACCTCTTTTCATTTGGCTTAAAAACTGTGTAATCTAATATTTTAGCTTATCCTAAATAAGTTACCATAAACCAGTGACTGAATAAATTACTGAAATCAAATGTTTAAATCTAATTTAAAATATGTACAATCTCAAATATGGCTCCTCTTCTCAAAGACATTGTAATATTGTGGTTCAAAACATGAGGAAGGACATTTCCCTTAATTATTCAGTGAAAGCTTTTTCAAAACAATCTGTGAGGTAAATATTTGTTTATAGGGCAGATGTAATTATGATAATAAAATTAATGTCAAGTCAGTACAACCCTAATTAAAATGCAAGCATCACACAGGAAGGTTTTTGAATTTCCCCAGACAGACTGTCACACCCTCACAGAAAACACATTTATATCCTTGAAGTAAAACAGTAACCGTCTGTAACACCAGTCTGTCATTAAATACAAGAATTGCCACTAAACTGGTTTATAAACACACTGTGATGAAATAAGACTTAAAGGGAGGATCTATGTCATTTTATGACTAGGTTGGGTGGTAGTTCTGTGTAGGGAGTGTTATAGTTGTTTTTATGTTTTCATCCCATTTTTGTTTGAACTTAGCCATGAGTCCTATACTCTATATATGTGTAGAATCCCGCTATCTTCCCTCTAAGATATATTTGCAATCTTCTCTCTTTTGCAGTGTTTTAATGTAAACGTGGCCTCCCTGGGCTGACAAGAGAGGATAAATGATCCTTCTCCTGTTCTAGAGTCAACAGATCTTGGCAGTGTGGATGGGAGGGGCTGCTGTCTGCTGGGAATCCTTCTGGTCTGAGCTGTAACCTTTCCTGGAACACGCCTCACAGCTAGATCCAGCCCCCAGACACACACGATTGGCTGATGTTGAAGAAACATAACAATGGTGGACAGACAAAGGCCAGTAAACATGCAGCACATTGTGGCCACAGCAATTTTTAATGGTAGTGAGGTGAAGATGAGAGAAAAAAAGGGATAAACAGAAAGGGTGGTCCAGAGGGCAGACTAGACCTCGCCTAATGAAGCTACTGAGAAAGTTTTCATGAATTGCTTTGTCAAACTTTGTCTCATGCTTCCTTTCTCTCTTTCACCCACTTTCCTCCTTCTCCTCTAGAGTGACGTTCACCCAGTTAAATGCAACATCTCTGCTCAGACCCTTTCACAAAGAGAGGCCATGGCCAGGGGGAGAAAGAGAGCATTGTTTGGCCACAAAACCACCATTACATCAACAATAACTCATGAAGCTATACAGAATATAAAGAAAACACTGTGTGTGAGTGAGGGAACGCATTGCGTTTGGGAGGATGGGGTGTACGTTGCAGTAATTAAGGAAAGTTAATTTCGTTCATTTGGGTTTAGTTCATTTTTTAATGATTAATGGCATGTTTAGTTACTTGCATGTCTGAACCAAGTTAGCCAGTACCTGTATCTATACCTATCCCTCACAGTATAAACCCTTGTTCATTGAAAAAATGAAAAATTAGGGGGGGGGGGGGGTCAGAGCTGATACCTGTCCAGCACATTACATCAAATGTAATAGTATACTGTATTGTGTACAGCTTTTCAAAGGCTAAGGAAGAACCAATAAACCTCCATGATACCTGCAGTAAAGGTGGATGAAACATTTCTCAATATCTGTCTTATAAACAATGATTGTTATTCAGGACACCATGGAACATAAGCACAAAGCACTGCTGCTCTGGAGCAACAAAGAAGCACTATTCAATCTGTCTTTTCAAATATTAAGGCTGCAAATGAATGGAAAGGGTGCCAATTGTGTTAGTGAAGCAATCTTTTGATTTTGTTTCAGGGGTGGGTTTCATTTAAACTTTAGACTGAAACAGATGAAGCGTGTTCATTCATGAACACGACATTTGTATAAGGAAATGGCTTATCTGCAATGTCACCTGAATAAGAGGGAAAGTGCACGCACAATCCCGTTTAACTGTGCCACACCATTCAAGGTCTGCTGATTGAAGTGCACATGCACTAAACAACTTTATACACAACCAGATTACAAAAAGAAGCAAAAGACAAAAACCTACATACAGGAAATCAATTAAAACATGTCCAGAGTTATGTAATTTACCAAAAACCTGTCACCTGAAAAGTTAGGAACTCATTTGAAAAAGAAGTGGACTTGATTGTGGACTCATTGTGTCAAATTTAAAAAGTATAGCCTTTTTTTTTTACTGTACTTGCAGATAATGTATTAATAAGTAAACTAACCATATTTCAAAGACAATATTTCATTATGAAATTACATATAGAGGTGTACTTACCTATTACTTAAGTGGGTCAATTATCACTCAAGTAGCCTTATTGCATTTAATATAAATTTAAACCATAATACATTTGAATATAATTGTAATTAACATGCAATTAAGTGTCCAAAACATTACATTCGTTGATGTAGCCTATGTTGTTTCATTCTTCCAGCCACAAAATGAATCTAAAAATCATTCTTTCTCTGCGCGCTCTATTCATTTCGTCAGTGAATACAAACATTCCCACGTGATGATGGAATGACTCCCTCCCCTCTCCCTCACAATCTGGAAGCGGCACGCGCTAGTGAACGCTCGCGCGGCACCAACAGGAGAAAAAGTACACAGAGGACGCAGTGAAACTTTACCGACTCTCTCACACGGCGGAACACAGAGAAGATCCACGTTTTCGCCCTTGGTTGCAGATATGAAACGTTTTCTTCCCCTGCTTTTGCAATCACGCTTACTTGTGGATTTAAAGGATTTAATGGAGGTGCACTTTGCTTGATCTTGAGGTGTTTGTTTTCACTACGTTTGCTGGGATTTAAAGTTCCTCGGTTGGTTCAGTTGAAAACATGCCGGAGAACATAAGTATTTCGGATTTCGTTTCTTTGGCGAAAGAGGACCTATCGTCCCCAGGAAGCTCTGGATTTCAGTCTAAAATGAGCGACTGTCGGAGCACCGTGGCCACACTCGAAGAGGTAAGGGTGTTTACCTGTGTGCAGGTGGAGGAGGAGGACAACACCTGAATGAATTCCTGTCCGTCAAGCTATGTGAAAATCTCTTGACACAGGAAACATTTTACTTGTACAGATTTCCAGATCTTCTAATATGAGAAAGATGGTATTATTTTGAATTTAGCCGAACTTAATGAAAGATTTGTTATGGTAGTCTGCAGTTATACTTTGCAGGACAATAATATGGTACATCATTAAATTGTTTTCAGTCAGGGCGACATTTTGAATCCATAACAATAATTTATCTGAGGATAATCTGGGGAAAGACTAAATGTAATTTTACACATCTGGTTGTCAAGGTAAGTGGTCCTTGTCCATGTAGATAAAGGCTACAGTATGGGTAATGTGAACTAGGCTACTTGTTGTCTCTATTAGGACACCGTCACCGTGTGAACAACAGAACTGACCTTTTGCCTTTTTAGTAACCTGTTGCTAGTGATTTATATTTTAAAAACACTAGTGGTTTGAATGCCTCATTGCACATTTATGGGCTCGTGTTGTGGTTAGGAGTCAGGGGATGGCACAGGAGTCACAACAAGGAAAACAGACTGAATTTAAGTGCTTAACTTGCTCAGGGCCCTTTTATAGGACTTGTTGCTGTGAGACTGAAATGACATGGGCACAAACACAGAATAACCCCACAGTTCTTAACAGCTGCATCATTTCATTGAGGAATAGTGTTAATATAGATAATTAAAGAGAAGTAGAACTGATAACAGAGTCAGTACAGGTCTTATAAACTTAATGTGGGTCTTTAGGCGTTTGTGTGGAAATTAATAGAGAATAGAGAAACTCTGCCAAAAGTAGGCTAATAACACTGGGCATGTCTGGATTCAGGACAGTGGAAGCCTTTCATTTTTTTCCGCCTTTTTCATGGGAAATGGTTTTAGGAACTGCAGTTCTCTAGAGCAGTGGTTCTCAACCAGGGGGCCGGGACCCACTACTTTTAAATTTACCGCAAAATATCGGAGTTACTTTTTCTAATAAGTAATGCAAATTACTTTTTCACATTTATTGACTGACAGCTCTCCTGTCCGCATGTTGAGAAAAATTGTAAGTGCAGAGACGTTGTGTGTAAACGTGATGGTTATTGTTGTTGTAGACTAAATGAGCATGCATTTACTAATCTCACTTGCTCAAAATGAATAAAATTAGTGAAATGCAAAATCAGGATACACAAACCTCCAATAATTAAATATGTTAAATAAAACAAATATTTTTATGCATTTAATCTCACTTCCTTGACCAATGACTTGCTGCTGATCTTCAATGATTCAGTTAAACCATAAGCAAAAATGACTTTAGATATTTTGTTTTTATTAGTGAAGTACTGTAAGTGTTCAACTTCCTTCTCCTGCATCCCATTCTTCTGTTATCCAGAACAGCAGCAAAGCTGAAAGGTTTGCCTGACACTCTACTGTACACATGTGAATTTGCATTTCCTTCAGCCTTATTATTTCAATTTTGGTCTGAATAGGCCTTTGCATTTGCCCAAAAATAGAAATAGACGAAAAGAAAAAGAAAAAAACAAGCCCGGCCCAGGTGACAAAAAGTAATGTAAAAGTAATGTAACACATTACTTTTCTTTAAAACACAATTAGTTATTTTTAAGGGAGTCACACAATATTGTAATGCATTACTTTTCAAAGTAATTTACTTTTAAAGTAAACTTTCCCCAACACTGTTTAAAACTATATAAATTAATTATTAATATAGGGCCCTTCTGTGTCAAATCAAACACATTTCAGAAAATTCCCTGGCTCAAATGTTTGATTTCAGTAATATTCTTTCTGAAGAAAGACAAAGATTTTGACAAACTTGATATTAAGGAGTATAAAATAATTTTAAACCACACAATCCTGCTACTTTTTTGGCCTAATGTGTTTATGAAATGTTGATCCATCAAAAAAAGAATATAACTTATGTATAAACTGTATATTTTATATTTATATCAAATTTCCTAGTGTCCCACTTTAAGTACTTCAGTCAGTCAAAAATGTGTGGTGGGACATAAAAACAGGAATTTTCCATTTTGATTTCATGGTCACTTTAGCCCGTTATCGTCTTTAACTCAGTTTTAATTCTAGCCCCAGGCAAAATAAGGTTTTACAGTTGTCATTTTGGGTTAGCACCACTTTCAGTCCTGGGATTTTATGTAACCCTACAGCGCTTTTAATATGAATTTATTTAGGCTATTTATTTAGATTTTTGCACATTACTATGCCAAAACACAGCGAGAAACATTACAGCATGGATTGTGGGACAAAAAATGGTTATTTACAGGATTTTAGTTAGTGTTGTTATGCAATATTGTTGTGCATGCTGGCTGTTTTCAAAAAGACTCTTATGATTGAATGTGTTTGTTGTTTAGTAAAATAGAAAACATTAGGCCATATGGTCTTAAACTTGTTTAACTGCAGTTTATAGCACGTTCATGAATTCTGAGCTGTGCATGAATTTCGTGCATTACAAACAATGCACGAAAAAGCTGAAAATCGTCCCGACTCGGCTTTAATTCGGCTCAAAATCGGACGAAAATTGCACAGTATATGCCCTGCCTTTCTGAGTAATCCACTATTCCCCCCCATTTTTGAACTTTCACTGTTTGCATAAAACAGATTCAGCACAGCCACAGAGCTATTTGCGATTAATTGGGTGAGGGGCGAGCTACCACTTATGTTTAGTGTAGGGAAAAACTGCAGATTTGGCAACCCTGGCTTGAACTACGGGTGATTCATAGGGTCAAATAGAGCTTTTATGTTGCTGTTTTTAGCTGTTCATGCGTTATTGTGACATTAACTTGCCCTAACTAACTCAACACGAGACATTTTCTTCACACACAGTGTGAGTTGCAGTCGTCATGTTTTACTGCACCCTTTTGATTGACAGGATATAATCGGCCCTGATCATCGGCTGTTTTTAAACAATCGGCTGATGGCCGAAAGTGAAATTAATTGCTTTTATAGGCCGATACTGATTGTTGGCCGATACATCCGTGCATCTCTAGTTTTAATATAGAATTCGGTCTATTTCAGTTATATTAGATTAAATACGTGATGTTATTGCGTAACATATTGGCGACGGCCCTGGGGACAATCATGATCACTTTCACTTTCATTGTTTGGGAAAAAAGCAGATGAAAGTTAACCAATTGTGTCAAACAAGTTTGGAATGACGACGAGTAAACTGTAGTTTGGATGTAATGATGCAAATTTGTATTGAACTATGCCTTTAAGCAGCACTTGGAAACTAGGTAGTTGTAAAAATATCCAATGATCAATTCTTTATGATTAGCACAGTAAGAGAAGACTGGAAGTTACTTCATCTTAAATGAGTCAGAGATGTGTGGTAGGTTTTTTTTTTTTCAGGATTATAAATTAAGTCCTCAGTTCCTGATGGCGCGGATATGGCATGTATGTCCAGATTACTTGTTCAAATATATCAAGTCGTGAGTGTGTTACAGTCTTTTCTACAGCTTCAAAGTGGTGTTTAATGCCAAGGTGCAACATAAGTTTGTGTAACTGAGTGTGTTTTCAGGAAGGTTAGCGTTTGAAGGCTTGTTTGGGTTTGAGAGACAAAGTTTGTTTATGTTTCCATTTGCTGAAACTCTGGCTAAGGACTGGCAGCATGTTGAGTAATCTGGAGGAGGAGGCCACAAATAGAATGAAACCCCTGGGATTAAATTGAATTCATACTTGATACTCAAATTAAAACATAACACTTAGTTTGTTTGTCTGTGTGTGTGTAGCAGATATGATTGTGACTAATACATTTACTTATGGCTGTCCTCACTCCCTTTGAGCGTAGTATAGATGACTCCCTCAGCTGCTAACAGGATCACATATTATTGTCATCAGTTCACTGGGGCTACAGTGACTGGTGATTGAGAGTTTTGGCTATAGGGCAGGGCTGTCCAATCCTGCTTCAGGACTCAGGAGGGTCACTGTCCTGTAGAGGTTCAGCTCCAAACCTAATGAACCACACCTGAACCAGCTAATCAAGGTCTTACTAGGCATACTAGAAACTTCCAGGTGTGTGTTGAAGCAAGTTGGAGCTAAACTCTGCAGGACAGTGGTCCTCCAGGACCAAGTATAGACACCCCTAGGCTAGGGCATTGTGTTTACTCTGAAGGTATCTAAATAGGTAATAACTTTTTAAAAACATTAAAATCAGATTATTTAATTTAAATTTATTGGTATTTATCTGGCACAAAAACAATTAGTAGCATGATTGGAGTTACATGATTAAACTGAACACAAATTTAATAAATTTGCTAAATCGTGTCAAAAATTGTGATGTACAACAGCGTTTCATTTAATGTGTAACTGCAAAAAAGTAAAATGCTTCACTGGGTGAATTTTACTTCCTTGTAAATGAAACCAGTGAATAGTTTTAGTGAATCAGTTTGTTCGGATGGTAAATCAAAGCTAATTATTTTAGTTTCATGAAACAATATGTAAAAACAAGTCCTCTATTGTTCATTTGACATCCATCATGGTTTAAGTCCTCTCCAAACCCACACATAACCTGTGAAGTCTAAATATAGTAGTGATGAAACTTTTTGAGAAAACTGTTATCCTGAGGTGACACTAACACTCTGAATAGGGCACTTTCAAATGTGTTTAACGTACTTAAAATGCATACCTTCTTTTTGGATGGCACCAGATGTGTATGTGGGAAGTGTCCTTTGATGAAGTGTTTTGTCCTCCCTCTGTTTCATCAATGTTGTTTAAAGAACACTTGATAAATAGTTTTGCCAAAAAAAGGGGAAAAAAGAAGCACTGCTCAGGGTTTTCCTCATACTAGGAAAAACTGGAAAATGAAACTAATTCATGAGTAAACTGGAGAAAATAACACAAGGAAGTAAAATAACACAAGGAAATGCATATAGCAGGACATAATGTTTCTTTGGAAGAACCTGCATGCCCAGACATCTTTAGGCATGCACAAACAAGCTTTGTCTTTAAAAAAAAGTAGATTGAGGAAATATTCTGATACTAATGTAAACAAGAATTCACGTCTAAAAACGTTAACCTGTTTGGTGTTTAGCGTGTGAGATTCTGTGTTATACATCAGTCCATGTGTCTTGGATGTTGCCCAAAAAACTAAAGACAGATATAAAACAGAACAGAACCAAAGAATGCTTTGTCTTGACACTGATTTAGTAAGCACTGATCAGACTAAACAATCTCTTACAGATAGCAGCAGACGTCAGTATGTAAACTCAAGATGGTTTAAAACTCCTTCATTATGGGGTTACACCTGGTCACTATCGGATAGCTATTCGATCGTGAAACGACCAGGTGTAAATGCCCTCCGAAACGCTTTTAAATATCCGATCACTCAAACCACTTCATGATGTTTGAGACGCATTCCAAATGAAACTGGACAAGTGTAAATGCATCTGGTTGTTGAAAACAAATATGTAAATTTTGTTCTCCTCCCAAAATTAAAAAAATTGATGTGTGAAAGGATGTTAGAGGCTATATGACATGTTATAGCCAGGTTTGAATCATCATACAAAGCAGTGAGACTAAATAATGTTACCAGTGCTGATGCCACACTCTCTCCTATTGCGGTCTTTGATCTTGGAATTAGCTGGTGTTGAATAAAATGAAGTTCACATCTGTTGCTTTCGTTGACGTAAACTAAAAAATAGAAGATCTGATTTATATCCGCTTTGTGGAGACACATTTATGTGGCCAACTGTAAATGGAACCATTTTATCAAATCAGATAGCTATCCCATCAGTATAAACACATGAAGTGACCAGGTGTGAACAAGATATACACATTCAAGTTTTATGTTTACATTCTGAGCAGACTCTTTCTGACCAAAGAGGTAAAACAACAACTGATGTGAACCTAATAGACCAAATCACTCAAACCACTGATATTTGAACTCAGACTAATTCCCACGGAGGTGTGCCTCTTTCTGTCTCTTGCACTAATTCTTTACTGTAAATAGTGTCTGTTCTGAGTCATTAGATGTTGTTATATTTCGTAAGGCTTGATTCACCTGTGCTTCAGCTCTCGGTTCTGACATCATCACAGCAGCCTGACATGTGATAGAAAGACTGCTTGACAACTATTCTGATGTTTGTCCTGTAAGAATAGTCAAGTGTTGCCCCGCAACAAGATAAACATGTTTGTGTTTTTGTCAATGATTCATTTGAAGAGTGTAGTTGGTTTTGATTCCAGTGATGAATTTCTATTCTCATGTCTATTCTCATTTCCCTGTTGTCTTACGCCAGTCTCTAGAGCAGGACCAGATGTCCCTACAGAGGATGAAGAAAATTGTGAAGGCCATCCACAACTCTGGACTCAGTGAGTGCAGTCTTATATTCTTGGCGTTTCTTTTGTTTGTTTGTTTAATTGTTTTAAAGGGATTCTTAACCCTTTTGACTCCAAGGCCTCCATTGTCCACAACAATATGTGAAGGCCCAAAACTCCTAGTTTCTGTCAATTGAATTGAGGATTCCAGAAGTTTTAAGAGCTGAATGTTCTTCAGGGATCCCATTCCATTTATTTTATTTTTGCATAATTTACTGGATAAAGATTAAAGATAATGTTTTTTAAGAATATTTTTTTTTACACCTGGTTTTATTTATTTATATGACTTTTCCAGGACTAGAAATCACCCTTTAGAAGTTTGCTGGGGCCTCAAACATCTAGTTAGTTAAAACTAGAGAACCACTGGTCTAGTACATAAGCAAAAATATGTATTTTTTAGTATCTTAAGGAAGTCTGGTCCATTATCACTCATTATTTAAGCTTCCCAGACTGTACATCACCGTCAGCTCATGATGGCATAAACATGCGTAATTAAATTACGTCAGATGTTGAAGTATGTTTAAAAGCTAGCAAAAATTGTAAAAAAAAAAAAAAAAAAAAAAACAATTGTAAAAAATTAAACACATTTCCCTAAAAAATGCAATGAGGTCATTCTTAGTCTCTCTCTCACTCTCTCTGTCACACAAATGAAAGATGAAAGTAGTTGGGGCCCAGACTTGCATTGACTTCAAAACTACTAATCTCTATAAAAAGAACAGATTTCCTGTTTTTTACACCGAGTCAGGGTGTAGAAAATAACAGCCATTGAAACTTGCTTCACTGTTTTTTGACCCTACGGCGCCTACGCTGTGTTAAACATACTGTTTCAGTGCCTTATTCTGTCCATCCTGCAGCATGACACATGTGGCTACTGGTTACACCTCTGTAAGCAATTTGGCTGCATGTACGCTGAAACTATAACACATGATTTGACCAGTGTCTTAACCATACACTGAAATAACAGGGG
Organism: Siphateles boraxobius; assembly: GCF_051911475.1. Lineage (NCBI taxonomy): Eukaryota > Metazoa > Chordata > Actinopteri > Cypriniformes > Leuciscidae > Siphateles > Siphateles boraxobius. Next base: position 31,962,244 of record NW_027508833.1, on the reverse strand, counting down.
AATATCTGTGTTTAAATCTGCTTCTTCTCTCTTAAATAAGAAATTGCTCCACAAACCTGGCCAATACGCAATTTATAATGTTGTGCGGTGCTTACAAAAATGTCCTGACTGGAATAATCATGGTTTCTGGGAAGCATGTCTCAGATCTGCCTGCTTCTTATTTTCTGAGGGTGCGTGCCCCATTTCTCAATTCTGTGAGTCACAGTTCAGTTAAACGCGAAGGAGACCCCATATGTTTCATCCCCCCCTTCATGATCTCTTTCACTCTATCTCTCTTTCTTTTAACTGAAGTCAGATGTCTCATTCCGGTAACATTACTATTGAGGGGCCACAATTTCCTGCCCCTGTGTTTTTGTGGTGTAACTAAACTTACTAGTTTTGGAGTGAGTCCTAAACTGAACCTGATGATTCATCCCATCCCTCTCGTTGTGCCAGGATATAGTTGTTTGTGTGTGATAAGTTGTGAAAGCTATTTCATATCAGTGATTCAGAGTTAATGCATTTATTGCATCAAGCTGGTTTTACTCTTCTCTTTACTCATCCTGGTTAGAAACCAGTGTTTGAGTCCAGAATCTGTGGAGATTTTTGTCTGTTTTATTAGTGATGATGTTACTAAGGTCATGTTACTAAGGTCAGAGATTTGAATAAAACTGTTAAACAGTTTTAATTTGAATTTCCTTGTTATTATTATTAAAGTCATTGTTATTATACATTTTTAATTTAGTGTGATAAAATTGTCCTATTTTTTTTATGTCTTTTTGATTTAGTTAGGTATAGGTATAGCGGAGGATCTTTCCGAATTTTAGAGAAGACCCGCCCACTCCAATTTTTTTTAAAATGCACATATGCGCAACACTCTATTTGCTCCCGAGAGGGAACGCCTATTAAACGTGTTGAGTGACCGAGGACTCGACATGATATGCAATGGAGAAGTAGCTTGTTGCATTTGTGTAATAAATACTATGGTGAACACATTGTAATTATCGAAAATGAACACACAAGATTTTAGAATATTTCAGCGTGATACCATTTACCATTTGGTCATAAGGCTACTTTAGAAAAATTGAGATGTTTATCGTGTCTACGCGGTGCATGACTTGTGCCAGGGCTAGCATCGCTAATCATAGCTTACATTAACTTTTACTAGCAGTTATTTTAAATGGATTTCTCCAAATATTATGACAAACTTTACCTGTCTCGTAGAATCTTCGCGACTGCTGCATCAGTGGGAAGCCCAACCTGTGCTTTAACCGCACGCCAGCGTGTGAAATATTCACCCAAAATCACTCTGGTCTTGTTTCTATATTCTGCGGCCTTTCTCTTCTTATAATACACTTCGTATACATTTTTTCCCTTTCGACCCTCAGCCATTTTCGAAGGAATGGCTGAAACCGTAACTCATCACACATAATACACCTGAAAGTGCGCATGCGCAGAAAGTGAAAACTACATAGGGACGAGCATGTACCGTATCACCAGAATGATTGACACTTAGGTGGATCAATAGTATAGGCTACCCACCCGGAAAAAGAAAATCCTCCGCTATACCTTTAAGTTTTCAGTAGGTTTCACTCTAACATTGTTTCAATTTTGTTTGTTTTTTTGTTTAAGGAACCGTTTTTTCTCTCTTTAGGTGTAGTATTCTAGAGTTGCCATCAATTATTGCACTAAACAGTATAATTTAAAAAATGTTTAATGGCATAAAATTTCTCAGCACTGTGGTGTTATTGCTATTGTGTGAAATTTTCATGTTTAATACAGGTGGGTTGTAAAGGTTTTGATTTTATAATATACCATATATCCAAAACTAAATTTAATTTGTAGCCATTTGTATTTATTTTAGTTCATTTTGGAGTTAATTTAGTTTGTTTTTCTAAGTTATGTATTTTCTCCAGAAACCCCCCAAACTGAGTGATTTTTATGAATGATTTCACTGCAGGAATGACAGGACACACTCTGCAGGTAGTTTAGAGCGCTTTATATTTAGTCTATACATGCATCTGTCTGTAACCTAACAGTGTCACAGTTTAAAACCGAGCCGTTGGCCGTGGACTAAATGTTAATTAAAACACGCTCACACTAACACAGATGTGGCAGGCGCCTTTAAGTGTTGATCTAAGGGTCAATTTTCTAAAACCCTACCGTTTCTGGAACAGATCAGGCTCTTATACAAGAAATGAATTAACAATAGAAATTCAAATTGTGTGTCTGTAAGTGCTCACAGATGTCTGTTTGGAGAGAATAAAACTGTTTCCAGATCAGGGAAGGTATGTTCTCTGAGTGTTGGCGGCTGCAAGGAAAGTGCATTATTGTTGAGCCAGACTGATTCGCTGGAAAAACACTGTTGATTAAAGTCCACAGAAGAGGAAGTGTCAGCTAGACATTCGATTAACTAACTAAAGAAAAAAAATCCCCTTGATTTTTGTCATTTTTCGGAAAGTGCTGCTGAATTCATCCCGTGGTTTTTCTCCTGTCTAGTCTTGAAAAACATTTTTATTCCAACCAAAACCAGATAATGCAAGTGCATTTATTAAGGAAGTTATGTTAAATTCACAGACTATTTATAGTCTGATTTCCTGATGTAGAAATAAATATGCTGGCATGCCGATTTGTCCTGTTTGTTTTTTGTGGTGTCCTTTGTACAGTAGAAAGGAAATTATTCAGATGAAATAGGATCAGGATCCAACGCAGACCTGATTGAATCTGCATCGTGTACGGAGCATGTGGACTTACTGCAAAGCCATTGCTCAAACCTCTCCTGTAGGATTTAAATAAAGTAAAAAAAAACATCTACAGAAACATTGTGATGTACATAAGTAGGACGTTTTCCTGGATCAACGTCCTTTTTTTTCCTGGAACAACTTTCCTATATCAACCAATCAAAGCCCAAACCAACCCCTAGAATGCAAGGGTAAAATGTGTAACTAAAATGTCATGTTTAACTATAGCACAGTATGCTAATTTCAGGGATGTTCCCTTGGAAAGCACAACATGTGTTTCCACAAATACTTGTGATCATCATAAGTGAAGATGGCTTGGCTTCGCTTTGGCTCTTATCTAAGTGTACCTGTTTATTTTATAGCAGTTGAGCTGAGAGCTCCTTGATAGTGCTGTTGGAGCCTGTGGTGTTTTGGGTATTCTTGCCAGGAGCTCACTGTGCTTCAGCTGGTATCATTTTCACTGCTCTGTATCTCAAAATCCTGTTTTCCTCTATTCATTTGATCATGCGGTGAGGTTTGTAAGGTCACACGGTTTCAGAACATTGCTAAAGGTCAAAAATTCACTACGAAAAATTGCAGAGTTGTAGCATCAAAATGAGTGTTTGTGCTTGCATTCAATTGATCAAAAGTGAGAGACAAAAATTATATACAGTATACAATTTCAGAATATTACTGGTTTTACTGTATTTTTGTTCAAATAAATGGAGCCTTGGTGAGAATTAGAGACTTTCTAAAACATTAAAAAATCGTATTGACCTCAAATTTTGAATGGGCGTGTCCACCAGTCAATTCCTGATGGATAAAATCAAGTCCCACCCTACATTTGTTTTTTATTCAATATCCTGTTTCACATGGTATTGTCACATTATGGAAAAGAAGTGGGCTACACACGCAGTTTCGTATTGACTTCTAATGTATCCTGTTATCTGTAGAAAGGTCAGTGACATGATTGACTTGATGCTGATTGTGTGATGTTGTGTTCCCAGATCATGTGGAGAATAAGGAGCAGTACATAGAGGTTCTGGAGAATCTAGGGAACAGTCACCTGACACAGGATAATAATGAGATCTCCACAGGCTTCCTGAACCTGGCTGTGTTCACACGAGAGATCACGGCACTCTTCAAGAACCTGGTGAGCTGGATGCCATCTTGAGTCAAAACTACAAAAACACAATAAAAGGGACATTATACTGAATATTTTTTGATCCCAATTTTCTTAAAGGCCACTACTGTACCACAGATAAAACGGTTATACTGCATTTATATATATATATATATATATATATATATATATATATATATATATATATATATATATATATAAATAAAACTTTCAGACACTCAAAACACTCTCAGATACTGAAATTCCTTTTAGTTTATTGCATGTAATGTTTATTTGTTCCCCTTTATTATTTGCTTGTATGTTTTGAAGCAATATTTACTGTAGTTAGTTAATAATTCTTAACCTGCAATTTTCTTTGATTTATTGGTAATTTGGAATTATTTTAAAAAGTACTTCTACACGTAATTTAATAAAAATGCACAAAATTTGAAGCTGATAAAAACTCGAAACAATACGAAATAAATGTAGATCAAAAAATGTTTTGAAACTGATTATACGAAATGGAATCAGATCGGATTGTGAGGTGCCTAAAAATTCCCACACCCAAACATCACCCATCTTGCTCTCTAAATATCAATATTGGTCATTGAAAACCACATTGGTCATTGACAACCACTTTGGTTGACCACAAATGTAGTTATTTAACAAACATCTTCCAGTTGCAGCATAAAGTTTAGTGAAGCATAGATGGGTAATCACCTGTATAATTCAAGACCAACATGAATATTTTCCTCTCAAATAAGGTGGAAACTCTTCAAGTACTGTCTGGCTTGCCAGTATTGTTATTCAAAAAGCACCTTGTGTGTGTTGTCTGTGCGGCTTGTCATCTCGATATATTTCTGAATAAGAAACAGACTTCCAGCTGTACAAAGTACACAGGGGACTGGGAGAGGTAGTTTTGTGTTTGTGTGTGTGTGTGTGTGTGTGTGTGTGTGTGTGTGTGTGTGTGTGTGTGTGTGTGTGTGTGCACGGCGTGTGTGTGTGTGCACGGCGTGTGTGTGTGTGCACGGCGTGTGTGTGTGTGTCAGCAGGGGTTCAACAGCTGCAGGCAAGGGCCTCTCAAACCACAGAACCCGGAACCCTCCCACTGATAATTTCCATGGAGATGATAATTTATACCAGACCTGAGAGCATGAGTGGACAGCGTCTGACCACTAAGCTGTCAATCAAACGATCACCAGAGACAGGAACCTAAGCCTAAAAAATACAACAGAAACTCTGCTAAGAAAATAAACTACATTTGATTTAGCTCCCTTGTGTGGGGGCCATAACTTTCCCTCAGTCAAGCCCATTTTTCATATTCATGAAGATTTATATGTATAACATCCATTTGCAAGGTTATAAATCCATATCCAGCACCATTATGAGGTTACTTTTTTAATTTACATTCATTTATGTAGCATAATATGTCTTTAATCTTTAATGTTAAAGGAGAACTCCGGGCAATTTTTAAGTTAATCTTGATCGTTAGACCTTTGTGAGTACTGACTATAGAAAAAAAACCGAACCGGATTGGTGCTTGCTACTTGGAGCTGCGACCGCGAATGCCCAGAGCTCCCACCCAGGTAAAACGGCAGCTATGGGGGCATGGACATAAAGAGCGTTTTTGAGCCTCTTAACAGACACAAAATGCAATTAAAATGTCTGTCGAACATGAATAGGGACCCTACATGTGAACAAGATACGTCTAGCAACTTAGCCATTGTTTAAACTCACCTAAATAGTCTTTTAGACGGCAAGCTGTAGTCTCGCGCTGCAGTCTCGTGCTGTAGCCGGAAAACGTAAACAATGTCCAGGTGGGAGGAGCGTTGATCATGTGCGACGAGTTGAGATCAGAGTTGCTTACAAGTGAAGAAGAAATGGTTCGTGTTTGTGCCTTTCCGAATTGTGGCAACAGAATGCGAAAATATAAGAGCTATAAGAGTTGTGGCTAGTTGTACTTCAACTTGATGTGCAAACTCCCGTAGAAGTACTACGCGCTAAAGATTACCGCATTTAGTTGGTAACGTAATGTAGATTGCTAATTTTAGGTAATCTATTTTCTACTGTTTGATTACTTTGTTTCCTTTGGACCTTACTCATTTATAACTTAGATTTGAATGGGATTATTGTGTACCATATTGTATAAAGTAGAAAGAAACAAAGGGAAAGAAAATATTTTCCATTCCTTATCAACAACATTAAGCATTACTTTATGCTATTGTGTAAATATGTAATAATGTAATCCTTAAAAAAGTAACTGTAATCTGACTGTGAGCATTTATAAACATAATGTGATCTGATTACAAGTACTAAATGGAGAATCTGATTACATAATCTAGATTATATGTAACCAGTTACTACCCAGCTGTGTGTGTGTGTGTGTGTGTGTGTGTGTGTGTGTGTGTGTGTGTGTGTGTGTGTGTGTGTGTGTGTGTGTGTGTGTGTGTGTGTGTGTGTGTGTGTGTGTGTGTGTGAGAATAATAAATATATACAGTATATAGAAAGGTCAGTCTGTGGATATTGCATCTCTTTGTGTGGTTTGAAGATCTATTATTGTCCCTTCATTGATCTTTGAAAGTACATGTGCAAAATGTTTCATATGTCCAAAAAGGCTGTCATTGGTTTGAAATGAATCGGTCTGATTCTTCTCTCGTCCTGGTGTGGGTTTACTCACACATTCTTTCCTAAGGAAGATTTATACTTGCTCCGCACTTTAATGTGGTTGGCCAAGGAGAAATCCCAAACAGAGTTTTAACTTGTGCATTTTTTGGTTTGCAAGCATTTGTACCTCCACACTAAACTTTATAGGGAGGGTTATGACTTGCCAGGTAACATTTGAGCACTCACTATTGAGAAGGGAGTCAGAGTTTACATTAACATTTGAACTACATTCTGATCGACTTTCAAATGTTGTAAGTTTCTTTTGATTTCTGTCTCTGTTCCATTATTTCTGCAAACCTGATTGCTCTTGAGTGTGTGACCGCCTGATTTTATGTGTTCCTTCTGTGTGTTCTGTAGGTGCAAAACCTGAACAACATAATTTCCTTCCCTCTGGAGAATGTGTTAAAGACAGAGCTGAGAGACAGCAGGCTGGTGAGTGAAACGGACACCTGCGTCACACAGGGTCATCATACTGGACTAAATGTGTCAAAAACGTCACCTTATACCCCAGCTTAGTATAATTGAAATCAATTAAACCGCTGATAAAGATCAGGAAGATAGATTCATTCCTTTGAAGAAACCACAATAATGTGTTATGTTGTTTTGTTTGTTGGATGAAGTGTTGTAGCTTTCTTTGGCATGTGGCTTGTTTGGGGTATTGTGTTTTCTAATGTCAGATACTCAATAGCTGCACCACACCTTTCTTCATGCGTTTAACCTGTATGATGAGTGGAGATGTACCGCAGGGCTCTGAGATCAAGTTTTGATACACACCCTCATATTACTGCTTTCACAATATTCATTTTCCACAATGAGGTGGAGTGGCCTTTGGTATTGCATGAGGTTTTTAGGGCGACACAAATTAAACGTTATCATGTGTGGGATTATATATCCAAAAGCACTGGGTGTTTGTGTGTGGTGGGTGTGTGTATATATATATATATATATATATATATATATATATATATATATATATATTAACATTGCCTTCCACTTTATCTTTTTTCTCTTTCAGGAGCTGAAAAAACAGATGGAGAAAAGCTGGAAGGATTATGATGCTAAAATGTGAGTCAGAGTCAGATTTTTCTCCTGGTACACAACTTCCTATAACTTTTAGTACAAGTCCACCACTTGGTTTTGTTTGAAAGACAAGTCCACCTGCTAAACTTATTAGCAGGTGGACTTTTCTTTTCATTCTTTTCTTTTCATTCAGGTGGACTTTTCTTTTCATTCTTTTCCCTTTTTCCATATTCATTTTGGCTTTTAAGGGGGAAGATGGAGAGAGAAAAGAGGGAGAAACAGAAACAGTATGGGCTGATCTGGTTGGAATCGACAGACACCGTGGAGGACATGGAAAGAGAAAGAAGGAACTTCCAGCTACAGATGTGTGAGGTATATGAGGCTGTAGGAGGGCGGCCAGTTAGCAGACTATGAAACGTGTGCAAAATGAACTGACCAAGACCACATTGTGTGCGCGTCTCAGGGAGAATAGGTGCGGTTAGTACAGCTGTATGAGTGTGCCTTAGCAGGTTGTTCATGGGTTACCTCAGCTTGTTAACCTCTCTGTTGTGTTAAACGCATTCTTTGCAAATTTTGTAAGTGTGTGGCGGTGTCTGAAGTCACCTAAAACCAAGAAGCTTTGGGGTGTTTTTTTGAGAGGCAATCCTGTTTGAGACCACAATGTGTTCATGTGTGTGTATCTGTGGTTATTGATGACCTCACTCCACATTTCTCGGTGGCAACATGTCCTAGTTCCATGTACTGTGTGCGTGGCAGTTAACGGGAAATTTGGGCTACGCCGTTTGAACCCAGCTGTGGTAATAGAAAGAATAAGGAAAGGAGTGAAGTGGAGGAATAATAAAAGAGAGGGGGATTTTCAGTGTCCTGCAGCGCTCCCTTTTCCAGCCGCAGAGCTCCAGATGTCTCCACTTTGCTCTCATTTTATATTGGAAACATGCGTTATTTCTTCCAAAACTGACTGACCATGTGACCGTCGTGAACATGCATACAGTAAAATTTCATCTATTTGAATGAATTGCTTAGACATAGAAAACGCAGGAGTTTTTACCTTTTCCACCTCTACAATGTGTGTTCTAAAACCAGCTCAAAATATCAAATATGTTTAAAAATCCTACGCGATTTTCTGTTAAATTTGTCAACTCTAACTGAGTCACAACGTTGGGACACAAAAGTGGGACTAACCTTTGACCGCTGACAAATTGCTACCTTTTTTTCTCTGTTTGACAGTATTTACTGAAGATCCAGGAGCTGAAAGTTCGTCAGGGTCCAGATCTGCTGCAGAGCCTGATCAAGTACTTTCAAGCCCAAATTAAGTATGTCTGAAACTAATTCACATCCTACAGAAGCAACAGCTTCCTTTTCAGATGCAAATTTAACCTAAATTGGCTTTAGTACAAAACTAGGCTTTTTACACTACGCTTAACCATGTCTTAAGGCCCCTTGTAATACTGGGTTCAGTATATGAATCTCAGACTAATATGAATAACTGTACTGTGAAGATTTAATCCTGCTCCTCACTCAACAGTACTCTTTAAGGATTGAATTGCTGTGGCTTTGTGGGTGTGTATTGATGTCATCGACATTTGAGATGGCTAAACACTGCTATTGTGTGTTCTCAGTTTTTTCCAGGATGGACTGAAGGCTGCAGAGAATCTTGGTCCATTTGTGGAGAGGTTAGCAGGCTCCGTACATACGGTAATAGACTTGTCATACTTGTTATCTGACAGATTCAGATTCCCACACGTAAATATTTACAATGTGTGTTTCAGGAATATCTCAATGTATTTTAAAATGTTAGTAAATTTCATAGATTTTGACTTTGTATCATGAAGTGCAGCTCTAACTAGGCTGTTTGTTTTGTTTTCCTCTTAGATTTAGAGAGGCGATGAGTAGATATAATGGCTTATCTTGTTTGTTTTTTTGGATAATGCAGAAAGCCAGATCATTTGCTCAGACACATACCACACATCCCATGTTTTAAAACAGATCTTACTTCTCATGTTAGTCATGACCCACTTTAGTCTTAGCATAGAATCTTTAAATTCCTTTCAAGGAAGATTATCACTTTATCATTTGTTTTTCATCTCTAGTCTGGCATATACAATGAGTTTCATACATTTCTTTCTACTTAATATCAGGTAACTTTTTTTGGTTAGTGCAAACACATTAGCTTTGTTAAAAAAATCTAGTAAGCAACCCATCTCAACATTATTTTAATATATCATAGACTGTTTCAAAAAGTAATCAATCTTCTTCAAGTTTTCTTCTTTAAAAACTGTCATTGCATGTATCTTCTGCAGAGAAAGCAATCCCAAAATGCATTTCGATAAGTACTGAAAAATGTTGATAAAAACATTAAAAGTTCATTATTTTCTCTTTACATTATGTGTGCTATGTATTTTTATGGGTTACACTTTATTTGGTAACACTTTATTTTAGTGTCCTTGTTACATGTTACATGTAATTACAATAGTAATAACAGTAAATTATGCCTAATTACATGCAATTAACCCTCAACCAAATCCTAATCCTACCCTAACCCTATAGTAAGTACATGTAGTTAATTAATATTACACTGTACTTAAATATTTAATTACACTGTAAGTGTAACCATTTATTTTAAGGTGACATAGTTACATTGTACTTACACTGTACTCAAGTTACGGTTAGGGTTTGGTTTAGGGTTAGTTAATTTTAATTATTCACAATTTACTGTTATTACTATAGTAAGTACATGTACTACTAATAACTTGTAACTACGTCATCTAAAATTAAAGTGTTACCTTTTTATGGTATTTAGACTATAGCACTAACTGAGCAATCTGTTGCTTTCATGAGTCACTTTTCACTACACAGAAGTATGACACTACGAGTTCTGAAAAGTGCGGTTTCCTGACTGTTCGGATACTCCCTTAGAAACCAGCTGCCTATGCAGGCAGTAGATGGCAAGAGAAGTCACAAAGTTTTGAAGACCAGCTATTATATTAATTGCATCCAGACTCTTTAGATTTGTCTCATTTTAATCTCCCTAAAGAATAAACCAAAATCTGTTTTAAAACAAACATTATATTCAGTATTTATCAGTTGATGATTCCCAGCTGCATCATGGACCCTGTTCTGCAAGTCTTGTCTGGTCACGGTTGTAAAGAGATATGATCCGGTCTGAGTGATCACGCAACAATAACAGTGTTCATTAAATTATATTTCCTGTTTTAAAGTTTGTCGTTTTATTGTTACTATGAGGAGAAAGCAGGATGGGGCATGTGGAAATGATGTTGAGATGATCGTGTTTTATAACAGTTCTAGTTTGGGTAACTTTTCTGAAGTGACATTTCTCCCGTTTCAACTTGTCCTCCTTCGATCATAACAAATCAGCATTAAGCACATGAAAGGAAGTGAAACTCAAAAATGAAACGACCACAAGCCAGCTTTCTGAGAGGAATTATTTCCTTTAAAAAAAGTGTTTAATGGAAATTGGTAGAAGAAATTGCTGGAATTTTGTTCTGGGGGCCATTTCAACAGGCTTTAAGCAATGCAGGATTTCTTGCTGTGTTGGTTTGTTCCTGGACTTCATTACAAAATAGAGGGATGTATTCCAGTGTAAGCCTGTAGTCTGTGGCATCTATAACTTCTCCGTTATCAAATGTGTTTATGTGTATAACTTATGTTAACCAATACCAAGACTTTTACATTGCATTACACAAAAGCAAGCCCCATGTCACTTTTCTGTTATTGGTTCACAGGTTCGTCATGAGCAGGATGAAGAAGTAAAGCAGCTCTCTCAATTGCGTGACTCACTTAGAACACAACTACAGGTGGACGGCAAAGAGGTAACTTCCAAAATAGACTCCCTGAATTCACCACTTCTTGTTTTAAACTATATTTCGGCAAGTTCAGAGATGATGATGATGACAATTATGTTGTTCTGTGTCATTACAGGATTTTCTAAATAGGAAGAACTCTGGCCATGGATATAGCATCCACCAGCCTCAAGGCAATAAGAAATATGGCACAGAGAAATCTGGATTCCTTCTTAAGAAGAGCGATGGGTGAGTTAAACGTTACTGTCTACTTCCCAAAGTTAAGAAGGTCACAAACCCTCCCCAAAAACAACAACAGTCGGAACTATTTATTTTTATTACCTGAACTTATTCAAGGTTTTCCAGACATTATGCCGTATTCAGCTCCTGTTTGCATTTAGTCACATGGGGTTGAGTTTATGTTCCTCAGGAAACAGTCTCCACACAGCTTTCAGTGTGTGTAATGATATATATGCCCCTATTTTTAAGCTGAGAGCAAAATAAATGAAGGAATGACTTATAATATCCTGAGAGAGTCATGGAGCACAGATAGTTAGTAGCATAAAGCATCAGTTTGAGCTTTTTGACTTCAGGCCCACAGCTGTGTGTGTGTTTGTCCCAGTATTCCTCTCACACAGATGTTGTTTATTAAATGTGGATTAGTTTCTTGCTGCTCTACAGTCTTTCTTGCACTCTTTTAAAACTACAGCTCACAACACACACATGCCCACATCCACCCAGAATACTTAGGTTTTGATCAGTGTGAGAATAAACTTCACCATTTTTGTTGTCATCTAATTATTGATTGTAAATTTACTAGTGGGCTGCTGAGCCAATAGAATTAATTTGCAACTAGTTATTTCTGCTTTCATGATTTTCATCTAACCTATACATTTGCAATTTTTTTCGATGCCATGGACCCTCGAATTAGATGATTTTGTCTGTGTGAGGAAAAAAATAGTTAAAAGTAATTTGCTTTTATATTGGTATAAAATATTGAAAATTCACATTAATACATTTTCTGTTGACCCCAATCAACCAATTTTTAATTTTTCTTTGTAATAAACCTTTGGTATGGAGGTATGAAGGTAATATTGATGAATGTTAAATGTGGATTTTTAGAGGTTTTGATGATCGTTGTGTTTCAGGATCAGAAAGGTTTGGCAGAAGAGGAAGTGTGGGGTTAAATATGGCTGCCTCACCATTTCTCACAGCACGGTGAGGTTTAAGAGAGACAAACACACAGCTCAACACCTTCCAGTTATATATACTTATTTTTATAATATATCAGTCTTTGAATCTGATTGGCTGCGGGGCATTACTAAGTACTCTAGATTAACTTTTTGTTTACAAACCTTTTATATAAAATCCTGTGGCTGAATCATTCTAAACGGTAATCATGGCAACAATACTCCTGCTTGTGTGATTATTGTTTAATTAGCACAAATAGTACACCAACATTAGTTATAAAACACTCTCTCTTCCGACAGTCTCTAGAGCGATTATTTGCGATTCAGGACATGCAATCAAATTTTCCCATGCTGTACGAGAGACAGTCAACGCTCATGTATTAGGGATTTCATTTCAGAACCACAAACTACAGGCCAAAACACGTAAAGGAGTTTCATCTGGAATCATCCACATTGTCAAAAACCAAAACTTTTGTCTTTGTGTGTGCTTCCAGCTTCAGCGATTTAGCAGCCATAAACTTTGTAAGCTCACATTTACTCACATCTCTAGCATTAACCCTGCACACATCATAATTGGAAGTGAGATTTGTTTGCATTTGATTAAGTGAGTGACCACATACAGTATGCACTATGTAGTGAGAATGCCTTTCGAGCAGGCTATAACTCTTCTTTCTTTCTCAGATCAATAGACCACCCGCAAAGCTCAACCTCCTGACATGTCAGGTGCGACCCAACCCTGAGGAAAAAAGAACGTTTGATTTAGTTACACGTAAGTTGATCTGATCTTTGACCCTTTTCATCTTTGCTACAGTATGGTAAGGACTGTAAAACTAGGGAATGGAAAACTAGCATACTATTTAATAAATAGTGTGCAGTATACAGTGTATACACTAAAAATAGTAAATGAAGCAGTAGGCATTGTTCCATGATACATTTTAAGCAGTAGTATGCTACGTTGCTCTCACACAACTTTATTGGATACACTAGTAAATAAAAATGTTAATTAGAATTTTTATTTAAATTTAAATTATTATAAAATGACTTATTTTTGTGAAATTCTGAGCGTCTATTTACACTAAGTACCAGTGTTGGGGGTAACGCATTACGAGTAATGCTGAGTTGCATAATAAGATGACTTTTTCAAGTAACTAGTAAAGTAACGCATTACTTTTAGATTTACAGCAAAGTAACACAAGTTACTTAGTTTTCTTATTTATTGACCGTCGTCGCTCCTGTCCCAATGCTGAGAGAAATCGGACATGAGGTGCAGAGGCATTGTGTGCGCTGTGTGAACATGATGGTTATTGTAGTTCTAGACTAAATGTGAGCATGCGTTTAGTTTACTCATCTCACTTGCACTAAAACAGATTCTGTATTCATCTAAATTTATAAAAACAGTAAAATGCAAACTCAGAAAATTAAATTTTACAAATATACTTTTTGTATTTAATCTCACTTTATTAACCAATGTTTTTGCCGTTGAAGTTTTGATAATTCAATTCAACCATACTTATGAGCAAAAATGACTTTAGATAAACATCACATTTGTGTTTAATTTTTTTTGTTAAAAAACAAACAAGTAAGCCGTCCCAGGTACGAAAAATTAATGTTTTACTTTCCATAAAAAGTAATCTAACTACTATTTACACTGCAAAGAAATTACTGCTATTTTCACTTACTGGTTGTGTAAATATCATCTTTGTCTTTTTGCACTTAGTGCAAAATTCCACTACCTTAATTGCAGATACAATTGCATCTACTTTATTCCCTTCACTGGAAAGCACATTGCATTGTGGGATGTGAAGTGTTGTGTTATTCTGCACATTTTGATAAATGTGTTTGCTTAATATGTACAGCATTTACACACTATATACTGTAGGAATAATTAGAATAGTATGCTGTTCTGAAGATATCCAAGGACTAGCCAGGGATGAATTGAACATTCATGGCTGGAAATAATTCAGTGCTGATGGCTTAACTGACCTGGATGTGATGCATTCATGGAAATCTGATGTGTAATATAGTATGATAAACCAGAAGAGGTGTTTCATGCACGTAGGAGTTCAGAAGTATGTAAATACAGTTTTGAGAAATAGGTTTGTAGGTGTGTGCAGATCATGAAAAGCAGGTGTATTGAGTGGCTAGTCCTGACCGTTTTTTTTCCCTCTGTTTATTTTCTGTAGATAAGGATGTTTTTCCTTGTTTTCCTTACTGCGTCAGAGGCCCACCTAATGCATAAACTCTATTTATCTCTTTTTTTCTCTCTCTCGTTTTTCTTACAGACAATCGTACATACCATTTCCAGGCAGAAGACGAGCAAGAATGCATGATGTAAGTGCAGAAACACATACACTTACCCGTGCACAGAGAAATCTCTACCGCAAACTGCAGAGCAGCATGTACAGACATGCTGGATCAAAACCTGCTCCTTAAAGGAGAAATCTCCTTTCACCCAAAAATGAAAATTCTGTCAGTATTTACTCACCCTCATGTTGTTCCAACCCCGTAAGACCTTCGTTCGTCTGCGGAACACGAATTAAGATATTTATGATGAAATCTGAGAGCTGGATCACTCCTCCATACTAGTCCATAGGCTTCTTGAGGGATTGAACTTGCCGGCCTCAAAGTCAATAAAGACATCGTTAAAATAGTCCAAGTGACTACAGTGGCTCAATCTTAAGTTTATCAAACGACGAGAACATTTTTTGCGCGAAAACCCCCCAAAAATAAAGACTTTATTTCAACTATTTATTTCCTTCTCTCTGGGCCTCGAGTCAGGTTACTAGTTTAACAGCGTATGATCTGTTGTTGTACGTCACACGCATCACCCACATGACCAGCGTCGGCTAATAGTGAGCCTACGTGTGACGTAGCTCTACGCAATTACACTAGTTTAACAGACTAGAGGCCCAAAGAGAAGGAAATGAATAGTTGAAATAAAGTCCTTATTTAGTCGTTTGTTTTTGCGCACAAAAATTATTCTCGTCGCTTGGTAAACTTAATATTGAGCCACTGTAGCCTATGGACTAGTATGGAGGAGTGATCCAGCTCTCAGATTTCCTCAAAAATATCTTAATTCGTGTTCCGCAGACGAACGAAGGTCTTACGGGGTTGGAACAACATGAGGGTGAGTAAATACTGACAGAATTTTCATTTTTGGGTGAACTATCCCTTTAAGACAGAATAAAAAAGGAAAGAGAAAGATAAAGACAAGGAAATGTTAAAGACACAACGGATGTATCTGAAAGGTCACTATTTGTTAGGCAGACATCTGAAACCTGACATCTATATTTTTTGTAACCTCTCTATCGGTCTTCCTGTTATCACTGTAAAGCTGCTTTGAAATAAGCTGTATTGTGTAAAGCGCTATATAAATGAAGGTGACTTGACTTCCTCTCCAGATGGGTGTCTGTGCTGCAGAACAGTAAGGAGGAGGCCTTGAACACAGCTCTAGGTGGAGATCAGTTCCAGTTTCAGGACAGCGGGCTGCAGGAACTCGCCCGAGCGGTCATCTCAGGCCTGAGAAACCTCCCCGGCAATGAGGCCTGCTGCGACTGCGGAGCCCCAGGTCTCGGCTAGAGGATCCCAATGCATTCATATACTGCTTGATTGTGGCCATTCTCACCAAACGAGTTTTTGCATTCCATTGCACAGCATTTCCATAGTTTTTCCATGTAAACATGCTAGGCAGGCATGGTTGATCGTTGTACTTACGTCTTTTGTTGCATCTCGCTCATGACACAGCATTTTAAAGATGCGGCACTCAAGTTAAAATGTTCTAATCTATACCTTGTGTTTTTTTCAATCCACTGCCCTGTGCCTCACGTTTTTAAACACAAGATGTACGGCCACTAATAGGATTTCTATATTTGTAACACTGTGTGTTATGTTCTAAGTCAAAATTATGATTAGAGAGAGAGAGAGAGACCTTTAAGCCGTATTTATTTTTGCATAATGTGTTACTTATTTTATTTCTTTATTAGATGAATTTAATATTTAAGCAATGCAGAATTATTTTCATCAGAATTACTGCATCATCATAATGAAGAGCTCTTGAAAAACATTTTATTAGTCATTATTGCTTAAATATTTAATTCATCTAGTAAATAAATAAAATTTATTTTATTTAAATAAATTTAAATCTGTACTGATTTAGAACATAACACACAGTGTTACAAATATAGAAATCTTATTAGTGGCCATACATCTCGTGTTTAAAAACGTGAGGCACAGGGCAGTGGAATGAAAAAAACACAAGTTATAGATTAGAACGTATTTTAACTTGAGTGTTATGTTCTAAATCAAAATGATGATTAGAGAGAGAGAGAGAGCCGTATTTATGTTTGCATAATGTGTTACTTATTTTATTTATTTATTAGATGAATTAAATATTTAAGCAATGCAGAATCATTTTCATCAGAATTACTGCATCATCATAATGAAGAGCTCTTGAAAAACATTTTATTAGTCTGCATAATGTGTTAAAGATTGACAAAGAAATGTTTTGAAAAAGGTGTAATGTGCTGTTTAGATCCCACCTGGCTCTCCACTAACCTGGGCATCCTCACCTGTATCGAGTGCTCAGGCATCCATCGTGAGCTCGGAGTACATCACTCACGAATTCAGTCTCTCACTCTCGACGTGCTGAGCACCTCTGAGCTCCTGGTAAACACACACACACACACACACACACACACACACACACACACACACACACACACACACACACACACACACACACACACACACACACACACACACACACACACGTACGTGTGTATTATTCAGCTCAGTTTTCTCTGAGTCCATTATTGACTTACTAGCTGTACTGTTGTTGTTTTTTGTGCTAAAAATCACATTTTTTCCCCATAATCCTGTGGGACTGAGTCAGCAGTTACTCACAAGTGACTCGTTCTCATCTGCGCATTTGCACAGTATGAACTTTTGACCTCTGACAGTAAAGCAACTTAATGCAAGTGCTTCTGCACACATGACAGGAGTTTTATTTATTAGGTCATTACTTACATTACAGATAATGCAAACTACCAAACCTCAAGCTGGATGCATGAATGCAGTGTTCAAATTCTGTTTGTTAGTTTTGTATGTTTGTGCAAACATCTGTTTATTAGTTGTGCTTTGGTTCACAGTTGGCAGTGAGTATTGGAAATGCCAAGTTTAATGACATCATGGAAGTCAACCTACTCAATGATGCAATCAAGCCCCTCCCAAAAAGTGACATGTGAGTCCTAGTGTGCAGTTCAGATATATTGATTCATATTATTCAGTAAAACATTCCGTGACTTTACCAGTAGCTCAGCCTTATCTTAAACATATTTTGCTTTTGTTTGTGCATCTCAGGACAGCTAGGAAGGAGTACATTGTTGCGAAGTACGCAGAGCGCCGCTACGTCCTCCCAAAAGAACACTCTGAAGTGTACCATGTGTATGACACTGTGAGGAGCAAAGACCTCACATCACTGCTGCAGCTCTATGCAGAGGGAGAGGACCTGTCTAAACCAGTGGCCACACCTGACGGACAGGTGAGACCACTCAATCCCACCATACAGACACATACACCGCATCCACAGTGATAACAAAATCATCAGGTTTAGTAACATGCTCTTGAGATGTTTAGAGTTTTCAGAATTGTCCATCTGTCATACGAGACACCCTGTGATTAAGTTAAATAGATGTTCATTTCTTAATCAGTTATACAAGAAACATATACAGTTATAAACAGAAACAAGACATCTGTGTGGTTAGATGTCATTAATCACAAATCATTCTCTCTCTCTCTCTCTCTCTCTCTCTCTATCTATCTCTCTCTCTATCTCTCTCTCTGTAATTCTGTATTTCATCACCTTTTTCCATCTCTAATCAGATTTCCCCTCTCCTCAGCCCACTCAGGAAGTGAACACAAGCTGTGTAATGACTGCTGTACTTGTGTTTGAGTTTGTTTTGTATATGTGTGTGGTGTTTGGCTGAAGTCTCTTTTCTAAAACATAATTTGACTTGAATGATTCAGTGACTGAATCATCAACGTTTTAATATAGCACACACGTACTCACAAGTGGAAAATTGTAGTACACCAACTCACCGTCTTATTCATTCATCTTCTCCATCGCTCCTCATCCAACAGCACGTTTCGCCGAGATGGTGGCCACTTGACAGCAGCCAGTACCTTTATCTTCTCTTCTGTGTCTCACAGGACTTGAAGGAGACCGGTCTTCACTTAGCTGTGCGCATGTCTGAGAAGACTTCTCTGGGTCTGGTGGATTTTCTAGCTCAGAACTGGTGAGAGAAATCTGCTAGTGTCACAGATCTGTCAGCACCCAGTAGGATTTCCATCAGCTGACCAGTGTGTGTGTGTGTGTGTGTGTGTGTGTCTTAGTGGCTGTCTGGAAAAGAAGACTGCAGAAGGAAACACAGCTCTTCATTACTGTACATTATATAACAAAACTGAGAGTTTGAAACTCCTGCTCAAAGCAAAGGCTGCTTTGCACACAGGTATATAATAATACATACACACAAACTCAACTATAAACATTATGGGTGGATGGATAGATAAACAGACAGATAGAAAGGTTGATTGACCAACTGACATTTGATTGGACCCTTCCATTGTTCTGATTGTCCTGTAGTGAACTCAGCGGGTGAGACGGCTCTTGACATTGCCAAGAGACTGCAGCACATGCAGTGTATTGAACTGGTGAGTATCATATATTGCACAAAAAAACAGCTGAATTGCTTTGTGTTTGTGTATGTGAGCTTGTGTTTGTAGAGATATTATCTCTAGGTGATTTTTATCCTTAATATCCTGAAGTCTCATATGACATTCCTCATGTTTTAATAAGGAACTTCCCCTCACCTTCCCTGCATATAATAGTATCATCACATAAAGCAAATACAATGTCGGCAAATGAAGAACCAGATTCAGGAAACTGACAATAAATAGAGAGCTGTATTTTAATTTTTGGATTTGCTCTCTCTAATAGGACACTAGTGTGAAATATTAGTCTTGTCAAAAATGAGTCTTTAGAATTTCTTTCATTTTCTCTGTGTTTATGTTTAGCTGGAATTGGCCCACAATGGGAAGTTTAACTCTCAGATCCATGTTGAATACCCATGGGAGACGCCACAGGACATGTATGACAGTGAAGATGATCTGGACGAAAGGGTCTGTAATGACATTAACTATTACATACAATATGCATTTTTCACTATAATATGTACTGTGGTATCTGAGCAATTTGCAAAAACTAGTGAAGATTTTCTGTTTTGCATTTTTCAAATTTAATAATAAAATAATTTAAGTCATTTTATTTCTTTATTTTAACAGAATCCTTATGAAAAAGCCATGTTCAGGTTCAGCAATATGAAAAAAATAACATTATGAATATATGAGTGAATCAGAAGATGATAATAAATGAATGTAGATGTCTTCCTTGTGTTTTATAATAACGTTCATTAACTTTGTTTAGGTGAGTCCCCATCCTAAGGGCTCACGGTCTTCGCTGCCTCCTACTGGCAGCAATGGGCACTGCTCGTCTGCATGGAATTTAAATAAAAGCTGTCCAGCCCGGACCTATGAGAACATTGACTTCCTATATGAAAATCCACCAAACAACAGCGCCCCTACTGGTGGCTCCATGCCACCTCCCCTGCCAGCTAAAGCAATACAGAGAGGTGAGATGGAGTTTATCTTTTAATTGACTTTTAAAACCTGAAGTCTGGAATTTTGGAATTAGATGTTCTCTGAGAAGCTGAATTGTGCCTCCTTTGCATATGATAAATTTATAGAAACGCTGCAAGTTTATTCCTGACAAACCACAGCCAGGTGAAAGATAAATTGTGTCCCCACAGGTCGTTCAGATCCTCAGATCTCGGGTTCCATTCCAGAGACTCACACCCCCTACCGCCAGAGTTCCCACCCCACAGGCTGCTTTCAGAGAATCAGCAGCCCGTCCCCTGTGAGCGAATCCTCTGGACTGACATCAGCACGCTCTCACACCATTGGACCGTCAAAAGGACAGAGACAGACGGTGTTCTGGGAGGGACCTTTATCGGGGGCAGAGGGCAAAAATTACTCCACCTCACCACAGTGTCAGAGAGGACCCGTTAGGTTAGTTACTCGCTACGTCCGAAATCGCGTGTTGTCTTGCGTGGGTAATACATTTGAATTTGTATGTACTATGCGACCGTTAAAAAGTATGCACTATATAATATAAATACAGGTATATGAATGAAATTTGGACGTACTATATCCTCTTGTTGTTACTTTCGGGTGACCTACCAGTTTGGACATACTACTCTTTTGGGGTACTGTTTTTTGCGTAATTTATAGTAGGGAAGTATTCAATTTTGGACGAAGCAACTGTTATACTACATTTATCTTAGAAGTTTCCTCATTATTGTATTAAATTTTTTGTATGCATTACATATAAAAACGTAAACACTAGTTAGTAGTTGCTGGAAAAAAATAATAATTGTCATATCAAATGTTAATGAAATATAATGATAGTGAGAATTCATATGATTTACATGTGAACATCTACCAAAATCAATGTAGCATCCATTAAAATCGGTATTTGTTTATGAGTGTATGTGTGTAGTATTCTGATTTGTCAAATATAGTTCAAATGTTTATCTGCAGCTCAGAGAAAACCACCTCGTATCGCCGCACGAGCAGCGGGAGTCAAGGGAAGAGTTCGGCTCCATCTACAGGTGCGGGCAGTCAGGAGGAACTCTACTGCAGTCCAGTGGGCGGAGCTCCTAACCATACACCTCCACCAGCTAATGCTAACAACAGCGCCACAGTGCCAGTCATACTGCCGCCACCTCGCTCACGCAAAAATGCCATGGTAAAATGATCTTTATTTTGAGAAATGATTTTTCTTCCTAATGTTTACATATTATATTTACTTGTATTTGTTTGTTATTCCTTCATTTGTGAACATGAATTTGTATATGTATAAGCTGGAATACACCACACGACTGTTGCCCTGATTCCTCAAACCGAGTTGATTGATTTCACAGAAAATGGCATAGTGAGCACAGACTCCATTTATTTTTTTTAGCTTCAGACTATGATTCCATCCTGTCATTTTTCATGCATCTTCTAGCAACGAGGTGCATGTTTCTGCATGAGATGGTTGTGTTTGTAAAGTTAGAAAGTCAGGTAGTATATGATGCCCAGTTTTTCTGTGTAACCATTTTCAAAGTCAGAAAGTGTATGATGCTGAGATTTTCTCTGTGTGTTAGATCTCATTAAGGGAGAGACCCAAGAAGGTCAGAGCGTTGGTTGACTGCAGATCAGTTGGTTCCAATCAGCTGGCTTTCTTTAAGAACGAGGTCATCATAGTGACAGCAACTGATGACCCACACTGGTGGGTAAGTATACATACTCTCTCACACTGACACACACACCCACACCCTGTGTTTACCTTGCATTCTTTTAACAGGCTTTACAGAAACTGTGAATACATTTTCCATAAACGGTTCAAACTGATGTCAAAACCTCAATATCTTGCACTCTTTTCCTCCCAGGTGGGCCATATAGAGGGAGAACCTTCTAGAAGTGGCTCCTTTCCAGTCAACTATGTACATAAATTAGGAGAATGAGGTGAATCTCCATGAACACTCACATTACACCATGTGGAACTAGTCTAGACTGTTGCTTTTATCTTCAGAAGCGCTAGACCTAGAAAATGTGGAGGCCTGAAATGCACTTGGAGGACAGCATTAGTGTGAAGTGCTGTAAGATGATCCACTGATCATTTCAGTGCTGCTCATAACGTATCTGAGCTGTTTATCTGGACTGAAGGTTTGGCAGGTACGTCATGACTCATGAATGAATGGCAGAAAAGGGATGAAACCCCTTTTGAATCCAGCTTTTGAAACCCCTCTTGGCTTTAGTTGTTTAAACTAACGACAGCACTTGTTCTTATTGATATTGAGGCATTGTCCGTGTTCTTGGCATGTGAGGTCTCTAAGAGAT
The DNA here is from genome assembly GCF_051911475.1 of Siphateles boraxobius. Taxonomy (NCBI): domain Eukaryota; kingdom Metazoa; phylum Chordata; class Actinopteri; order Cypriniformes; family Leuciscidae; genus Siphateles; species Siphateles boraxobius. Next base: position 31,939,752 of record NW_027508833.1, on the reverse strand, counting down.
TGTCGCCCAGACTCGGAGGCACTGGACTCATTTGAAGCTCATCCTGTGGTTGGTGCTCTCTGGATATTAATTTATACCATCAGGCATTATGCCATGCCATTAGTTCTGGCCAGACACCAGGTCCACCAGACAGCGAGTTAAAGGATGATGTATTTGGTTTCATCTGTCTCCTCTGCTCCGACGTCTCCTATTGCTGCTGATTCCCGGACATCCAGCCCTGCACGGGGAGATAGAGCAACTAGTAACATCAGTTGAAAACCTCTAGAATCCTCAGATAGAAGATCAGGATGTTATCTGAGTGTTAAATGACAACAAATGTTCAAGAAGTTTTGACTGCAGAGTTTATATTTGTTATTTTTCAATGCCAGCACGCATAAAATGTGTATTGTATTTCATTCTTGTGCTTTTCGAGTTTCCATATTTTATGCCAATGTTCAAAAATCAAGTTCTGCTAGCTTTGTCTATAAAAAACAGAAAAAAAGCTGTACTTGTCACCCACATTAAATTTGTCTTTTCTGTGTTTGTATTGTTATCGGACAGCATTATTATTATTATTTTAATGGGATCTCCCTCCAGACCGAGGTGGTTTATGGCAGATTTGGGACGTGTCTCGAACCAGCAGACTGTATAAATGTTTGATAAGCTGAGAGCACACAACTGATGTTTTCCCTTCTGCCATCTCATTGACTTCTGTGAAGCATTTTTCAGGCAGAGATGAACGTACGTATGTTGGAGGTCCAAAACAGTTCAGCTCACTTTGTGTTTTAGGAAAGCAAAAGGTAACACTGTGTAAATTATACTTGTTTAACTCAACCATTTTGTATCACTGTAACTGTATATTATTGATAAATGTCACGCCGTCTGTTCAGGACAAAACATTTTTTTTCTCTGATTTGTTGTTTAGCGTCTGTTTCTAAGAACTGAAAATGACAATTAAATGTTTGCAAACTGTTTTTGCACGTGTTTTCTCTGGGTTAAACATGCAATGGATTGCAAAACCTTTGATATGACTGTTGTTGTTCGTTTAGAATGACGTGCTTTATTACAGAACATAATTCAGTACATTTTCTGAGGGGAGATGGCATATCCTTTTCCTAGAATGTATAAGCCCTCTACAATCGTCAAACACATGGAGACTTTGCAGGGTTTTTTTTTAAATAAAGGATTAAGAATGTGGCATCTTTTTGCAAAAGGATTATGCAAACACATTAAGTGTGAGTGTGTGTGTGTAGATTCATATTAGTACCTTCTACTTTTTCAACAGTCCATCCTGTATGGGCCTTATGGATGATTGCAGCACTCAACTTCTTTAAAGATTGAAAATCATTAGGTAGCATCTGACTAAACTGTTGCATAATTGACAGGTGTTACGTCACTGGAGTTATGCAGAACGTTTTCAGGTCAGCTTAGCAGATGTTCACTGCGATGGCGTGTGAACGAGGACTGTTGGCTCGCAACATAACACAACAGTTCTCCTTGTTGAATGCTAGGAGTAATCTGTCATTTGTCACACTGCCAATATGAGGTTTTACTTAGAAAGTAGCAGAATTAAAGTAGCAGAATTATTTTAAATTATTTCAAACAAAAGTGCTTATAAATGTGTACAACTAAAAACAAAAAACAATTCAGCTGTTCCAATGTTGCTTCAGTGATGTGCTCTATAATAAGACAAAATGGTGGCCCTTCTGAAATAAAATCAGTTTGGATGACATTATTGGAAATGTAATAAAATAAGTGAGATATGCTGATATTTAATTACATTGAAATGTGATTCTCAGTCCTTCAATCACATTTATTGACTAGTGCTCCTATTTAGTTTGTCCACATCTGCCCTTTGCTCTGGTCTATATTCATTTGGATTGTTTGTCCATAATATATTCATTTTATGAAAGCACATGCAAACATAATTTAGCTCATTATTACGTGTGCAGGTTGTATGACCTCAATAATAATTTTTCGCAAATAATTATTTGTAGACTCCATTAAATTATTTGTACTTTAAAAAAATGTTTTTGTCATACTACACATCTCTCTCTCTCTCGCTCTCTCTTTCTCTATATATATATATAGCCTATATATATATATATATATATATATATATATATATATATATATATATATATATATATATATATATATATAATATTTTAGAAATTTGGTGGGAAAACTGGTGACCAGTTACAGGACTAAAATATACCTTGTCGTTTACATAAAGTTTAACCTAAAACTCATAAACTTAAAATTCATTCATTGAGATATTCTAAAAGCAGATTTTTTTCTTTTTTACTGATTCAGGATTTTATAATCTCTGAAAGCACACCCCCACTCAATATGTATAGAGAATCACCAGGGTAAGCTTTTTATTCAAGTAAACCCAGCCATTGGATCACGGTTATTATAAAGTCATAGTTTTTGCCATTATAGGTTAAAAACATTATGCAAGGCCTTGTTATGCAACAACAATATGAGTGCTTTACTAGTCTTTGCATAAACTGCAAATTAGATACAAACGGGTGCTCTTTTGCTTTTCACAGAGCTTAATCTTAATAACTAATTTTTTATGTAACTACCGTAACTACATACAAGTTCTAGAATCTCCTATGCAATTTTTTTAACTGAAAACTGAACTGACCTTGTTTTAAGGACATTTTAAATTAAAAACAAGAAAAACGTGTAAATTATAAATGATTATTGCAGATATCAGAAGCGTGGGGGGTTTCATGACAATCATAAGTGTTCTTTAGTCTATGGACAATGAGCCAATCGATTTAAATTCGATCTTAATTTAAATAAGTATTTGACCTTTACATATAGGTAAATGTCCATGTCAGATGGACTGACATTAGCATTCTGTGTTTCCTCTAGTGCTGATGTCTGTCAGATTGCCAGATGGCCCATTGAAAGAAATGAGGCTGTTGGTACTGATTTCAGCAGAAATCGTCCCAAGCTGTGCTGGATCAAGTGTTTCTTCCGGTCCTGTTGTCCTATCAAATTCTGCTGAGAGACTGAGCGTTTAAAATAGACACAGGCATATTAGTTTCTCTCCTTCTGGCGTAAGATCAGCATTTTCATAGGCAAATGGACTATGGATAAAAAAATGGAAAAAAAATTGATTAAAACAGTAAGGAAAAATGTTTTTAATATTCAATGTATTATCAACAAATGTATAGAAGCATGTGGAATAGTTTTCATTTCCATTCATTTTTTTTCTTCAGCAAACACTTGCAAAAAACAGCAAACACAGCAAAAAATCCAATGAGATACTTCAGCATACAGTCACAATAAAAGTATCCTGTTAGACAAGAGACAAATGTTTTAGAACTGTTGGAACTTGTTCTGTGAAATAAAACATTAAATAATAGTAATTACAGAATAGGCTATTTTTAAAGATTGCAGTAGAACTTTGCGAAGCACATTAAATAGGCTACATAAATCCAACGCGTGATACATTCTTATAATGTAAATGAAAAAGAAAACAGTCAAAGGTCAAATTTGTGAACCCTACTTTAACCAGAAAAGCTTCAATTACTGTTACTAAAAATAAAAGCTACTGAAAAATAGTCAGAAAACGGCCTTTGCTATGTTTCACCCGTTTCATTTGAAATTCGCCTCTCTCAACTCGACAAAGAGTCCCACCCCCGCCGCGCGCACAACAGTGTACGAAATCCACGGGGCTTGGGGAAATAAATTAGGCAATATGCCTACCACACAAACATTTGCAATTGCAAATGTGATCTTTATTTTATACAACAGTTCAATAAACAAGAAGTTAATATTAGGTGACTTACATTTTGTTTTGCTCTAATTCTCTAACGAAAATAGTTCCAAACAAATCCACAAGAGAACCAATGCGCATCTCCGAGCAACACAGTGGCTGCATCCGAAAGAGAGTTTGCAAAATAATGTTTCGTTAGAATGAACGAACTTCATTTTTGAGCGAATCGACTCAACGACTCATTTCATCATGAAACCAGTGGCTGCATCTGAAATCGCATACTTCGCATAAAAACAGGCAATAACAAAAGTATGCTATAGGCCTACATGTGCGAATTCAGAGGGGAGAGCGGGGCACAACCTAACGCTTTTTGACTTTCTCAGTTTGTGGAAATCTACTTAGAGTTCAGTATTTATTTTTCCCCACATGTCTAGTACAATTACGTGGTTTTGTTTTATTAATGCAGTAGCCTATATGCTTTTTTATACCCCGAAAAAATGGAAGTGAAGTGTGACAACATGCCCCATAGGTTGGGTAAATTGTAACATGACCGACCACATGACAGCTTAAAATGCTATCTTTTCAAATAAAATAATGGCATTTTTTAATAAATAAAACTAAAATTATTTTTGAGTTTGTAAACGAACACTCCGGAAAACACAGCTATACAAGTTCAAACCATAATAATAATTTCTGAACAATTTCTGAACTCTCAGTCTTTATTCACCCTTTTTTCGTGTTTTCTCAATAGAATTAATAAAAGTATAGAATAGAATAGCATAGTTCTAATAGGGACACATTGTAGGCTCTATGGTTACAACATAACCTGCACAACTGGGATTTAAACCCGGCCTGCTATCTTCTGCTAGTTAGCGAATAATTAAAGAACCATATCAACTGTTAAATAAAGATTGGAGATTGACTATTTTAAAATAAACACCAAAAATAGATATGAAAACATCTATCATAAGTAAGAAATTTACTTTTGCTATGGTTAAATAAATGTTCAGTGATACTTCCAAAGATCTCTGAATTTAGCGCAATTTTTTTCTCTATATAGTGTTGATACGGCAACTAGTAAATAGCCTACACTAAGTTTCGTCATGCTAGCATGCAGTGGCGGTTCTAGACCATTTCAACTGGGGGGGCCAAGCTGGGGCCAGTTGTGCTGTTAGAGGGGCCAGTTGCATTTAGACCTTATTGTTGTCATATCATTTTCTGCACTGCACTGCAGGCATTAACAGGCAAAATACCATGTTTATAATCATTCAACAATGTATTTGCATTTCCATTAGATTTTTACATTTGCATTACATATTCAGTATTAGTCACAGTAACTGTAATTGACATGATGTCCTTCTTTCTCAATTTTGTAAAATCGAATTTAAGGCTTTTTAAAACCTGAAGAAATCAAAATTCATTCCGTACATTAGGGGTGTGCAATATTGACAAAAATATATCTCAATATTTTCAATGTTTTTTTGATGATTAGATGATATTTTACTGATTGTGTTTTTGTGCTGGTGACATGGCTGGTTTAGGCCTGTTGTTGACAGCAGACTCACAAAGATATTCATATTTTTTAATATTCTATGCAGTGGTCAGTTAACAGCAGGGACCGAAATTCATTTTTTAATTAATTTTTAATTAATTTAATTTGCCACCTTAAATTGATTTCCAGGGGCATTTTCACCTATATATGGACATTCTTTCTAAACTTATTTAGAGTTATGAATCACCTTTTATGTCAAATACTAACATACAAATTAGACAGTAATTATACTTATTTATACAATAATACTTAATTATACAATAATTATACCGTACCACTGTTACCAGTCAAATTAAATCATTTAATCAAAATCCATCTTTGCAGTCTAAAGGAGACACAGAAGTGGCATTAATATATTTACACTCCATTCACAATTGCATAAATAAAGCTATGAGATTTTTTTTAAATCAATATTTAAACATGAAATTATTTCAAATTTTAACGTTTTAATTAAAGGGTACTTTAAATATGAAACTAAAACCGCCAGTAGGCGGCGGCAAGTCACTGTCTTAATAAGTGAGTTGAAGGATTCATTCATTCAACCGATTCGTTCAAACGGCTGATTCATTCGGGAAAGAAGCAAGTGATTCCTTCAAAACGCGGATTTCAGTCAAGAAATCATCGCTGTCTGTTGCATTGAGACTCTGCTACGATTTCATTTTGAAATTCTAGTCGACGAAATAAAGGGAAAACAAACAATATTGACAATATTGTGTCTAAAATGTAACGCCCAATGTTAACTTATTGTTAATTTAACTGTTGTATAAGATCAATATCACAGTTGCAATTGTGCACGGGAAAACAGCACTCTTGCTGATGTGATATTCTAATATAAGAACATAATATGATATAAATATAAGACATAAACTAATTTGGGGACATAGCCTACCTATGAACCGCACACAGCAGTGAAAGGACGATAGACAAATGCGATGTCAGCTCACAGTGCATCGTATACAGTTAAAACATTGATTACAATATCATAATAGACAATACACATCGCACACCCGATACGCACATAAAGAATGAACTTGCAACTGAACTGACATTTACCAGCTTTCTCCTTCTCTCCTCTCTCGCGTGCAGGATACAGACGTTAACGTTATTCTGCCGCGATTCCCGCGAATGTGATGCGAATTGTCACGTGAACAAGCAAATCCACAAAGATAGAATAATAAAAAATAATATGCATACAACGAAAACAACGATAGCAAAAAAAACAGTTTTGTAAAAATTATTTCACACTCCACATTTAGGGGGGCCACAAGGGGGGCCAAGCTTGTTGTCACAGGGGCACGGGCCCCCCTGGCCCCCCCTCTAGAACCGCCACTGCTAGCATGTAGCCTATGGAAGTATTTAAAAGAAGGGTGTTACAACTTGCCCCGCGTTGTGCTCCGCTCTCCTCTACTCATAAAAGAGTTGGCAAAAAGTAGGCTACTCGGACTACTACTTCCGGCGAGATTCTGAAGTGGGCACTTTATTTATTTTTATTATTTATTAATTTATGAAGTGACGTAACTGACGCTGGTAGGTCACATGATAATTACAACATGGCAAATGTAGAACTTCTATTGTCATGTAGAAGGATAAGCCCAGATTAGGCTACATTCATACTACCGTATATAGAACATACGTTTTTAGGTGGCCATGAAGTAATTACTTATTCAAAATAAGTTCCTACTCAAGAGAGCATGCGATTTCGGACGCAGCCAGTCACTTTTTTTCGCTTTGTCTCTGAATGAATCCGCCATTTTGAATGAATTGTTTGACTGAATGATTCAATTACTCAATTGTCAAGACAATGTCACCACCTATTGACGGTTTTAGTTTTAATATTAAAATATTGTTTTCCATATGTTAATATTTACCCCTCATGGGCCATAATGTCACATATAATTTATTTTTCAATATTTATATCGCGCATCTGCGGCTGATAAAAATCATACCTGAAGTCCACCAAGGTGCTCGCTGAGGAGCTGTGAGTGACAAGGTTTGAAAGCGGTTTTTGTTTTCGGTTGTGATTGTTCGTGCGAATCTGGGGCCAGTTGCATACAAATAGACATTATCTGACGGTGTCCTTACGAACTACTAAGACCAACTAGCAGTTAGTTAGGGGTAATCAGTCTTTTTGTTATCAAATTAGACCAATTTATTTTTTATGTAACTGACTTAATAATGCAAAAGTTACAAATTGGATAACTAACTTCTAAGACTTATAGCAGTTTGTGCAACCGGCCCCTGGTTAAGAAGATAGAATGTGTGGATAGTGTCTTTTTTTCTCCTCATGGGGCTGGGGCTCCAAATATTTCATTGAAATGGGTCTTCTAATAGCAAATAAGGCCGCCTGTGAGCATTAACATTTCATTAGCTTTAAGTTATTTTATAGCTGAGAGAAGAAATGATGAATCGGCTTATCTAAATAAGTAGGCTACAATAGATTTGACAACAAAAGCTGGATATCTGACAAAAGTTTTTAGTGTTACCTGATGAAAGTCTATAAGGATGGGATCATAACTGTAGACATGGACACAAGGACAGACTTTACATTCATTCTGCAAGTGGGTCAAGATCTTTGGGAAAGCTTTTCTTTAACATTTTTCATAGCAAAACTCATAAAAGGTGCAGTGCAAAAATCAGCATGTGAGAGCGAGATTTCGGCTGAGGTGTCTTTTAACCACACAGCGTAAATTAACTTCATATGTCAATTAGATAAGGCATTTGATAAATGTTTAACTTTTGAGAACATACAGTTTACAACCCACGAATACCCGCGAGAAACCATTCAACCAGCCATAGCATTGCTGGATTTCTACAAACTAGAAACCCTTACAAAAATTGACCATGGTACCTGACAGTGGTTACATTTAGTTATATTATAGAGTGCAACAGTTGGTTTACGGAAGTAAAATCTCATTCATTTTCTCCATAAGAGAATTGATTATTGACGATAAAACAGATACTGTGAACTGCGAGATTTAAACTATATTTAGAAAGGGGTGCCACTTCTAAATTACAAGTGTGAAACTTGTTACTCAGGGTTAAAAGTTGGGTTCAGACTGACGAAAACCCTTGGTTAAGCACAGTGTGAAAAGTCCTTTTGGTGCCCACCCACGCCAATGGAGCACTGTGAATGACCAACACAATCTCACGGCAATTCGTAGCCTAACTATTTTACATTTAGCTGAATTGGTGGCTATTCATAAAATCTCATTCGTACATTTTTGTACGATCTGTTTGAACCCCAGTGACAGTAGGTTTAGGGGTGTGATTACGGGTGGTCCTTAATAATGAGATTTGTTTGAAAATCTTACGTTTTTGTACAAATCAAATCGTACAAATTCATACGAAATCGCCACCTCGTAAAACACTTCCTTTTTTCCATGAGATCAGATTGGCATGACGTATGGTCAGTTTCCCAATCTTCTCAAACTACTTAATTTGTGTGCTTAAGATCCATAGTGTATTGTTTCTCTATATAAAATAAGCCGTCACTCATTTTTATTTTTGTTCATCATTTTTAATTTAATGATTTAATTCGCAATGCTTTATGGGATAGTACACAGTTTTCTTGGTTTGTCATTTTGTCCAATTTTCAAATACCTTTTTGCTTCAAATTAAAGTTTGTAACATTGTGATTCACTTCGATAAGCTGGTATGGTTTATGGCTTATAACTCTTTAAGACTTTAAAAAAAAAATCTCTATGGGAATGGAATGAAGAAAAAAAATCCAGAGCCAACGCTGCTTAAAAAAGTCGCACTCTATATTAGGAAATATCAGTCAGAATCAAGCATTCCGGAGATCGTTGTAATAAATGAAAAAAAGCTTTTAAAACCTTACTGCACTGTTCAAAACAGATTCCATATTTTTTTCTTTGTGGTTTTAAAGTTGCAACACTGGTTACCATGGTAAATGTTGTAGGGGAACTAATTAAGATGGGTTCATAACATCTTTCCAACAGTGATCGCTAATAACATGTCCTCACAACAGAGGCTTTCATCACAACAACTTAGTACGGTTAGCAGTTGATATGTCGCTGAAGAACATAACATTCATGTTCATAATCTACAACAGCCAACCGCGAGTCCTAAATCAATTCCCTCCTAAAATGAGGGAGATCAGCGCAACCATTAAGGACACCCAGATGTTCTTTCATTAAAGAAGTGTAAGTAGCCCTTGAACTGAGATTCAGTCACCTCTATTGTGTTTGCTTCACACCTGATTGATATAACTGAATAAAGACTGTGGTCTGACTGCAGGCATCCTGACCCGTCAAATGACGTAAATTGAACTGCATCACAACACAGATGCGTAGGTGTCACGCAGAGAGACAAAAAGCACCATGCATGCAGTAGTATTTACAGAAGACAAGCGTGTATTGCAAAGGGACCCTGTTAAAAGACATTCTATGTTTATGTAATGATTGTAATCACAGCTTTTCAATAGAATAATTAATGTTACATAAGAGTAAATAAATGCTTAAAATCTTACGTTTAGATTTTGGCAGAACAGAATCTTAGAATACAGAGTAAATTTGATGTAAAATATTGTGACTATATTTAATGAACACGATTAATTATAACTTTTTTGTTATGTTTATTTAATAATAATTAGGCTACTATTACTAAAAATAATTATATAATGATATATTAAGATGCAATAATTCCATGTTTTTTCCTGATATGATGCAGCGAGTATAGTGACTGTCTGTTTACACAATGAGGCAAGATGCCAGGTGCAGACTACATTCTCAGTGGTGATGTACAGTCCTGCTGGCTTACCCTGCAGTATAGCATACATTTCTCTGCCGAAGGAAAGGTTATTTCACTCACTAAAGACCTACAAGGTTAGCCAGCATCACATCATTTTTCTTTCTATATAGCCCAGAATCTTCCAGCCTTAACTGGTTCAAGCCAAGAATAGCAGTCTCCTGTGTTTTGCTGAAGTCCCTGAACGCACTCAGCTCAAACAAGGCTGAGCAAGAGCCATTTGCTCAGAGCGAGAGAGAGAGAGAGAGAGAGAGAGAGAGAAAGAGAGAGAGAGAGAGAGAGAGCGAGAGAGAGAGAGAGAGAGAGAGAGAGAGCAGTTGCACCAAATAACTAACCAAAGAGATTATAGCAACCTACATGTAAAACTGCTTTTAGTTTATCAAAGGAGTGATATTGGCTGTGTCTGAAACCTGAAAAAAGCAGCATTTGCATGCAGCATACGAAGGTAGGAAGGCATCAAATCTGAATCCAATGTTAGCATAACATCCTGTCTATCTAATAAGATGCCTTCATCTGGTTGGTTTTTGAAGGTCTTCGCTTCCTATGATAATCCACAGTTCTACCGTGTTTGGTTCAGGGATTGGTGGAAAGACTGAAAATGGTCTCTGATGGAGTGGCCAATAATTTATGAAGGTACATTCATAACGTATGACTTTTCTGGCAAGGAATAAGCATTTGTAGTCATTAAATATTTGTTTGGATATATCTCTCACAAGAATTTGTTCCTGATCATTTCACATGTCATGATGCTTTAGAAGCCAGTCTGAAATCCTTGGCATGTCCCATTATAAAAAAAAAACACTGCCTGTGAGGTCACTGATTTCGGACACAGCCATAATCTTTCTGCTCACATATTTGAATGCATTCTTAGTAGTTTATGCTCAAACGAACTAGCGATCTGCAGCGAATGTGATCACACAGCAAGAATCTCAAAATGTCCTCCGCCAGTCATTCATGAGCTGTAGTTTTGGATGATCTGTTGATGTCAAATACATTCTGAAAAATAATGAAAGTCAGGTCCTGGTTGCTAGGCGACAAAGGGACCAGGGAGGCCACAGATGCAATGCTGACAGAGAAGAGAGAGAGAGAAATCGCGGCTCCTCTTCTCCATCCACACAAGCCCATTGGGCACCCTAGACGTACAAGACGAGAACACTAGAGGACCAAAGCGCATGACCCCAGTATATGTGCACAAAACGTACATACACGTACAATTCATCTGTCCCTTGGGACTTTAAGTACTGTTCACACCAAGGATGATAAAAATAATTATAAAGTTTTAATGAATTATCATTCTAATTCTATGAAAAAAATGAAGTCCACACCACAGCTAAAACGATAACATCACGCAAGAACAATATAATTGGAATATAAGTGGCAGGCGACAAATGCAATACGCGCTTATTATAAACAGAATGTTAAAGTTTCAGTAAGCGATTTCTGAGAAACGCTGATATTTGAAATCACCAAAACAAACACACTCTTACCCAAAAAGACGCACCCCTATCTTGATGGCTTCACCCCCAAATCCCTGAACACGTTATGCAACACAGGCACCTCCCTCCCCAAATGAGTGTATACGCCCCTTAATGCTGATTGACTACAAGTTGCTCGGTCCGCTTTCAACAGCACTTCTCAGAAATCGCTTACTGCACCTTTAACATCCATTGGTGTGGACACATATATTATTGTTGTAGGTATTGTTCTTGGTGTGAACAGGCCTTTAGCCTAAACGCTCTGTTTCACCTTACTGCAGATGGAAGAATGCTTTTCGTTTCGGATGGAGTGAGTTCTTCTGGATGAATAGCACCCTTGTGTCTCCTTCTCTGACATTCTCACGCACACCAAGCGACATGAAGTGTAACGCATGTACAGAGCTCTAAACATCTGCAAAGTTCACACAAATTAAAGCAAATCCCCAGCGTCTTGGGTGGTTCAAGCAGCAAATATGAGGCCAGTGCCATTTCGATGGGGTCGATTAAGCACCCCCTAAGATCCCAGTTAACAATATATACAGACAGATCCGAAGTTTCAGCGTTTCCTGACTAACAGCGAGTAAAAAATGAGCCTTGGACATCCTTGGATCTGAAGATAGCGATTGAGTTGTGACGTGTGACCGCAGTGAAGGACCATCTTGCAAGTAAGCAGCGGCTGTTTCACTATTTGAGTTTGACAGGCCAAGGGAGGCACGTTCTCAGCCCCAGCATGGAGGAGAAGACAATGGTGGGTTTGTGCCGTTTAAACCGCAATCCTTTTTTCAGCCGCTGTCCGTTTTCCGCTACGTATATTTCTCCCTGCTGGGCGGCAGCAGTAATGCGCGCCACCAGCTCCCCGTGTTCCACCGCCTCCTGCTCGGAGCGCACGAACACCTCCCTCAGCTCTTCCAGTCGTCTCTCCATCTCTCTGATGACACGCTGGCGCTCCTCAACCTCCAGGAGGCGTCGACGAGCTGCCTCGAACTCCATACTTGAGCTGGGGGTAACCAGCTTGGACGAGGGTGCCGTGGCACTTGCAGAGGGGGGCTCAGAGCCTGTCTGTCCAGCAGGGACTCTCCGAAAGTCCCCCATGGAGATGGATCTCCGCTGAGAAGATGAGGGCAGGAGAAGGTTGGATGAGGAAGAAGAGGGGTGGACATCCATCGCAGAAGGTAGAGAAGAATCCTGCTCCGCATCGCTGTCAGAGTTCTCATCCTCATGCTGGTGCTTATTCATATCTGCACACGGCTGCTGCAGTTGTTTTCTGTAGAGGTGCGAAGTGCTCTTACTATTCTGTTTGTGCTGCCTTCTCCGTCGAGGGAGAGAGAGCTCAAGCACCGTTTTGCTGCCAGTGAGACGCTCCATTCATTAATAAGACACCAGCCACCAGCGCTGTTAGCTCACACTGGAGGAGCCTCGTCGCACTCTATTGGACAAAGACACGCTGACTTTGCCGCAGCTGATTGGATGCTCGCCCTCTGTATTCCTGCCCACTCAGCATCCTCTCTTTCTCTCTTTTTCACTCTCTGCCGTGACGTCCCTACAGATGTCTATGTCAGCTCAGGCAATAAAAAAAAAAAAAAAGGCAAAGTGTTTTTTTGACCATCACTGCTTAATCATACCCTGTTCCCACGCCTCTGTGTGTTGCCTGTAGCAACACCGCCTGATCCATCAGATAGTTTGTAGGAAAGCAGAATTGGCCTGCCCCACACACACTCATACCTCTCTTGTTCTCTTTGAAGATATTCTATCTTTCTGGATCTGTCACACTTTTCCTCCCCTGCTGAGGTCATAAAAAGCCAGAAATGCAAGATCCTTCGCAAATGCAACATTCCATGAGCTGCTGTTGCCAAGCAACAGATTTTGGCACTCATGAATCTTGAGTTTTATGTATATTCTGTATTTCAAATTATACACAATAAATGTGTTATTTATGAGGGAAGTAATTCACAAGATCTCATGTGTTCGACCTAATGCTAAAATACCTCCTCCAGTTAGGATTAAAAATATCATGTTGATACCGAGGTTGTTTTGGATGCAAAACACTTAAGAGATTTATTTACCTTTACTAAGGGGAAAATGAAACAGAGGAAATGTTATTTTAAAAATTCATACAATACTGCTCAGTTTAAATACTTCATCACTTTAGTTTAAATAACAGATTTATGACTTTGACATTTCCAGTATGTTTAGATTTTTTTTTAGGTGTGATTTTTAACTAGGAGTGATCACATACATTTAAATCACATTACTTTTCAATAATATACATTTTTAACATGATAAACCTTGCTGATTCATTAAGGGGGTACAGGCAATTCTATACAGAACTGTATATATTTATTAAAAACTTTTTTCTTTTTTTACTTTGAAAGCATGAGATCCCACCCTTCCTTCCCGGCACTCTCCAAAGCTACACCTCCTTCAAAACACATGAACACACACAGCAGAGTCTGCAAAGCGTCACGAGACGAGAGGCAGTGTTACCTCATGTCTCAAAACTCATAACATTACAATAATAATCAATGTAAACAACTTAAACAACTGCTGACAGCATTGATAATGTTGACATAGAAACGCATAAATCCGAGTCTGAGGATGTGAAAAGCTCCGGGTCGAATGTCACAGGTTGCAATCATAATTATGGTTACCACTGTACATGGCATGAATGCAGCATAAGCTTGTGCAAATCAGCTGTTTACGGTAGAATCCGCTGGTTCCGCTCGAGACCCTGCCTTCCTTTCCATTTATCAGCGTTGCGACTCTGCAGTTGCGTATATAAACTGCAGTAAGTAGCCTATTTGGGTAACATGAAGATGCCCCTGGCCTGGGGCAACATGACCCGCCCCCACCTTAATTTTTTTTCTCCTGACCATAAATGGCAGTCCTATCAGTCAAGCAGACTGAACAGACCCGAGTTGTCACAGATATCGGCATTATATTTCAGTTTAGGACAGTTATTTCAGTTATATTTTTAGATAGCGGGACAATTTTATGCCAAAGCCTAAATTGAATCTGTTCATCATAAAGCGTTCGTGTCTCTTCAGAAAATTTGGACTAAACCGCTCAATTCATATGGATTAGTTTTACAATTTCTTTATGAACTTTTGAAGCGTCAAAGTGGTAGTTCCGGCCGGGACAGAAATCTCTCAGATTCCATGAAAGAAAAAATATCTTAATTTGTGTTCCGAAGATGAATGAAAGTGATGATACACATGGCAACTTTTTGGAGATGGTCCTCACTGCAGAACATGAAATCCACGGGATCACCTTACATATACCTAAACCTACCCATCTCCGCCCCCCCAAAAAGTTGCCCTGTGTATCATCACCTGTGGTTTAGAACAACAAAAGGGTCATAATTAATGACAGAATTTTCATTTTTGCATGATCTAATTAACCCTTTAATGTGCTTAGAAAAGTAATGACTTCATTATGAAATCAAACAAACTGTGGAAATACAGGTTCACTGTGTTGTTGATGTCTTTCCTTTCACTTTTAGGCAGGAACTCTTTAACAGAGTTGAATCTCAGAATCACTGAAAGGAAAATCTTTTCCAATATGTAATATTAATTAAAGTTATCCACCTTTGAATCTAACCATATACTGTATGTATCCAATCAAGTGCATTGATGAAACATATAGGCTACATGGTGGAGAATAACATCAAAACAAAAGCCAAAGGAAATGAGACATGTTGCTGGTGGACTTACTGATGCACATGAATTAGTGACATTTTACAGGCCAAAAATGTATATACTGGTTTAATTTTATTTTTAACATAATTTATATTAATCTTTTATCTTACATGTAAACGGAAGTTTGCAAGGTCAGTGGACTTCTCACAAAATGTTATGCCATGTTAAAGGAATATTCAGAACACTTTTTGGAGTTTAGAGAAATCAGCTGTGTTTATAGAATCATGTGTGGAATTGCAATTCCTAGCCACAAACACTGATGACATGATTTTCTACCTAAGCCATTTGTCTCAAAAAGACAAAAGTTTATATAAGAACCAAGCCAGTGTAAGTAGCCATGTTATGTTTCTCTATTTTGATGTGTGAAAGATGATTAATACTATATTTACTCCAGATTATCGTGCATCACTGTCAGACTGAATAGAGGCAGGCAAAAAAATCTCTATCCATTTCCTCAGACCACCCTCAATCTGACACTACATCCTTCTAACCAAGCTTAATGTGAAACCAGGCCAAATCATTACGGTGATGCTGGGAAGAGACTGCAGTGGGGGCTCAGATCTTAAGGTAAATGGGAAAATCCAACATCTCCGGCTCACTAACATGCTTCAAAAAACACTGTAAATTAATAATTCAAAAGTTAAAGGAATGATTTATAAGGAGCAATAATTGCCATTGTGCATTTGAACTTCTTTGCAAACTTGTTTTAAATACAAGAGAAAATCACTGAAAGATAGTGTTATCTGAGCAGGAGATACTGTAAAAATGTGCTAGTTTGCAGAATAGATAACAGCTGTGATAAATAGGCAGCAATAGTGTCATGATGAGCCCCCTTTTGTGGTCTGGCCAGTGAAAAATAAGCTGGGACAGTACAAAGTGTGAATCACTCAGCAATGCTTTAAATAACTTTTTAAAAGCCCCATCCATCTGAGATTAGAGCAGTTAATGGTAGGAGAGGGAGGGACGGGGGCTCTCAATGTTGGATTAATAATGGATTTATTTCAAGCATTCCATCGGTAATGTTCAGAGAAGTGCTACAGATGTTACTTTAGTGATTACATACAATGAGAGGACAAAGAGAGAGAAAGAAAGCATGAATGTGTATTGAAAATGATGCTTTAGGTGTGGAAAAAATAAGCTTGTCTTGCTTTACGAAATTTTCTTGGAATAGAAATCCATTTAAGTCAAGTGAATGAGTTTAATTGAAACATTTTAGTTTAACTTTATTAATTTTATATGAGATTTGCAATTTTTGCAACTAAAATCGAGGACAAGACTAAACAGGCCTAAAGTTTAGTATAAACCACCTGAATCAATGTATACAAAATTAAATGAATAAAAAGAAAAAATGGGTAACAGGGTTGCAATTTTTACCTTAAAAAAAGCTATGATAAATGATAAATGTATACAAGACACTAACCTCATATTTTTAAGCAGGCAAAATAAGTGGAATATATATAGATACCTTTCCTCCAGGGGTTCACAGATCCTTCAATTTTGTCCAAATAATGTCTGTATTTGAGGGACGAGAGATTACTGGGGAGAAAAGGGAAAACAGATGGATAGGAGAGAAATATGTTGGAGAGAGAGAGAGAGAGAGAGAGAGAGAGAGAGAGAGAGAGAGAGAGAGAGAGAGAACGAGGACAGTATTAAAACAGACAGACAGGTGAACAGACAGAGATACTGTATGCACAAGAGCTGTGTCATTCATTCATTGTGGATTTAGACTCAAATAATCCCACTTCATGGCCTAAATTCTGATTTACAAAGCTTTCATGTTCTTTGACTTGTACTACAGTAACCCAACAAGCAGATTAAAAAATATATAATATGCCAAGACTGTCAAATACAATTAGCGGGAGACCTCACCCCAATTATTAAGTCACTGAAAAAGTAAAAAGTCAGGAAAAAAAGAAAGATGGAAAAGAGAGACAGGACAAGTCTTTTTTTTCTCTTTCTTTTAATAGAAAGGCAGCAGGTTGAAGGTTTTAGAATTCAGGCCCTTAACTGTAAAAGCAAAGGGTGATAATTTACACCCCTTTACCACAAACAGCACCCAGCCCATCCACCCTAACATCAGGCAGGAGAAACAAACACATTAACACAGTAATACGACCGAATGCTGTGACTTCCAGTAAATTAAGCGTTTTTTTCTTCAAGTAAAGACAAATAAATCTCAATTTGATTTTCTTTTTTTAAAGATTAATCAAGAATAACCTCAAATACCACACAAAGAGTAAATAAAGTTAGGGAGAAACAGAATGCACACTTACAGAAACAAACTGTGTTTTTTTAAGCACTTTGGATACAATTCCAAATTATGTTCCACTTACCTAAAGTGAGTTTACAGGAATAATTCACCCAATAATGAATATTCTATCATCATTTATTCAGCCTCGTATCATTCCACACCGGTATCACTTTATAGCAGAATGCCCATGCTTTTCTTTTCAATAGAGTGAAAGTGGATTCCCGGTCAATATTCTTCTTTTGTGGAATACATAAGGTCATACATGTTTGCAAAGACATGAGGGTGAGTAAATATTACAATTTTCATTTTGGAGTGAACTACCCCATGGTAAATCAAATAATCGGAACCAGATCCTTTTCTGATTCTTTAAGTGATTTTTATAATTCTAATGCAAAACAATACTGCAAGCACGTCTTAAAACTGAAAAGACGTTTGATTGGATCGCACGGAGAACAAGGAATTGGACACAATCATTAAAATGTTTTCTCAGCTGTCATATTTATACATTTTGTGCTCAACGTGCTGTTTAAAATAACTTCTCTTTAAGCAACAACATCAACAACAAAATCAAACACAGGAGACAGCAGTCAATATCCAGAAAAAAAGCACGGGTTTAACAAGAACAACATTTTTCCATGCCACAAACTTCAGATGTCATCTCGCGTTCAGACTTTTTCATTCTTTTCTTTGTTTAATAAACACACAAGGAGACATTTTCTGAACAGTCTTCACCAGTGCTGACAGGTTCACCAAGCAAAAGTGCCGAGTTGGGGAAAACAAGAAAGAAACAAGACAGCATTGTACAAATCCATGCAGAGAGCACTTCCATTCTCCACAATGTTTAGGTTGATAGTCGTGTGAACATGCTCACCGGATCATTATGGAAGATACATTTAACCTTTACTCATTCATCTGTGTGAAATATTATACTGGAACATCTCTCTTTCTGGTGATGGCCACTTTGAGCTTTCAGGAAGAGGCGGACTAAGAAAACTACTGCTGAAAAGCTTCCAAGAACAGACAAATCTTATGCAAATCAACATGAAAATTCAGTTGAACAAACTACAGAGATAAAAAGCAAAACAAACAAAAACTGAGAAATAAAAAAGAAAATCCAAAACTCAGTGTTGATATTTAGGAATTACAGTACCAAGACATAAATGCACTGGGAATATCATCTTTTTAATAACAGTATCCTTTACCCGGTTTTGAAATCTCAGACACACACAAACAAACACACACCCCTAACTCCTTATGGAGTACAGAACCCTCACTGGCCACGCCCCTCAAATTTCATCAGCCAATCACCTGCCTTGCCAAGCACGCTTGACAGCTTCACTCCAGTGCTGATGTCATGGGCAGGTTCAAGAGACCGTCTTTAGTCTGTAGAGCTTCAGTGTGGTTCTTTCATCCATCCATCCATCCTTTCCACAACTGCATTCAGTCAGTACTTCTCAATTTCTCCTCTCCTCGTTCTCTACAGAGAGGTGGAAGGAAGCTTTTTCACCCGTCTCTGGGCCAGGAATGAGGACTCGATGGGCTTCAGCTCAGGGGGTGGTTGGGAACTCTTCAGCGCTGAGTATGTGGCGGCCATCGCCCCCTGTGAGGAGAGAGTTGGTGAAGTAATGGACCAACATTTATGTTATATATAATAAGTGTAAGAGCCTCATGGCAGCGGTACCTTGACAAGCTTGGCATCTTGGTGTTGTAGCTGGCTGTTGGGAAGTTTGTCTCTCTGAACAATCCACGGATGCTTCAGGACCTGCTTGGCTGTGAGCCGCTGGTGAGGGTCAACATGGAGCATCTTGGAGACCAAGTCCTGCATGCAAAAGCATGTGTGTGAGTAAATAAAATCCTGTCAGAGAGGTTTGAATGGCTGAATGGATTAGAGTGGGATCAGGGCCTACTTTGGCAGCATCAGACACCGCATCCCAGTTGCCTCCCGTAAGAGTAAAGCGGCCACTCCCTATCCGACTCAGAATATCTTCTGGAGTGTCTTCTGGTCCGTTGGCAAATGGTGTAAAACTGGAACAATTAAGAATCAAAGGAAAAATGATTGTGGCTGTGTTTTCAGTTTTTATGTGTTGAGATGGAGAGTACAATATTTATTAATAATGGAAGATAATTTGTGCGTGTTCTTACCCAGCAAGCATAGTGTAAAGCAATACTCCAAGACTCCAAATGTCACAGCCCTCGTCATAGCCCTGTCTCTTCAGTACCTGCAAGACAAAACAATGTCAGAACAGTTGAGTAAAATATAAAAAACTCCATGTCATATAGACATTAGACTGATCCCAGACAATTTAAAATAACATATTACAAACTGCCGTTTGCTGCCAATAATTCCTGAAGAGAAGCTCACATTGTTCAATTCAATTTTTTTCAATAACACTCAAGTTCAAAACATTGGGCAGACTTAAGTAGTAAAGAGAGGTGATTGGCTGATGAAGTTTAAGGGGCATGACCAGTGGGGGTTCTGTATTCCCTTAGGAGTAGGTGTGCGCGCGCGTGTGTGTGTGTGTGTGTGTGTGTGTGTGTGTGTGTGTGAAATTTCAAAGAACCAGGTCAAGTTTACTGTTTATTGGTCTATACAACATTCCTCATTCTGCTGTGAGTACAACCACTCACCTCAGGTGCTACAAAGTTGGCAGTATAGCAGGGTGTCATGAGGAGCCCGTTGTCTGCCCTTAGCTGCTTTGCAAAGCCGAAATCACAGATGCGCAGAGATTCTGGATTTCCAGACTCATCGACATACAGAATATTACTGGGCTTCAGGTCTCTGTGCACAACCTGTAGGAAAACCAGAAAACATAGGGGGAAAAATACTTACATTTTCCTGCATAACTCGCAGACAACTACAAATCTACCTGCCATCTTTAGGTGCAAAATGTATTTATATGTGCCAAATAGTAACTGTACTGTTAATAGTACAGTAGTTATGAAAAGACTACATTATATCATCAAATTTCAAGGGGACATTTTAAAGTAATAATATTGTTTTAATATTACTCAATAGTTTATATGGTATGAAATATTTTAACTGTTGGCAATGTGTTTAAATAACACATTGACCTAAAAAAACTATGTGGGATCTATATTATAATTATATGAAATACTGTGATAAAAGAAATGTAGTTTTACAATTGTCCCCAATTTCCTATCTCTATTATATTGGGGTAAGCTTTTAAGGGAGAGTGGTTTAACTGAATTTGAGTCAATTTGTTCATTCTCAGTCTTCATGCGCTGCTATAATGCATGCTTTAAAAAGCTACACTATAATAATAGTCATAAGAACATATCTACTGTGGTTCTTCTGGGCAAGACATCAACATAAAAACTATTAAATGTTGACAACAGAGGAGGGGAGTGGAACAGTAGAGGGCCAAAGGAAGAGCCTTGGGGAACACCCTTACAGGAGGGGGAAAGCTAGGCTCTGTCACAAGCTATGAATCATAATGACAGATTCTGTGTTAGTGGCAAGTTTTTATCTACAAGAAAAATGTGATGAAGTTTGTCCATGCATGTTTTCTCACCCCTTGAGAGTGCAGGTATTCCACGGTCTTTGTGATAGTGTGCAGCACAGCACTAGCCTCTCTCTCAGAGAAAAACTTCTGCTTAAGGATTCTGTCAAGCAGCTCACCTCCTCGCATCAGCTCAGTGACCAGGTACACCTGCTTCCCGTTATCATAGACCTGCAATACAGCAGTTTTATTTCATTCAATTAGGAGTTCTAGTATACTGTATATATATATATATATAATATATTATATATATATATATATATACATTTATATAGTTTTGCTCTCTGTATTGTACATGTATCAAATTTGAATAATGCAGATGATTTCTGCAGATTAGTTAATTGTAGGGGTGTAACGGTACATGTATTCATCCCGAACCGTACGGTACGGACGTCATGGTTCGGGTGCATGCAGTCGCACATCGAATTCATTCAGTCACAAGTGATCTACACTCCAAAACAGAAGGGGGAGCGCATGGTAATGTAATGCTATTTGCTACCAGTAAAACGCACAGAAGAAGAGAAGATAGATTGATCAGTATGTTTACTCTCAACCAGTGTTTCAACTTTTTTAAAGATGTCAATAAAACAGCTTGAGAATAATATCTCACGTAGCATACATTTACCGCAGGCATTTAGTGTTTGACAACAGGTTAGTTCGCAAGAGAAATGAACTCTAGAGAGAGGCATTTTGTATATATCCACTATTAGCCTATTCATTATATTTACATTATATTATTTAATGTATGTTTAAATAAATTTGTCATGAAAACAAGTTAGGAAAGTAACTGTGTAAATGATTATATTTCAAAAATGAATTGGAGTAGAAAATTAACTGTATCATTAGATTTAGAAGTTAATGCAAAACCTGCCTTACATGCAATTTACATTACCTTTTTTTGAGTGTTGATTATTATATCTAAAAATAAGTTACAACTCAATTTAATAATAGAAAGGAGTCACTTGCGCTTCAACCTAGTTCGTGCTCACAGAACAGGACACAAAAATCTGAGGGAAAGGACCCAAGGTCTAGCTAGGACCAAGGAGCAGGACCGGAGCACAGAAAGTTTTATATATATTTATTAGTACAGAATGACTAACGTTTCGACGCCATACGTCTTCTTCAGATTCCTGCTGAGGCTCTGTTGTTAATTGTAACCTTTAATATTATAGTAATATGTAATTAAGAGCTCCCCATATAGTTTACAGCATTAGCTAGGATAGATTTTTCTATCCTTAAGAAAATGTTAATTATAACCGAATTTATTAAAACACATATACACCTTTGTCTAATAAAACAGTTCAATAAAAAAATAAGTTATTTTGTGTTTAATTTATTCCCCCCTGCTGTATAGAACCGCCATGTTGGTGTACCGTTACACCCCTAGTTAATTTTTTTAAGTTGTTGTACTTACATCTTTGAGAGTGATGATGTTGGGGTGCTGGCCGTATCGGAGCAGGATCTCAATCTCTTCGGATGGGTCGGTGCTTGTTTTATCAATCACCTATCAACATTATACATTAAATGACGTATTAGTCACCTGAGGACGGCATGCATCTAAAAACCCTTTTAGTGAACGTAACCATCTTTTTAATGATGACATTTAGTCGTAAAAAAAAAGGATTTATACTATCTGAAATACAGATCTTCGGATTAATCAATTATTTTCCACAAAGCATCCAAATATTTGTAAAAACCAAAGGAATTGACTGTAAAATGCAGTATCCTCAAAAACGAAGTCACAAATGGTTAGGTAACCTAATCTAACCAAAAATGCTGATGTCAAAGAAAGAAATGATAATTCAAAGACACTTGTATGACTTGAGTACAATATTAAGACAAGTTAAGGGAGTGAGGCTCTAACCTTCACTGCATACTCTGTGTTGGTTGCTTTGTGTATGCAGCGTTTGCAGACAGAGAAAGAGCCCATGCCAATGTCCTCTTTCAGCATGTAACCGTCACTGAACAAGATGTTCTTACCGTGAAGCTGCTGCTTGGAGTCAGGTACACAACAGAGAAGAGAATATTAGAACAGCAATACAAATGCATGCGCACACACACAAAACTGCACTGATAGTAAAATCGAATAATTACAAAGAAGACACAATAATTACATTCTTTCACACACAGACAGAAACACTAGAGTCTCATTATTAGTTTGAACTCAGTACAGAGAATGCTGTATATTACAGAATGATATCACTAAAACGGAATAAAGCCATTTACTTTTTACAGAACTACTACACTGCACTTATGATTGAAGAAATCATTTCCCAGAAGTCGCACCGTTGGAGTGTGCCTAGAAAGAATTTGTCTGCTCTACTCCTGGGCACAAGTCCACCTTCAGTGTTGTGTAAGGCAGGCATTTTTATTTTCTGTCACCGTGTAGGCTCTTTATTTTATATAACAGTGTAAACAGCTGTCAAACATTGTCAAAAAATAATGTCCAAAATGTCCTGGTGTGTTTGCTGTTTAAACGAGTGTTCTCACCAATACATTAATTGTGCTTCATGGAGTTTTTACGTGTTTTATAGATTCAATATTGTTTCTTATTCAAATGTGGCGATTTGCACACAGCACCCCCAACCTAAAACATCTTCCCACAACCCTGTTATCATCTCCATTAACCATTCACCTCCATTAACTCTCTCTTGCATAAATCAATTGGGAAATGGTAGAAATACTGCTCTCTAGTGGTCAGATAAATTCACTAAATCATAACTCAAAGGATGTAAACAGTCCTTGCAGATAATGTCACTTTCCTGTTATCTTCATGAGCATCACATGAAAGTTACAGTAATTATTGGCACACATTTTTTAAAATTATTTTCTGTGGTAATTGACAGCATACCACGGATAAACTCAAGCCTAACCTTGAACCCTTTAATATTGTAATACACCATCTAAAAGCTGAATGTCCAATTTACCACCACAGCTATATACAAAGAGATGTTTTACCTGTACCACAGGGTGTGGAGGGGGTTGAGAGGGCTCCTCTTTGCCCTCCTCCTCTAGCATTGCCGTGGCAACAAAGCTGAAGCCCCGGAAGAGCTGATGAGCCCCTGCGCTGGGAGGAACGCCTGGGGAATCTGAGACAGGACAACAACAGAGAAACCTTGAAGCCCACATTCATATTCCATTTTATCTGCTGATGACATTTGAAAAATCCACACAAAACTTCAAATCTACTGCAGTGAGCTCAGCTTGAAAACCAGAAAGAGAACACAGCCATCTGTTCTATGACTAGTTTATTCATGAAAAGACCATGGAAACTATAAACAGGACAGTTCACCCAAAAATGAAAACAGTTATCCTTATGTCATCCAAAGATGCATATGTTTTCTTCAGCGTAAGAATCTTCATTCAGAGCTATTGTGCAGATTCAGATTCAGTTCCTAGTGCCATTATATATATATATTTTCATTTTTGGAGTTTGACAGCCCCAAGTCTACATCCACAATCCATATGCATTATATGTTAAAGAGCAACTTTATGCCGAACATTCTTCTAAACTCCTCCTTTTGTCTTTACAGAAGTAAACCATCCCTAAGATGAACTACCCCTTTCAAATTCCCTTATAGTTTGTTTTAAAAGCAAGTTTGAGTGCTCAAACTACTCTCGCCATGGTCCAAAAAGAAAACTGACCACAAGACCTACTGAGACTGTTCACAGATCATAGATATGACCTCTCACCTTTAGGGGTACGAGAAGTGAACTCCGAGTCAAAGTAAAAGGTGTCATCAGGTCTGGCCACTGCTGGCTGGAATGGGGGTTTTATCTCTCGCCTGAAGAGTTTCTGAAAATGATTATACATATTTTATTTTTTTTGCATTCAGCTTTTACTGGTGGGGAGGATGAGTCTGTAATGGAACAACTACTTTAGACTGGCAGTAATTTGTATGATCATTGAATAATAAGTATGATCTTACATTCCAATCAATTGTCACGAAGAATAAATGGCGTTTGATTTCCTCTGCTCCATCTGATCCAGACGCTGGTAACAGTTAAAGTATAAATAAAACACTCCTTACTATGAAAATATAGCACATTTAAATAAAATGTTCCTTTCAATGACTTTAAAGGTATTGTAGGTAGAAATCCACAAAAATACTTTTTGTCAAAATTTGTTTAAACTGTCTTTATATATCAATGCATAATTAAAATGTAAGTACTCTGGAAAAGAAATTATAAAAATCGAGTGTCTGTAGTCCTCTTAGAACAACAATAAACACAGCTCATTATTCCATTAACTCCCACTCCCTCCCTACTCGGCTCCTTCCAAAGCCACGCCCCCAAAACAAATGAACGCGCGATCCCGGCCATTCGCTCAGCTGGAAGAGTCGGACGTGTTTACCAGCTTTACCAGATGTAGTGACATCATGTCAGAATCACAAGCAATAAAATAACTAACTTTATCAGTATGAATATAAACAATTAACATGGCTGTTAGTACTCACTATCCAGCTCGCATAATGATACTTGTAAAGTTTAAAATATTTTACTAGCTCGTAACGGAATCAAACTCAATATAAGGCAAAGCTATAAATAGCTTCATTGACACACGTTTGCCGTTACTATCAGTTACACTGTGATGAAGGTGAATTTGTAAGATTCATAACATAAGATTGTTTACAGATAAACTGAATTACATACACTCAAACACCTTCTCACAACTGCATTGCAGACCCAAGATAATATAACACACACACACACACACAACATATATTGTATAGCACATACAGATACAACATAAAGACATATGTAAACATATGTAGAGCATATAACAACAAACCAAACGTGAAAAAACGGAGTAGGTAGAGTTCACGGTGAAAATAGGAACACAGTTTAGGCAGAGGGTAAAGGTATAAAAATAGATCCCCTAAACTTTTTAACCTAAAGTTAGATTCGGCGAAATTAAATAAAACAGCTTTCGACTGCAGATAGGCCTATTGCTTATTTATCGTCTCAACCCTGGCTCACTAACAGTAACGTTATACTAGTCGACACCAAAGTTACACTGTCATAGCTAAGCCAGTACCGTTAGTTATGCTACGTAACGTTAGGTAGCTAATATTAGGTAGTTAGGTGTGCTAGTGATACATGCTTCATGAAAAAATAAATGCCATCAAAATGAAAACAGCAAGATTACCTGTACAGCAGAAATAAAGCCATCATGGAGTCACTTTTCAGCCCCTTGAGATCACTCAGTAGTGGCCGACGCTGGAAAGCCACGCCGACTCTCTTATGATTTCTTTATTTATCCAAAGACTTTTTGTTCATAGCCTTTTCAAATACTGTCTTCCTTTTTTTAACTCGTTTGACTTCGCTGCCTCTATATGCAGGTAACGTTACTGAGAATTGTGACTGTTCTTTCTCTGCCATAATTGTTTGTTATTACTAGCTTCCGTTCCTTTTCAAACGGGTGCGCGCATTTGGGCTCCTCCTGTAACAGCAGAGGTGGTATCCATGGTAGCGAGGGAGAGTGACAGTCGCCCCAGCCAATCATTTCTTTCGTCCCGAATGGAATAATGAGCTGTGTTTATTACAGTCCTGAGAGAACTACAGACACTCGATTTTTATAATTTATTTTCCAGAGTACTTACATTTTAATTATGCATTGATATATAAAGACAGTTTGAAAAAAATTGGAAAAAAGTATTTTTGGGGATTTCTACCTACAATACCTTTAATCTAATGTCAAATACATCAATATAATTGACTTAATTTGAGATTAACACAAGATAAACAGGCTATTAATGCTGTTTGAAGAGGTCACAATAAATCACAAAGAATGTATAAAATATCTGCCTGTGTATACATTACCCAGTCTGTTAGTGGGGTTCCTCTTGAACAGAGCTCTCAGTAAACTCTGAGCTTCAGTGCTCAGGAACTGAGGCATCCCCAGCCTTGCTCTAAAGAGATAACCAAACAATGATCACCACTCAGACACTGAAAAATGCTCACAACACATACACTACCATTCACAAGGTTGGAGTAAATAAGACTTTCTATAAAGTCATTTTGTGAAATATTATTACAATTTAAAATTATCTGTTTTCTGTTTTAATATATTTTAAAATATCATTTATTCCTGTGATGGCAAAGCTGAATTTTCATTTGCTATTAGTCTAACGTAATCCTTCAAAAATCATTCAAAATACATTTCTTCTTCTTATCAATCTTGACACGATGTTGTTTTCTGCTTAATATTTGTGTGGAAACTGTGATACATCCACAAAGTATTTATTTGAAATATAATTTTTTGCAACACTGCAAATGTCTTTACTGCCACGTTTGATCAATTTAATGCATCCTTGCTGAATAAAAGTTAATTTAGTGTAGGCAAAATCAACAATAATACAGAATACAGAGAAATTGTTGTTTAACAGTATAAATTGCTGTTCTTTTAACAGCTTTCTATTAGCAAATGAAGCAAACTGTGAAATGGAAAGTGTCTGATTAACTGATCTATTTCCTAGCACAAAGAATCAGCCCAATCGTAACGTAAAACATATTTATCCTAAATGCTTCATTGCTTCGTTTAAAATAACAATTTCACTAGGCTTCATTTCTATAAAAAGATCAAAACTCAATGGATTCTCACTTCAGGATGAGATTCATTGTTTCTTTTCTGTCTTTTCCCTGGAATGGCAGTGACCCGGTAAGCATTTCAAACTGTACGAAAGAGAAGCAGAAAGCAAACGTTAAAGCCAAATAAATCAGACAATCTAAGTGACATCAAAGCAGATTTTCTCAATTTCTAGGTGAATCTGGACGTACCATCAGTACCCCAAATGACCACCAGTCAGCGCTGTGGGTGTGTCCCTGCCGGTTAACCACCTCTGGAGCCATGTACTCCACCGTCCCGCAGAAGGAGTAAGCCTTCTTCTCATTGTCAATAGCTTCCTTACACAGTCCAAAATCTGAGAAAAATAACAAGACCAATTACACCAATTAAATCAAACATTATTCAAATATTCTTTGGTAAACCATAGTGCTTTTATTGTACCTGTGAGTTTGATATGGCCCTCTTCATCCAGGAGAATGCTAGAACATAGAAATGTATTTGTTATGCCATTTACCGGCAGTCAGGTGAAAATCACGTTAAAAAGTTCCAAACAATATCACACTCATACTCGACAGTAACTGAGGTCTAATCCAGTACAGGTTGCAGCATTCATGGTGTGTACATGTTTGTTAAGACAGGGACACAAGCCGACGTCACAGAAATATCTGCAATAAAAGCAGACTGTGTTGTCGCCTATCATTGGCTGCGTCTCGGATAAAAAGGCAACTGTCAACTAGAACGTGCATTCTGCGCATGCGTGCAAGTAATATCTGCCCATATCAACAGCCTTCTGTCTGTACCGTCTTGACTTCTTTGCTCGCTTTCATCACTTTCGCTTTTATTCTCTTGAATTGACTCATTCGCTAAGCTAAACATCCAGAGCGCTCTCTCTCACAGATGGTTTGACACCGATTCAACATTTTGAATTGGCCTAAAAACCCCGATGGCATCTGACTAGAGAAAAAACAAAAATGGGCCGACCGTCGGCTTGATGTGTCCCGGCGTCAAGGTCAAGTATCTCCTCAAAGAGTTTATGTTGAATGTGTCTGTGTGTGTATATTAAGTACTTCTCAGGTTTAAGATCTCTGTAGATAATGCCGAGACCGTGTAGATGATCTAGACCCAGTGCCAGCTCAGCCAGATAAAACTTTACATCTTCTTCCGTGAACATCACCTGAACACCAAAGAGACTGAGTGAATACAAAGGAGTAAAAGGAGAGGATATTGCGCTCATTGTTATTATGAGTATTATATACCTCTTTTGACAGCCTGGTGAATAGATCGCCACCTCTGAGGAAGTCCAGAATCAGATAGAGTTTACCTTGTGTCTGAAAAGCTGAACACATATACACACAGAGTGCACTTATGACCAGTGTATTAACAATGAAGTTTGGATGGATGGATGAAGGGTGGATGGCAAGGTTTTTAGTGAATAATTTATTTCTTTGTTGTGCATGCCACACAAAGGTATAGTGTGACTTCTAGAGTCTTTGAATGGGCTGCTTTTGGGATACTTTAATGGTGCTTCATTGAAATTACATGGGAAAGAAGGGACCAGTTCAACCCTCAGAATCTCTCCTTTTGTATTCCATTGAGTCATATGGATTTGGAATGACATGACAGTGAAAAAAAGATATAATTAAAATTGTGGGGTAAACTTTTCCTTTAACGAAGGGGAAATGGATTGACAAAATATTACAATGCACCATGAAACAAACATCACACTTACTTACCATAATGGAGTTTAACCACAAATGGATGGTTGACGTCTGCCAGGATGTCTCTCTCCATTTTAGTCCTCACACGATCCCTCACTGTGACAAGAACAATTTCACACAGGTTTTGAGATGAAATATCTGGCCACAACAATTGAGTAGTTTTATTTCATGGATTGTAATATTGGCCAACACATCGGTAAAACAGCTTAGCAAATCACAACTATGCAATTAATACATTCAAGAATGGTAATAAAAGCCAAGCATGAAAACATTTTGTACTTGTAAGTGACCAATGAATCAGCAGATTCAGCTTAACGGATGTCTGAAGCAGACGTTTACCAGATAGCATTTGTTTGTAGGAAGTGATGTTATCAGCTCTCATGAAAAAATAAGGTGCGTCCCAATTCACATACTTGGGAGATAGAAAGAGGGCACAACCGAGATTTCAGTGCACAGATATCTGAATCTAAACCTTCAGGTAAGAACTATATTGTGGGATTTTCTGTCATTGGGGTACACAGAAAAAAAACAGGAAGTGAGTGTACCCACAGAAGAGTTACTGTTAACCTGCAACCTCACTCAGAGTGGCATGAATTCAAATTTGCAGTTGAGGGAATATGCTAAAATACTGTGTATACAGATATTGCAAATACTGTCCGATAGGTTTGACAGAGTAGATATAAAACTAGTAAATTCAAGAAGACACTATTGTCTATGTCACTATTGAGAACCATTAAACGCATGGTTGGCGTTTGTAACTGTGGTTACACAGAAACTAGGAGTGACACTAGAGTAAAGAAAAATATACAGCCTGGGAGAACAATGCAAAATGAAAGTAGCTGTTGTTGAAGCACTGTTTATGTTAGCAAAGGAAGCTTGTGTGGTTTGTGGTGTGTGTGTTTACACTGATGCTGTACCTTTGAGTGTAGCCTTTCTCAGGACCTTCATGGCATACAGTTGGTTACTGTCAGGAGGGGTTACCTTACGTACCAAAAACACCTGTGCGCACACAAAAAAACATGTTTCACTAAACAATTCAGTCACATTGTCTGAATGCATTTTAGTCAAGTCAGTATTTGAAGGTACTGAGCTTTTAAAGGAACGTGCTATAAAAGCCCTGGTCAAAATAATAATAATAATAATAAAACACGAGTTAAAAAACTTCCCACAGGAAGTTGAATTTGAATTGAATGACAGGAAGTGATATTTAATGAACAAATCAACCTAGGTAAATGTAATTATTTACATATTCAACAAGTCACAGCTAGATGTTGTTACATTTACTTAGCAAAAAGGTCCTTAAATGTCTTGTCATTGAGATTTGAGTTCCATTTAGTACTGAACAATTACATAACTTGTTACTACCATAGTACGATGCATCATTGAAGAAATGAACTAGCTATTCAATTTAACGGTTAATTAGTTTGAGATCAAATTAATATCAGATTATTGCTTTAAATAATAAGAATGGCATGATTGGTATCTGAGGGCTACTTTGCATGTTAGATTGCTTATTTTGCTAAAATGCATGATCTATTCGAATCCACGTCATAATGTTTGTTGGTTATGATGGAATTTGCGAGTACAGCTGGCTAACAATGTATTTGGAAAACGCACCACAAGATGGAAAATCTTTTCCAGATCAATTGGAGAACTTTGTGAAATTATTCGTCCTTCTAACCTGGCTCATAAAATGAAAGTTAAGATTCTTTTAAAAATAATTAAATAATATGACACACACACACATACATACATGTACATATATATACACACACACACACACATATATATATATATATATATATATATACACACACACATATATATACACATATATATATATATATATATATATATACACACACACATATATATATATATATATATATATATATATATATATATATATATACACACACATATATATATATATATATATATACACACACACACACACACACACACACACATACATACATACATACATACATACATTGATACATACATACATACATACACACATATATATATATATATATATATATATATATATATATATATAAAATTCAATTTTACATTTTTAGAAATTTAATTCAAAGTTATATGGCATTCTCTTTTTAACTCTCTATTCTGAATTGTAAATACAGTAACCCAGACACAGGTGATGGTTGTGTTGTTAGGAGGATTACTAACTCCAAATTCATTCTTGTTTGCTCTGGTCTGCAGCAGTGAAACCATGGTCAACCCTCTAAACATCTTTACAAAATCACCATTAACTTTTCTTTGCTTCTGGAAAGTATGATCAATGTTTCAGCAGCATCTCACATGAGCTAAATAACAGGAACACACACATCAAAGCTAAAACACAAGACATACATGAACAGATGCAGTCTAGAAGTTTGTGCATATGAGAGTATCTTTACCTTTCCAAAGGAGCCCTGCCCCAGCACTTTGAGCAGCTCAAACTGTGAGGGGTCTGCTTTCTCTGCCCCCTCCTTAACCACATGTGTGATGTTGATCTCCTTGATGTCACCATCGTCCTACAACACAAGAGACCAAAATGGATATCAACCACAGAAATATCAGGGTAGTAAAATATGCAATATCAAGGCCATGATATCAGACCATCCGATTGGTCAGGAAGACAAGCTTGATTATTAAAGCTTAAAGCTGGGTTAAGTGGACATAATATCCCATGCAGGAGGACACTGAACAATGAGCAATTTGCTTTAATGGTTTCACAGCAACTGCTTGAGTGGATTATCATGTATATGTCACAGACCAATGCACGCTATTTCAACATTTCATCAATACCATTGTTAATGACAAGTATCTCCAGTGGCCTAAACAACATTATGAGATCTGAGTGAGGCTCAGAGGGGGATTCCACTTTACACAAAGCGCCCCCGATAGAAGATAAAGTGTATTAAAAATGTAGTTGTCAGTAAATGTCAGTTGTACATACATTGAATTGAAACTGCAACGTTTGTGTTATCATCCAAGAACATTAAGGTATCAACACCACTTGTTATTCAATACTTATTTAGCATGTTTCAGCAGCAGGGATGCAGGTGAGAAGCTCAAGCGATTTAAAGCCACAAAGAAAACAGTCAGATCAGCATGTGTTGTCAGTTTATTATTCTTAAAGTTATTATATGCTAGACATGTAGGCTCTGCTGGAAATAGTGTGTTGTATGTCACATTTACCCTGTGACAAGAGAGAAAGAGAAATGGGAGGAACATGTTTGAGAGGAAATGGTTAACGGGTGAAATAAAATTAAACTCTGCATTCTGAGAACCTGGTACAATGAAAAGCCAACAAACAGTAGCATCGGACCCAGTTAGACTAATATCAGAAAAACAGCTGCTTGTACACAACCCACAGTGCTGACTAATTCACCTTTAAATTCACTGGAATGGAAACATCAATATATAAATCATTTAAAAGAAAAGTTCAACAAAATATTAAAATTCACCATTTACTCACCATCATGCCATTCCAAACCTGTATGACACTTTCTTTTGTGGAATACAAAAGAAGATATTTAACAAAATGTCTTGTTGTTTTGTTACAATAAAAGTCCATGGTCATGAAAACGGTTTGGTTAACATTCTTCAAAATACAATCTTTCTGTTCCACAGAAGAAAGTGAGTCATAAAGGTTTGGAACAACATGAGGACAAGTAAATGATGACAATTTTAATTTTTGGGTGACCTGTCCCTTTATCCTTTTGGCAGATGCAGCAGACTATATGCGTGTTATGTACAGTTTTATGGTTTATATACACATTATATCTAAACATTAAGCTAAATTAATATTTATCTGAAGACAACCAGACAAAATGTAAGTCTACAGCGTGTGATAAATACTAGTCTATGTGGATGCAAGGAACTATTTTGCACATGAATTAACAAGGCCCTGAGCTAGTCCTGGTTCAGTCAGATTGATTTGTTCATTTCTTTGAAGGTTTGAAGTACTATCACATTATTGTTATAATTATTCTGAATATTTTTTAAAAAAAGAGAGAGAGAGAGTGAGAGAGAGAGAGAGAGAGAGAGAGAGAGAGAGAGAGAGAGAGAGAGAGAGAGAGAGAGAGAGAGAGAGAATACATTTCATAGCTGTTCTCCTGCAGATACACAACAGGAAAGATGCATTTGATGTCTTGTCTAACATCTTATCTGAGTGTTTGACTTCTAGCTGTGTTAAATGATATTATAAGCAATTGATTTCAAAAGAGTATGATTACACAAACTTGTGTTTATCTGACAACCAGTGTGGCTCAATTCAACAATACAAATGTAACATTTCCTCTCAACAACAAAAAACACCCTAACAACAACAACAACAACAACAACAACAACAACAACAGACAACTCCTCTACAAAGCAATGTGATTATAATACTGTGCGTGCGCACTGACCGGCATCCATGTTGTATGTTCATCGGTTAAAGCTGAACTAGACGGAGTCAAGTTCGTGGTGCTGTTCGTCTCCTCTCTGGACTGAGTGGCATTCGCTAAAGTCTTACTGTGCTGCCGCTTGAACAGGTAGAGAGTCAATAACTGACTGACTTTAAACTTCCTCTTTTCTTTCTCCATCTCTTCATCCCTCCACTAGCCAGGGCATTCCACTGTTACCCCCATCCACCTGAAGTCGGGGCAGCCATAGACAACAAAACTCATCCCAGAGAGGGAGCGAGCAGGGTCTGGCCGTGTGTGTGAATGTGTGTGTGCGACTGAGGGTGTGTGCTCTGCCCTGCTCAACAACTTAAGTGAAGTAGGCAGGAAGAGGAAGGAAGATACTGAGACCTGAAAACAGAACTGAACTGGTGAGAGAGAAAAAAAACTGAGTGAGATAGAGATAGAGATGGAGAGAGCGAGAGAGAGAGCGAGAGAGAGAGAGAGAGAGAGAGAGAGACCGAGAGAGAGACCGAGAGAGAGACCGAGAGAGAGAGAGGATGTGACAAAGTAATGTGTGTCAGAAGCACTACCGCCTCTAGCCATCTTGGTGCCCTAAGCATAATTCCTTTATGAAGAAAAAGAAATAACAAATTAAATATACCCATTTTTAATTTTAATTTACCCAATTTTTAAAATCCGATTCAAACCACATATGGGGGAGGTTTGAAACGCAATTCCAATCAGATTTTTACAGCTCAGTCTGGACGCTCTGGCTGCTCGAATCGGATTTCAAACTGTCTTTTACGCAAAAACACTCTTAATTTTGCAAGGCATCTACGAATGGAAACTTTTATAGTTCGCCAGCAAAGTCTATAGCTGCTTTGTACAAAGTTTGGTGAAGATCAGAAGAACAGACAATAGAAGTTTGAAAAAGTAGGTTTTTCGGGAAAACCAAAAATAGCTAAACAAAAAGAATAGAAATTAATGTTTATATTTTAGCTTTCATGGTTCTAGAGATATTATAACCAAAAAAACAATGACGTTACTATAGAGCCACCTAATGTCTGACAGATGTGTGTCTGGCCGCTTGAGTAATGGGGGGATTTCATACCATCCCATCAAGTTTGGTGTCTCTACTAAGAAAATATAATAATAATAATATGAAAACTGGAACAAATACAATAAGGTTACAAATACAATACTGGACTCCTAAAAAAAGAACGAACAAATGAGAAAAAGAACACAAAAACAAAAAAATACACAGAACCAGAAAAATAATTTCTGTTTCCGTCGGCTGGACACTTAAATGCTCATCGTGTCCCATTATGCTTTGCTGATTTCCCCTCCAGTGTTCTCACCATCAACAGAGCTAAAAATACAGTGGTGCTTTAAAAACACACAGGTTCTTCCTCTGACTCTGAACACATCAGCCTGATATACAAGAGGAAGTTATAATCAGAAGAAACAACAAACGACTGGTGGACAGCGCAGAGTTTGTGGCATGCCCCAGTGCTCCTCTTCCTTTACTGTAAATCCTGTTAAAACCCAGCTGACAGACAGAGATTGTAGAGCTCAGAGGAAAGCAGGTGACAGCAGAAAAACCGGGGATCTTACCTTCACGCTAATATCAGCAAACTCTCTCTCTACCCAGTTGATCTGTGACTTGAACTGTGTGTGGGGTTGGGAGGAAGAAGTGAACAGAGTAAATCAAACTGAGAACAAATTAATCTTTTCTTTACAGTTACACTCCTGTGCACTGATGAACCAACAAAAAATTCAAGACACTTTCTCCAAAGTTATGATAGTGGACCTAAAGGGATCATGTCATATGAAAGAAAGATTGTCAAATTTACCCGCCGCACCAGTGGGTTTAAGACAGTCAGTGAGCTGAACTCGAGAAATAGATCAGTCAGGTTAGCAAATTAATTGTTCAGACCAGTTTGTGAAATGGATTGATTTAAAATTTCCCAATAAAAAGAAAGATTTGTTTACAGTTACAGTTCAGATTCAGATTCCAATTCGTCCTTTTTCTCACGCAAAGCTATCATATGACTTTAGAAGACTTATATATAGTAATATAGTACATGAGAATGAAGAGTGAGTCATATGGACCGAATAGAAAAAAATCAGTCAAAACAGATTTGGAACAACTTGACGGTAAATGTTTGAGTGAACTATCCATTAAAAACTCTGTAGTGAAGAACTGAATAGGGTCGTTCAGTGTTGAAACAAAGTGTATCAGTCGAAACTTCCTGTTTCAGCTGAGGTTGAGAGAAAGAGGGAGAAACTTCTCTAATAATCTTTTTCTATAGTCAACAATGACCTTTAGCACCTTTAACAGCTGTGCACTCTGATACTTCTTATTTGATCTTTCACTTTACTTTCACTCTGCTTCGAAATGACCAGTACCACAAAACAAATGGCAATAGGGAAAACAGATGCACAAAAAGCACTTCCGTTGCTGTTATTAGACCACCATCTTATTTTGTAATAGCAGTGAGCACATCCATCTCTGTAAGCTCTCCAGTGCATGCTAAAAAGATTCATGTTTTCGACAAGATTTGTTAGCTAAACGATTAAATATTATAGTGAAACCACACAGGATTTAACACCCAATATATTTCTCGCAACACTGAACAACCCACGAGGCTTCAGGCTGCAGCTTTTTGCTTCGTAAACCAGACGTTTCCTGTTGCAGAAATTTTCAAACCAAAGTTTGGTCACAGAGAAAAGTCATACTGAAACAGCTTACAAATGAGGGATAAGCCCACAAAGAAAAAAATCTTGCTAAAAAACAAAAACACTTGTA
The DNA here is from genome assembly GCF_051911475.1 of Siphateles boraxobius. Lineage (NCBI taxonomy): Eukaryota > Metazoa > Chordata > Actinopteri > Cypriniformes > Leuciscidae > Siphateles > Siphateles boraxobius. The sequence goes on along the minus strand of NW_027508833.1, from coordinate 31,903,281 downwards.
GAATTTGAAACAAGAAAACTTCAAGCTGCAGTCAACACAAACACAACAGACCCTCTTTCGTTCCCAACCACAACTGAAGGAGCGGGTAACAGGCGAGATTATGTGTTTCCTGTCCCTCTCATCTCATGTCAAACAAACCTCTCTACTCTACATCTCTATCCCCTCAGGTAAAGGAAGAGTACACTTGCCTGTTGCATGCGTGGCTTGGTGCGAAAGATATGCCTCCACATCTCCACCCTGACCCATGTCACTGAGGACAGAGGCAGTCTGTCACAAAGCTCTCTGTCTCTCTCTCTTGCTCTCACGCACAGACCGCTTGAGTCTTGAGAAATGGGGAAATGTCAAAAAACGCAAGGGACGGAAGGGTCATGTGTATTTAGATGAGGGTATAAAGCAGGAAATGGTGAAACTGAGAAAAACCACGTCAACCTGAGTCACCTCACGCAATTCCTTTCTTTGTATTGACACAGAAATGTTTCCACACTCTGACGGCTTTAGTTGAGGAAGTAGTCGGGGCATATCCCCACCAATTTTTGCCATAACCAAAATTGTCCCCACCACTCGTGCAATCTACGAACATCTCAAATTGTTGAAGGGTTTGCATTTAATTTTTGAAGGTACGTTTACATGACAACGGTGTTCTAAAAACAGAAACTGTTCTTTGTAAAGATGACGTTATTAAAACAAGCCTTGTTATGAATCAACATTCAAAAGTTTAGGCAAAGTAAGATTTTTTAATGTTTTTGAAAGAATTCTCACTAAGGCTTCATTTATTAGATCAAAACTATAGTAAAACAGTAATATTGTGAAATATTATTACAATCTAAAACAACTGTTTTCTATTTTACTATATAGCCTATTAAACGTAACTTACTCTGTGATGCAAAGCTGAATTTTCAGCATCATTACTCCAGTCTTCAGACACATGATGCTTCAAAAATCTTATGTTGATAATATGCTGCTCAAGAAATATTTCTTACCATCACAGTTGAGAACGGTTGTGCCGCTTGAAGTGAAACAGATGTTTATTATATCGTGACTGTAAGGGTTCATTTAGTAGTTCTTAAATGTTTAATGTTGTATACTTGAAGCAGGTTATCTATAACATTTGGGTTCACAAATTCATTGCAACAAGTGGTAACCTGATTTCCTAAGAATTTTTCCAACTTGAGCTGATTTTCCTACTTGAGAAATTGTGTAAACCCCTTTTTTCAGGTTTCTTCGAAGAATAAGCAGTTCAAAATATAACTATATTTACAAAAAGATGCTCTCAACCTACTTCATATTCATGAGCCTTTACCAGCAAACTGAGAATATCGTGACCTCCCAACCACCACGTCTACACCTTCCCTACTCACCCGCCAGTTATTTTGTTTCAACTTTCAACAGACAAAATAACGCCCATGCTCAAGCACTGCCCAACAACACGTCCGGAACAACTTGAGAACCGAATCTTCAATCAAAACCATCTGAATGCAACAGTCACATCTCCGACTGTGTTGCTAAGCAGCGAGCGCTGCGGGGTCTCTGCGCGAGAGCCGCACGCGACTCGTCTCTTTGTGGGGCCACCTGTTGCACTGGATTTACAGAACTGCTCATTCCTAACAAAGACGCGCGTGCAGCTGGTGTGTGTGTGAGCGGAAATGAGACGCACTGGTCACGCCAATAAATGTGGCAAAAGGGCTCGGAGAGGCTTAAGAATTAATAGGCAGACATGAAGTGGGACAGCTTGAGCCTCTTTGATAAGTGAAAGGTGTTTATGAATATGTATGCCACGCTCATTAACTGAGCGAATAAACATGAGCCTCTAATAGTCTGGTTGAGCCACTGGTAAGTGGCCGAGCACTTCATTGTCTAGAGTCTCTGAGAGGCACACATTGTTTTAGTAGTGTCCCTCTTTTAAACGAGCGAATGCTGCAGTGCGGCTACTGGCCGCTAGAGGACAGCGCGGCTCTGTTCAATTAAATTCAAAAGGCTGTGTAATTTAAGCATCATTTTTAAATGTTTCAACATGTTTAATACAAAAAGAGTCATACATAAAAAAAGAGCAGCTGTAAATACAATTAGTTAAAGAAGCATTTTTTGAATTACCTCTAGAAATGTCTGCGTCTGCTAAATTAATAAATGTAAATGTCACAGCAGCAAAATCTAAAAACAGTCCTAACAGATAACACAAGCACACTGATTTCAGAAAGCCTTAAAAAGTTAACAATGCAAAACCTAACACCGCAAGCCATCCTTTTAACTCTTTTAACTCTACTTTAAAACTTTATTTGCCACAACCTTATAAAAACTTATAAAGCATGTGTAATGCGTTTTCAAAACAATTTCAGATGTGTAATGGTGTTGAAAATTATTTTAATAGGCAAAACTGTTACCCAATCATAGCAGAGGGCATTTACTTCCAACCAAGTCTTGAATGTGGTATGCCATCAAAACGGAGTGTTCAAAAGATAAGGTCAAAAGCAGGATAGAAAATAGCTTATTACTCTAAATTAGGATTTTTTTTATGTAAAAATCTTGAAAACATAAGTGGACATCAGAGAACATAAATGTAAAAAAAAAATGCAGTTCATGAACCCTTTAATGTTTCATCTATCCACTAAAAATCTTTACTGCCTAAAGTACACAGCGCTGAGAACCAAACGAACCTTAAAGTTGCTCTAATCCCACTGGAGTGATTCCTGTTATCAAATTCAGATTCCTGTTTCCATGTTATTCTGTGATTCTGGTTCCATTCCAACACAAACAACAATGCTTTTAGTATTAAACTACATAACTCAGAGGTTATAAATGCAGTTATTTAGATTTATGACATTTATGACATTTATGACATCAATTTTTATTCTTTCCATTTCAGCAGTGTTGCGCTGAGAAGCCCTGCACATCGTAAAATCTCACTGCTCCAAAATTCCACTGCATGTAACAGTACATTAAACATCTTCTGACTGGATGTGACTATATGACACTACACCTCAGTTTCATTTTTAGTGTGGACACAATACGTCTGGTTAGGACACAAGTGTGACAATTCAGAGTCAAACATAAACACAATTACAAAATGTAATTCAGGACAAAAGACAATGAGATAGTTTGACCCAAAATATCAATCAATATCAATATCATTTAAAATTCAATATAATACAATCGTGAAGTATTAAGTCTTAACTGAGATGATTTTTTTTTCTTACACAACTCTCATTCTTGAGTTGCATTCTGTGTCTAATAATAAAAAAAAAACTTCACTTTTTTTAATGCACAGAGGAAGAAGAAATTAAGTGGCAGCATCATGCAAATCAGATAAGAGTGAGAACTAGAAAGAGCGGATGAAGCTAACCTCACTGCTTAAGCGAACAGGCTTGTCTGACACAGAAACTGAAACATAATAGGCTGTTAAAATGCAAATAAATTCAGAGAGTTTGGAGTGAGTCATGGCAAGTCTGGAGGGGCTAAATATATGCGGTTTCTAACAGAAGTAGAGAGGAGATTCCAAAATTAGGTTATCTTCCTCCAAATATATTTTTGATTTTTATGAACTGTGTACCTAAAGAGGTTGCAAATATCCAAGATTGGATGGATGCTGAATTTGCCATTGAATAATCATATTGGTCAACCAATGATCGAAATATTTCAATGTCTACAGTGGTTGTGAGTCTGCAACACATTGGGTTTCATTTTGCTCTATATACAGTACATACTCTGTAAAGGATATTCATATTGGGGAACAATTGAGCCAGATTATCAGATCAAAATATTCTGACAGTTCTGTAACTTGGTCTCATTTCAGATGCCCTTAGTTTAACCTCATTAAAGTATGCACTACTTTCTAAAAAAATAAAAAAATAAAAAAAATCTTCCAGACTTGACTAGCATCCCATTATTCATTATATATCTACGAGCCAAAGGTGAGATCACGACCCCTGTGAGCTGTTCAAAGCTTTTCAGGAAAAGAGAGAGAAAAAAGAAACAATAATGAATTCTTCTGTCAGTTACACTTAGAGGGAAAGGGTCTATCAAAACAGTGACTCCCATCAAGGCGTACACATACCACCAGTGGGGGATTAAGACTGACGCCTAGAGTGCACCCCCCCCCCTCCCCCTTCTGACGTCAACCCAACTTTCAGCACTAACAATAAATACATAAAATGTGTTTCAAGTGAAAATTTACATTCAGTTATTATTATTATTATTTTACTATACTCAAAAGTAATTCATATTAATAAACTTATCTGACAACAGAAGGTTACATCAATGTTAGCTCAAGTAGGAAAAATTCAGGTTACCACTTTTTGCAATGAACTCCAAGTTACTAACGTAACGTCGGTTCCCTGGGAGTAGAGAACGAGTATTGCGTAGCCTGTCGTGCTATTACGCTTGGGTCAGGTGTTTTCGCTTCAGTCGATTTAACAAGACACACCTGAACAAAACAAAAACAGCAGACAAACTGAATAAAAATGCATATTCACTCTCTGTCAGTAGGTGGTGCTTATGGAACAGCAGCGATTTCTTTGGTTATCACTGTACACAAAGCAGCGCTTATAAACACTACTTTATACAGAGGTAAGAGGAAAAGAAAATGCCATCTAAACTTTTCTGAAGACACTCAGCTCCCTTCAGAGATATACATTCATATAAATCCCCACCCCAAATTCAATACCGTTTTCTTAAAAAAAGTGAGCTTGTCAGGTCTGGTACAGTATTTGCTCTGCAGGTGCAGATCTCTGTTCTCCTCTTTGCATCCGTCGTTGCCGTGTCCAGTCTCTGGCCTGTGTTACTGTCTTACAGACTTAGGAATAATTCCACAGAAATAACATTTTGGGAAATTCTTGCAATGGAGTTTGTGTGCAAGTATGGAACAGATAGCAGCCAAAATAAAACAGAAAAACTCTCTGATTGCATATCATGTGTTTGGAGCAGTTCTAATGTATGGCCGAAAACCGGTCATCTCTACTAATATAATATAATATAATATAATATAATATAATATAATATAATATAATATAATATAATATAATATACTTTTAGTTTCAATGTGAATCATTGGAATAATGTGCACTAAATGATGGCTACTAGTATAATATGAGATTTACATCACATTTTAATATTAGTATCTAGCTATTTAAGGTGATACACCCTTTAGACTCATTTCAAGTATTTGAAGTACAGAGACTGAAAGAAAAGGACAATATGGGAACAGACATTTTTTCACAAACTATTGTTTCAAGCAACAAAGTCCAGAATCATTTTTCATTTTCTCTTTGAGATATGATTCATTAGGAGAGGAGGTGCAAAGGGTTTTAATCAGTGTTTAATTAGTGAATCAGTAATTGCACCACTGCTGGCAATGACAGAAGCCCATTTGTAGAGTCTGAGTTTTGTGAATAAGTTACACATGGTCAGGTGTGAATGGAAGATTAGGGTTGTGGGGGGTGTCAGAAAATAATGGGAGTCATCGTAGAGATGAGGACAAGCAGAGTAACCATGGAAACTGCTGTCAGGATGAAGACCGGTTTGAAGTCTAGAGCCATGGGAGCATCAGAAGGCTCTATATAACGATATGCATGTATAGTAATTTACATGAATTACACAAGTACACATTCAGTCAGTTTCCAACAGAACACATAGAATCAGAACAAGCTGGACTTAGTAAGGCTGGTTAGACTCATTTTGTAAGAATACACGGGGCTGGTGTCCGTACACCTATGCAAAAGGAAAAACCAGATGACCTTAATACTTGCGTCACACACTGACTCTGGACACAATGTTGAAGATGTCACATATGTTTTACGTGCACACAAAACCCAGACAAAACTGATTAACGCGCACACGCACTGAGATTATTGTTGTCCATCAGTACAAGAGCACAGTTCATTAATTCATAAAACATGTTCTGTGGAGGCCTGTTACAACACGTGCACAGACCTCTAACACACAATCACTCCCTCCTTTATCAGTTACATGTTTTTCTTAAGGTCACCAAATAACCCAGCAGGCTGGACAATTAAACAATAAAACAAGACCAGGGCTCATGAATCATGAACCCTGTGGTACACAGGGAAGGAGACCAGAGGACTTTTATTTTAAATGGATGTCAATGGAGGAGAGGCTTTATAAACTGCTTTTGTGGGAAAACGGCTTTTCTAATGAAACGACTGTCCATCGGCTAATCTTAAACATGTTTTCTCTTAAAGTCCCCCTGTAGTCAATAATTTTACCCTTTAAAACTCATCTTTGATCACCAAAATTACATATTTAAAAGTTTTTTTCCTGTGAAAAGAAAATTATTCATGTCTTAAAATACCTTGAATGTATCCCTGAAAAACACTGGAAACTTCTGGAATCAGGGAATGTAATGAATTTAATTGTAGTTATAATTATTTGAGGTACTTTTTTCCCATTTACAGAAGCTACTGAAGGAGTGCCCATGGTTTCAAACCGCAAAACCAGAGCAAGGGAGCCTTCGAATACTGTTGTGGATAATGGAAGCCTTGGAGTCAAAAAGTTTGAGAAACACTGCTTAAAAAGGAGGGAAATTCTGTCATCATTTAGCCTACTTAAGTAAATCAAGTCATTTCAAACCTTTATGACTTTCTTTTATAGAATAAGGGACTGTTCGTTATTTATTTAAGGGCCCACCGGAGGAGTTTTGAGATCTGTAGTCGAAAAAGACTTGACCCTCCCTTCGCCAGTAATAATTTTTTCTATGACCCTCCAAAATGATTGTGAAAAAAGGCATGACCCTCTCCTGGAAAAAGGCATGACATCTTTGCGCTTGGCAAAGATGTTCAGATAGCTATTGTTTTTTACAACCTTGACAAACGACTAAACTTCTGCTTTCTCATCTTACTAAGGCTGTAACGATAGACCAAACCTACAATTCGGTTCGTATCATAATTTTTTATTTTAGATTTTTAAAAAAATATCATGTTTTCGGTGCTGATGCAGTGGTGACGCGTTCATGTACCAAGGGTGGCGCTCCCAATAAAGTATCTTAAAGCTGCCACAAAGAACCGGCAAAAGTAATGATTATGAATATGTCAAATATAGCAAGGAGAGATTTTAATTGTTTATTAATAAACAAGTTTTTTCTGTGTCAGTGTGTCGGCTTCAAGATGAAGTTGACGATGCTGACTCGCGATCTTCACAGTAACGCGCCATTGAGAAATGCAGATTTCATACGGATTACATAAGCAGAGAGCAGTCTGTTTTTCGTTTTTAAATGTTCTGTTTAAAAGTAGACATCAAGCTTTTTATATATTTCTCAAGTCTGTGAGGCAAGTACACTATACGCTGAGTTTCGGTTCATTTAGGAGACGAGAGTCCAGTTCCCGCGCCGGCGACTCTGTCATGATGATCTATTTTCTACTATATTTACTTCTTATTTATTAAATCCAGGCAATTGGTTGATGAAACATTAATTAAAATTAAGATACAATTAATAAAAAACAAAATTTACTTTAAAGAAAGGCTTTGTGCTTTCTGAAGTCGCTTTCAGAGTGGTAATGTCCGTAACGGAGAACTGTCACGTCCGTAACATTGTTTTTTTCCTCATAAATGCGAACACGAAAAATAAAATAAAAAATAATATTTTATGTTCTGTGGAGGCCGACCCTTCTTCATCCGGTTGTTAGCCTACTTTTGTTTTGCGCAGTGTAGCCTAATTCGTAGAATTATTGAAAAATATTTTGCCACCTAAAAGTTAAAGATTTTTTGTGTCACGTCACATGTGTATGTTGGGTCACGACACATGTGTATTTCGCTCATATTAAATATAGTGAACAAACTCCATTGCACACCTGCAGATGATGGGTGCATCGGATAATAGGACCAAACAAGTTAGTCGTTTTAGCAGATAAGGAACTCCCGCACACTATCGTAACTTGCAATTTAAAATGAATGTTTATTAACACACAACGTTTCGGTCACACGACCTTCAGCAGGAGTATACAAATGTTCAAAATCATCTCTTTTCAGATAAAAAACATGACCAATTACCAGAACTCCATCTGTAAACAATTAAGCTCATAGGAAGTACATAATTAGCCCCACATCACAAACAATTACAAATTGTAATAGTTACAACAATCAATAAAGATCACCCTGTAGGTTAACAAGATCATCCAAAACACATAATCAACACGTCATCATTTGGATTTACACTCTTCAAACTTTATGAACGACGAACCATTATTTAATGTAATGTTATAGTGATTTTGTAGTGTTTTGAATGACATGTTGTTTCTACTAGGTATTTACAATGAGTTTGAGTGGCTAAGGAGCCTGACTGTTGCAACTGTTTAGAATTACAATTTGATGCTGTCTGATGATGACGTGTTGATTATGTGTTTTGGATGATCTTGTTAACCTACAGGGTGATCTTTATTGATTATAGGACCAAACAAGTTTTAAATTGCAAGTTTCAAATTTTAAATTGCAAGTTACAATAGTGTGCGGGAGTTCCTTACCTGCTCATATTAAATATAAAACGCATGTGTAGACTGATATTTTTCTAATGTCTTGACTCATTCATTAAGGGGGTATGGATATATAAACAGATTCAGTATTAAATGCATTTTCTGATAATTTATATTTCAAGTTTTGACTGCAAATGTCACGTCCATAACGCTGGAATTGCCCAATTTTAAAGAATTTATCCTTAACTCTTTTTTTTTTTGGTGTAGGTCTGCGTACTTTATTATGTTATAAAATAAAAACATTATAATAGTAATTTAAAAATGTGGTAGCCCTACGTCTAACACATCACACTCACTAACATTGTTGTGGAAACACAGTAAGAATGGAAACTAAAATAAGGTAGTATCGTACAGCGCACATTCTATCAGCTGCAGTTCTGGTGCCTCAGTCCAAGTACACTCAACGTACATTCATATCACATGTTAATGCCGCGGTAGAGTTACACTCACAGGACACTGCACTTATTCGCAATCACAAAAGTTCATTATTTGATCGTGCTTTAAAGCTATGCCGTTTAAACATTTCATTGGCGTTCTGTACATGATGCACTTTTTCTGAGCGCTTACTGAAGTGTGCGCGGACTGTCAGACAGCGCCAAACTGGATTTTTGTTGGGTCAGACCAATCTGATAGCGATGGGGGACCGAGACCGAGAGAGCTACATAAAGCTACATAGTAAAAAATATTCACCAAACAACCCACTTTGAAATTTTGCTGTTTTCATGAATACAAAAGTTGGGTGACCCTCCCCCTAGACTAAAAAAAGTTGAATGACCCTCCCCTCAACAAAGAATAAAAAGACATGACCCTCCCCTATTTTCCTCCGGTGGCCATTTCCATAAATACCGAACGGTCCCTAAACGTTGAAAAAATTTCTTCTTTTTTTGCTGTTCATACAAGGAAAGTCAATGGAGTCCAATGGTGTTTTGAACCTAATTGACTAAACAGTTGAACTACCTTCTTTTTCTGGTCCCCACAACCCTACAAATGTGGATAGATTCTTGCTTGAAGGGCTAAATATAGCTAAGAAGTCTCACCATGCTTTAATCATAGTCAGGAGTACAGGGTGCACAGGATCGGGGATAGGTGAGGGGGGGTTGCATTCAGAGTATGTAAGGATTTATAGATCAATACTACCATTCTTCTAAAAGCCATTTATGTTTTGCGTGGAGTGGATGAGATTTACGCATGTGTGATAGCATACAGACACATCAGTGTTGAATCTGTGACTCACTGCTATATTGACTTCAGTTGAATCAACACAGCTAGCACAGCAAGTCATTGTTAACCAAGGCACAACCTTAAAATAATCACCAATAATTCAAACAATATCCGGTGTGATTACACATTTTTAGCACGTCGAACACACCTCAGCACAGACAGCAGCAATAAAGGGCAATGATTTATCCACTCAAAACCTTCAGCTTTGACCAGGGTAATCTGAGAGTAGAAAAACTGAAAGGGGAAGGAGAGATGAATAAGACATTGTAAAGCAGAGGCACAGTGTTGTGTTCACGAAAAGGGCAGTAGTATAAGAGCTCAGGTGGAGTTAAACTGCTACATGCTCACACCTAAAATGAGTGTCTGAAGGTCAGCCAGGAGCAGCAGCGTCTTGAGCAGTTAAACAACTGGATGTGAACTACAGACGGGCATCTTCAAGCCTGGCTGACTTTTCTCATTACTCCAGGGCTGATGATAAATGGAACAGAGTTGTGTGTAATTTAAAACACTGCCGCAGTACAGTGTGTTTGTCACTTTAAATGACAAGTAAACAGTGAGTGGTAGAGCCTGAGAGGAAATCTTAAAGGAACAGTACACCCAGAAATCAAATGTCATAATTTACTCAAGCCTCATGTCGTTTTGTGTTTCACAGAAGAAAGAAAGTCATACAGGTTTGGATTGAAATGGGTCGTTGTTGACACAAGTGGACATTGTGAGAACTTTTCCATTTTCTATAAATACTAGAGGTTAGGGCTGGATGATTAATCGAAAAATAATCGAAACCGAAATTCAGAGCCTATAACCGACGTAATTTTACCATGTCGGTTATTTCGGTTTTTTAATCCTATTAATATTTCCGCCCACTGTGTGTTAATGTACTTTCCCCTTAAAACATATTACCACGTGTGTATTCACGTAACTCCGCCCCGTCCAGTCTGCGACATTGAAGCAACATGAGCCCCTTTCACACAGCGCGTTGATCCCGGGAAATTGCCAGAACAAACACCTGTGTGAACGCAAACACGACCCGGGATTGATGCCAGGTTGGGGACATAGTAACATTGCCGTGTTCAGTCCCGGAGCGCGCGCTGTGTGAACAAATGCCATAATCAATGCCGTGTCGTAATGATGGCGCTAAGCCGGGATCGTTCGCCAATGTGAAACGGTTCGTAATGCGCTAGTTTATGATCGAATCGGACAAAAAAAATGCACAAGCGTGGTTTCTTGAGAGAAATCGCAGCTCATAAGCAAACTATAGACGCCGCTGGGACATGTCACGTGTCTTTGCGGGTTGTGTGTGTCCATGTGAACGCACTCTCTTGATTCCGGAAAATCACTGGCAGTGTGAATGAACCAAAGTCAAACGAACCCGGGTCAAATCCCGGGCCACTTTATCCGTGTATTTTCCGGAATCTCTGTGTGAAAGGGAACTCAAACACTGAGTCAACTCAGCAACAGGAGCCGCTTGTACTAAAGAAACACGCGAAAAAAGAGAGAGACTGACAAACGCCCAGCAACACGTGCCTCCACTCCATAAAGCAGGTTTCGATAACACAAGCATTTACAAATGCTACACAATATGAAAAGGATTAGTTTTTTTAGTTTTATACAAGTTATATTTTTCTTTTAAGATGGCAATATTTACAATAATTTATTTTGTTTACAAAAAGAACTATTTTCTACATTTTTAGGAAACTTTCTTTTTACATTAAAACTTAATTACTTTTTCATAAGACGTTTTTATTTCAAGCATTGTATGCTTTGTTTGATTCAATTGTTGGAAATATTTAATAAGTAAGCATTAAAAGCTATCTGTGTGTTTCCTTATTTTAGATAGGATTCAAAGATAGGATTATGCATTCTTTCATTAAAAAAAAAAACCGTGAACATATTTACAGTATAAGCCTTGCCAGTGACACATGAGAAAGATTTTTTTTTAAATAATCGTTCAATAATCGTAATCGAGGTAACTTGTTCGATTAATGGTGATTATGATTTTAGCCAAAATCGTCCAGCCCTACTAGAGGTGGTGTGAAAAGTGCCAGTGCAACAATACTTCCCTTACTAATAAAAGAACAAAACATGCTGCGTCTATGAATGGAGGTGATTACTTTAAATACACTTGTTTGTTTGACTTACAGAAATATTTAGTAAAAATTCTACAATAAAAACCTGTCCATTAGGGGGTTTTGTTTAACATTTTCTGTTATTTAGTTAATGTTTATTGCATTATTTTATTGTATGTCATGTGTTTGGTTACACCCATGGTGTTTTATCTGTGTATGAATGTATATGTTTTATGGACAGGTCCTTATGATGAACTCCATGTAGCATTTGATTGTGCCACCATTATTATGGTGACTGTCAATAAATTTGAATGTCTAAAAATTGATAGTTTAAGTAAATTGGTATATTAACATTATACTATAAAATACAGCATCCTGTAATACCAGAAACATTGTTACAGTGTTATATTTAATGTTGCATAAGTGATAGCTAAAATAACGGACAAAATTAATTAATCAAAAGGCATTTTTCACCTGCTGTTTTTCAAATACTATGTATTCAGACATACTACTCTTTTGGTATACTGTTTTTTTGCATACTATATAGTAGGGAAGTATTTGATTTCAGACGAAGCATAGGATTTTTCTGCACGAGTGTTCTGCTGCTGCCCTCTCTCCCATTGCAAATTAATTGGAAACTCGCAGCAACCACGAACAGCATCAAACGACCCTAACGTGTCCCACAAACAACATCTCACAAATAAAAATTCCCGTACAGCATTCTGTTGACTAAACTGAACCTTTATGAGCTCAAGACGCAGAGCATGAATCCTTAAACCTCTGAACAGAGATCGGTTTACTGTTTTTGTCCAATAGAGACAGCAGGGTCACAAGGAAGTCCAACCTTCGGGCCAGACAACAGTAGAAAAAAAAAAACAGCTTCAACACCTACAGACATCTGAATCTATTTCTGCCTCCACACACCATCTGTACAGCATGAATCTGATCACATGGAGTGCTGCAGCCAAAAAGAAATATAAACAGTCATCTAATATCTAACGGCACAACCTAATGAAAAAAACAAGCCTCTTCAGTTGGGATTATAACAGAATAACTAGTGACCAATCAGGTGGCAGATTCACGCTTAATATTTAAAAACAAACTAATAAATTCATTAAACATCTTACCTTTGAGGATTTAAGACATGGAGGTTATACTAACTTAAATCCTAACTTAATCTAACTATTTTAACTAAAAGTTCTAAGATCATTCTTTTTTTAGGAATTCAAATTCAAAAGCTGTGTCCCTCTGAAGAAAAAAAGATAAAAACACTTAAAAATAAAGTAAAGACTATTTTTTTTCCCAAAAACATTTCTTAAGTTAGAAAATAAAAAGGAAAATAGAAGTTAAGAAAACTTTTATTCTTACGAATTTTTTATAAATCTAAGTTATTTTACTGTAAAATTACAATACTAATATTTATGTAATATGTACATAATAACTCAGCCATATAGTTGATGTGTCAGCTAAATGCCTATCCCAAGCCCGGATAAATGGGGAGGGTTGGGAAAGCAATGGTGAAATGGCTGTTAAAAATAAAAAAATTAAATACCAGAATACGTTATGGCAAGTTTTCAAAGTGCTTGCCAATATCAGATGGATAAATGAAAAGACCTGTGCATACCAGAAAGATCTGTATGTGTGTTTTATTGCCTACAGCAAAGCTTTCGACTGTGTTGAACATGACAAGCTCTGGGTGGCTCTGCTTGACCTCGGCAGCCCAATTCATCTGATCAAGTTAATTAGATTGCTGTAGTGTATACCAATCAGGAAGCATCGGTGTGGACAACACTTCATGGTGAAACGGATTGGTTCAGGATCGGCAAGGGCATGGTGTGAGGATCAGGGAAAGAACCATCAACAATCTGAGATTTGCGGATGATACAACCTTGCTGGATGAAAGGGAAGAGGACCTGATACTTTTAATTTTGAAAATCAAGAAAGAAAGAAAAAAAAATGGGGCTGCAACTTATAAAAAAACAGAGATCATACGACAGGAAGTAGTGGAGAAATTAAATTTTAAATCAATGGCGAAGAAATGGCACCAGAAATCAAGCGCAGGGTCACATTGGGCCATACTGCAGTGGTTGATATGAATAAGATCTGAAAGAGCAAGATAACAGTCAAACTATCAAAAGCATATTAGTCAGAACCATCATTTTTCCTACGACGTTGAAGTTAGACATTAAGGGGAGACACTATACAGGCAAAAACAGTGTTTTTTCATGCATGTGTCAATTTTGAGATTTTGGGCTTTTTGGCTTTCCATAGAGTGTTTTTTCAGACTAGTGGACAGAAAACATCCAAAATACTTTTTGAACTGTATCTTTTAGAGGACTTTATCTATTTGCATCTGTAGATTTCAATTACAGTATATATATTTAAAGGCCTTTTTCTCAAAATGAGTTTTTCCTCCTACATTGAGCCTGAAAGCTCCACTTCAGTAACCCTTACATACACCAAACTTTCTTACAAAGTTCTTACAAAGGGGTTTGTTCATATATAATTTTCCTGATTTTATACAACATTTTATTCCAAAAAAAAATGGCGAAAATGTAATTATTTTTGGCTGTTGACAGTATTTTCTGATTTGTGGAGTGATAAAATAGAAATATCCAAAATCCCCTCTGTAAAACCTTTGGCTCTAATATATCAAATAAATGAAACGACTCGGTTACTAACGTAACCTCGGTTCCCTGAGAGGAGGGAACGAGTATTGCGTAAGTAGCTTACGCTATGGGAAAACTCCTTTTCTCGAGAATATTGAAGTCTTTATGTAAAACGCATTGCAGCTGCACAGCTGACAGCAATGAACGAAGGCAGCTCGGTCATTGGCTGTGCTGCGGCAACTTGCTCGAACCAATGACGGGGCGACTCTGAATGCGCGACCAATGAGCGCGCTTCGCGCCCGCGCGCGTCAGAGCCCGCCAAGATGGGCGTGGCCAAGAGCTATATATTGGGCGCCCCGTCATGAGAGTTCTTTAGGTTAAAACGACTGAAGCGAACTAACCAAGCACAAGCACGGCAGCTTACGCAATACTCGTTCCCTCCTCTCAGGGAACCGAGGTTACGTTAGTAACCGAGTCGTTCCCTTTCGAGAGGTCTCTCCTATTGCGTAAGTAGCTTACGCTATGGGAACACCATGCAAAACGCCGTGCGTGCTGAACTTCGCCTTATGATAGCCAGAGGCAGGTGCCTGAGCTAAAAAAGCAAAGTTATCATCCAACTAGCCGGCAGAGGCGAGCTTTATATGTGGGAAAGAATACAGAGCGGCTAGAAGGCGCTCAGTGTGACACAAGCACATACATAATCTAGATACGAACTCGTAGTTCAACTAGCATCATGCTGATAGTACATTGGAATGCAGTGTCGGGACCTGTAGGTTGTAGAACCTGATAAATGTGGACGGTGAGGCCCAGCCTGCCGCCGCACAAATATCCTCGATCGGTATCCCGCTCGACCATGCCCAGGAAGAAGCCACACTCCTGGTGGAGTGTGCTTTGACTCCCCAGGGGCATTGAAGTCCCTTAGCTTCATAAGCCAGCGCTATAGCTTCAACTATCCAGTGAGAGATTCTCTGCTTTGAAACGGCGGAACCTTTCGTACGGCCGCCAAAGCATACAAACAGTTGTTCTGTCTGTCTGAATAGGGCAGAACGCTCCAAATACACTCTGAGAGCCCTAACGGGGCAGAGTAGATTAGCGTCGTGTTCGTCTGCTGGGGACGATAGCGCAGTTAGGGAGATAACCTGTGCTCTGAAGGGAGTGGTGAGCACTTTAGGAATATACCCATGTTTCGGTCTAAGGACGACCCTGCAGTCGTTAGGTCCGAATTCTAGGCAGGCAGCGCTTGTCGAAAGCGCGTGCAGGTCGCCCACTCTCTTGACCGAGGCGAGTGCCAGCAAGAGCGCAGTCTTGAGCGAGAGCTGTTTAAGGTGCACGGTTCGGAGTGGTTCGAACGGAGGCCCTTTAAGAGCGTCTAGGACAGTAGCTAGGTCCCAGATCGGCACTGAGGGGGGGCGTGAAGGGTTCATCCTCCTAGCGCCCCTTAGGAAACGAATAATTAGGTCGTTTCTTCCCAATGGACGTTCCATTACAGGGTCGTGTGATGCTGTGATGGCCGCCACATATACTTTGAGCGTGGAGGGGGCGCGGCCCGCCTCCAGAAGCCCTTGTAGAAAAGCGAGTACGTTCGTAATCTCGCATGTTTCAGGGTTCAGGCCCTTGGCATTACACCAGACACTGAACACTTTCCATTTCTGGGCATATAAGCGTCTCGTGGAGGGCGCCCGCGCCTCAGCGATGGTTTTTAGTGCTCCGCTCGTGAGGTTCCTGGGAACCCGTTGAGGGGCCATGCATGAAGGGCCCACAGATCGGGGCGGGGATGAAATATCATCCCGTTGGCCTGACTGAGGAGGTCTGGCCTCAGTGGAATCGGCCGTGGTGCAGATTGCATTTGCATCAGATCTGGAAACCATGTTTGGTTCTTCCAGAGTGGGGCTATCAGCAGCACTGCGTCTTTCTCCTCTCTGACCCGACTGATGACCTGCGGTAGCATCGCGATCGGGGGAAAGGCATATAAGGGACGGCTCGGCCAGCTCTGGGCGAGCGCATCCATGCTTTTCGTGAAGAAAAGAGGGCAGTGCGCGTTCTCCTTGGAGGCGAAGAGGTCGATCTCCGCTTTGCCAAAGGTTTTCCATAACCAGTGAATCGTCAGCGGGTTGAGAGCCCATTCTCCTGGGAGAATTTTGTCTCTGGATAGCATGTCCGCCCCCTGGTTCAGGGCACCTGGCACATGCGCTGCTCTCAGCGAGCGCAAGTTGTGCTGGGACCATAAAATGAGTCTCCTGGCCATTGAATGCATGGAGCTCGACCTGAGTCCACCCTGGCGATTTATGTACGATACTACCGTCATGTTGTCCGTTCGGACCAAGACGTGTTCGTTTCTCAGCTGTGGGAGCAGGGCTCTGAGAGCCAAAGCGACCGCTTTCATTTCCAGACAGTTTATGTGTAGGCGCTTCTCCGGGTTTGACCAAAAGCCGGAGACAGGCCTGCCCTCGTAAAGGGCCCCCCAACCTATTTTGGAGGCATCTGTCGTTATCATCTTTCTCCTTGTGTTCACACCCAGACTCACGCCTGACTGGTACCAGTCGGCGGCTTTCCAGTGCGTCAGGGCTTTTATACAGCCGTGGTTCGCTCTGATTAAAAGGTGGCCCGAACGCCACGCGTGAGTAGGGACGCGGCTCTTGAGCCAGCGTTGGAGAGGGCGCATATGCAACAATCCTAGCTGGAGTACGGCCGATGCTGAGGCCATGAGACCGAGCATCCTCTGAAACCGCTTGACGGGGGCGAGCGCGCCCGCCCTGAATGATGTTGCAAGGCGCCGGATGGTGAGCGCGCGCTCTGATGAGAGACGCGCTGTCATTTGCATCGAGTCTAGAACTATTCCCAGGAAAGAAATCCTCTGGCTGGGAGATAGTATGCTTTTTGCAAAATTGATTCTTAGACCCAGGCATTCTAAATGGCTGATAATCCAAGATCTGTGTGTTATTAACTGACTCTCTGATTGTGCTAGAATCAGCCAATCGTCGAGATAATTCAGTATTCGCACTCCCCTTCGCCTTAGGGGGGAAAGTGCTGCATCCATACATTTCGTGAATGTACGGGGAGCCAGGGACAGGCCGAACGGAAGTACTGTGTACTGGTACGACTGTCCCTCGAAAGCGAATCTCAGAAACGGCCTGTGATGAGGCGCTATTGGAATGTGAAAGCAAGCATCTTTCAGATCCACTGAGAGAAACCAATCTCCTGGGCGTACTTGCGCGAGGATATGCTTGGTTGTTAACATTCTGAACGAGCGAATCATTAGTGCTTTGTTCAGGTGTCTGAGATCTAGGATGGGGCGGAGACCGCCATCCTTTTTCGGGACGAGAAAATAGCGGCTGTAAAAACCTGCCTCGCTCAGAGAGGGGGGAACAGTTTCCACAGCACCCTTTTCTATTAGTTTGCGCACCTCGGTGCGTAGAACATGTGAGCACTCTTTTCTCACTTTCGTCTCGACCACAGTCGTAAAACGTGGTGGTCTGCGAGCGAACTGGAGCGAGTATCCGTGCTTTACTATATTCAATACCCATTTCGGCATATCTGGAATATTTTCCCATGCCGCTGCGTGTACAGATATGGGCTGAATACAGGCTAGGGGCGGGCCGCTGTGACGCAGGGACCCGGCCAGCGAATCGCCTGAGCTCATAGCTCTCAGAGGCGCGGGCGCGCGCTGAGCAGCTGAGTGAATGGGCGCGTGTGTGATTACAGCAGCGCGCGCTGTGTCTGTAAAACTCGCAGCCTGGGCTGGGGTTGTGTTTGACACTGTAAGGACAGTGTTTATAAGTGGGGGTGCATAAACAGTGGTAGGCACACGCGTCACTTTTATAATGTTTCCCGCTTTTACTGGGGATGAATTTATAACTGTGTGAACAGTGCTTGTGTGTAGTGGTGCGTACATGACCGTAGGCACGTGATCTACATTCATGGGGTGCGCAGCTTGAGCTGGGAATGAATTTGGCACTGTTTTGACAGTATCTGGGAATGCACACCTTGTGGACATGTGAACCCTTAGTGACACAGGCAGAAAAAGACTCTTTTTGTGTTTTCTGTGCGTCGCCGTAAAAACGGCGTTTGTTTGCAGGTGAGCGAGCTCTGTGACTGGCCCATTGACTGCTGTATGAACATATCCAGCCGTAAGGGGACTGGGTAATGCTTGAGCTTTTGCAGAGAGAGTGGTCCGGCTTTTGCGAGACACGCACTCTCTCTTTTCATTCTTGTGGCTAGGACGGCTTTCGAGGCTCGGGGTTCAGCACAATCTTGGGCCGAGGACCCCGTCGCTCAGAAGGCGGCTTGCGGTTGTGAGAGCGCGAGCGGCGTCGAGCGTCAGCCTGAGGCGCGGGCTGAGAGGCGGTGGGGGCTGTTCTAGCCCGCTGCGGCTGCGGCGGCCTCTGTCTGCTCTGCGATGAGCTGGAGCGCTTGGGCAGGAAATGCCGCATAGCTTGTGAAGCATTCTGGGCCTCAGTGAAGCGTTCGGCGAAACCCTTAACCGCCGGTCCAAACAGCCCGCTGGTGGAGATAGGCGCGTCGAGAAATGGCGCCTTATCCGCGTCCTTCATCTCAGTCAGAGTCAACCACAGATGGCGCTCGAGAACAGTCAAATTAGCCATGGCACGGCCGATAGACTGGGCGGTGGCCTTCGTGGCTCGCAGGGCTATGTCAGTCGCGCTGCGTAGGTCCTTAAAGGCTTCGGGTTCGGGGCCAGACTCGTCCATAGAGCGGAGAAGCTTGGCTTGGAACACTTGAAGTACCGCCATAGAGTGAAGCGCTGATGCAGCTTGGCCGGCGGCGGCGTAGGCGCGACCGGCGAGAGCTGAAGTAGTGCGGCAGGGCTTCGAGGGGTGGGAAGCTTTGGCTTTCCATCCGGTGGTGGAGGGCGGGCAGAGATGATTGGCCACGGCCTCCTCGAGGGGCGGTGTTCCCTCGTAGCCTCTTTCCTTCGCGCCGTCCACAGAGGAGAGCGAGGAAGAAAAAGAAGGCTTTAGGCGCGCAGAGTGGGGGGCTTTCCACGACTTGGTGAGTTCGTCGTGAACTTCCGGGAAGAAGGGAGAAGGCCTTTGCCGAGGGGCCTGCTGGCGCCCCTGCAGAAACCACTCATCCAGTCGGCTCCGGGTTGGTTCTTCGGGAGAAGACCAATCGAGCCCGAGGTCTTCCACGGCCTTAGAGAGAACGCGGATAATCTCGCTATCCATGGTGGAGCCCCCGCTCGCGCTAGCTAGCGTCGACGGGGCGGGGTCGAGAGTGGAGCCCGGCCAGTCGTCCGATGCAGCGTCGATTGACAAGCTGTCATCCATTCCCCCGTCGTCCTCGGACGCGCCGAAAGTCACAAGGCCCACCGCTCTGCTAGAGGGGTGTGGGTCCGGCTGGGTGAACTGAACCGGCGGTGGGGAAGGCAAGAGCGGCGGTGAAGCACGCGGAGACTGGCTCGGCGTGACGTCACTGAGCTCAGGTTCAGGAAGCCTCTGTGAGCGGCGCTTTTTCTTAGTGCGCGGCTCGAACAGAGGGATGGCGGCGATGGGCTCGCTCACGGCGAAAGCGGCGAGGCGAGCCCGCAGTGCGGAGAGACCCAGGTCGTCACATTCGGGGCATCCGCCCTTGGTCAAAGCAGCTTCTGCGTGGTCCCGGCCCAGGCAGCGAGCGCAGATGATGTGACGATCCCCGTCCGGGAGAAGGTCTCTGCACGACGCGCAGGAAGGCATTTGAAACAACGCCTTGGAAAATTTGCTCTTTTACAAGTGTCGCAGAGCGAACAGATGTAAATACTTGCGTGAGCAGTACGCCGGATGGCTCAGTAGGATCGCGTTAGAAGGCGGCTGAAGGTGCCGACGTCCTCGTAGCAAATCCCGCTGGTATGCTTTTCGACGGCGAAGCTTCAATAATCCGGAGGATCCAGCGAAGAAGGTGTTCGCTGAAGGAGATTAAATCTAAAGAACTCTCATGACGGGGCGCCCAATATATAGCTCTTGGCCACGCCCATCTTGGCGGGCTCTGACGCGCGCGGGCGCGAAGCGCGCTCATTGGTCGCGCATTCAGAGTCGCCCCGTCATTGGTTCGAGCAAGTTGCCGCAGCACAGCCAATGACCGAGCTGCCTTCGTTCATTGCTGTCAGCTGTGCAGCTGCAATGCGTTTTACATAAAGACTTCAATATTCTCGAGAAAAGGAGTTTTCCCATAGCGTAAGCTACTTACGCAATAGGAGAGACCTCTCGAAAGGGAACAATACTTTTTAACCTGACTTTATCCAGTGTTCAGAATTTTGTTCTAGAAATGTATGCAAATTATTGTATGTAATTAGACAATGCCTCATTTGCATATCATTTCAGAAAACTTGTAATACAAAAAATGTTTGCTATTATTAATGTAATCAATCAACTGGTGAAGTATGATGATATTTATTTTGTTTAAATTTTTTTTTACCCTATTCACCTGGGGTGTCTCGCCTTAAGGCGAGACACGGCAGGCAAAAACATAGTTTTTTTCTCACTGGTCAATTTTGAGATTTTGGGATATTTGTCTTCAATAACATGTCTTCTTTCAGACTTGTGGTGAAAAAAAGTCCAAAATACACATTTAGGTCTTGATTTTACTACGCGTTGTCCGTTTGCGTCTGTAGATTTCTCATAAATTCATCAAAAGTTGTCGTTATAAATCATCCCTCTGCTCCACGATCGCGATCTGCACCCTGTCATCACACACACCGTTAGAAAGCTATCTCTCTCCTGTACAATACTGCCGGATCCAAATATGGTCATTTCCTTTTTATCAGCAACCAATCGTGAAAGTAAAAGGGGGGATTTTACTCTAAATGCGCAATCTCATTGGCTGATGCTAAATCTTTAAAGCCCGTTTTCTCAAAATGACTGTTCTCTCTCACTCCAAGTCTGAAATCTCCAGTTCAGTAGCACCTATATACACACCAAACTTTCCAGTCTAGTACCTAGTTATATTATGCAGACATTTACAGAGGGATTTGTAAATATATTATTCCTAGCCTGATTTATATAGCATTTTATTCCAAAAAACATGGCGAAAATCATCTTTTTAATGCTATTGGCAGTATATTCTGATTTACAGGATAACAAAAGTAGATATCCATAAATCCCTCTGTAATTTTTTCCCCATCTAATATGTAAACACAATGAAAAAATAATCTTGAACCTGGCTTTGTCCAATACTCAGATTTCGTTTTTTAAAATATATGCAAAATAGCGCATATTTAATTAGACAATGCCTCATTTGCATATTTAAACATTAAATTACAGAAAACTTGTAATACATTTTTTTCTAATATTAATGTAGGTAATCAACTGGCAAAGTTTCATGGTGATATCTGATAGTTAAAAAAATTACCCTATTCACCTGTAGTGTCTCGCCTTAAAGGTACAATATGTAAGAATTTTGTAATAAAATATCCACAAATCACTTGGACAGTGTTATATATATCCTGCAGTTGTGTACTTACAATATCCCAAAAGTCTCCAAAGATTTTTTATTTCAGAGAAATTCCAATTTTAAATAATTGGACCGTCCTGGAAAAAATTTTTGCCCGTCAATGACCCAATATCCGCGCTATCCTCAGTTTTCGCTCGTACTGCCATAGCCATGACATAACCATGGCGACAGACATGGACAACTGCGTCGTGCGTAACGTTTAGAGGCACGCTGTTCTTGTTTTGGTCAAACATAGACCATGGCAAGCAGATTTTGGGACAAAAAAGGGGGACTAAAATGAGGATCAATATCGGCGTGGCATTTTTGAGATGCCGAGAGCTCCATGCCCACAACTAACTTGGACTTGACAGAGCTTCACGGGTCACGACTTGACAGCTTTATTAGACAGGTGAGCAAATGTACATAAAAAAATTCAATGTTATATAGCTCAACATGATGAAATGTTAGAATATGATCAGTATGTTATTCTAATGTTGATCTAGCTTACTGCTAGTTTTATATGGCAAACGAACTAACACATAGAATAACATTATGACTTTCAACACACATTTAAATGCTGTTTAGTGTGATAGTGTAACATTAGACCAAGTGAAACAGTGCTGCGTTACCTCACAAGTTTAATTTGTCTAATAAACTGACCTGTGAGTAGTAGTCCAGCACTTGCGGGTAGTTCGGTAAAATTAAATGTCCTTATTCCTTTATATCCGCGGGACTCGCGTATGATATCTGTCTCTTATTAGCAATCGCGACCTGCTTCATACCACTGTAATGTTAAAAAACATTAATGTTTTCACTCATCCATAAACATTATTAGATCCATCAGCTTGACAGCAAGTCGTATCATTCAGCTTATCACTGCGTCATAAACCTACGCCTTTGTTATTGTAAGAGGTTAGCGACCCCTAGCGGCGAAAAAATTACATATTTTATCTTTAAGAAAGGCAGATAAAAGGAAAATCAATGCATTCGAAATGTGGTGCTGGCAGAAACCGTTATAAACACCATGGATAGCCAGGAAAACAAATAGCGAAGTACTGGATCGAATACAACCAGGGATGTCACTAGAAGCTGAAATCACTTACGGCTAACTTATTCTGGCCATGTTATGCTTGAAAACTCACTAGAGAAGTCAGTAATTTTGGGAATGGTCAGTGGGATCAGAAGAAAGGAATGGCAATGGAACTCACTGACGCCACACCATCAAAATGTATACCAATATGAACATTAAACCGTTGAAAGAAGCAGTGCTCAACAGGATAGCATACAGAATACTGGTCCATAGGGTCGGTGAGGGTTGGACTCGGATACGACTCAATGGATAGATCATTATCATCAATATTTAAATCATCTTCATTTTCAAACGCTATCCCTTTAAGCTTTTAATTTTGACGGGTTGCTGGCAAATAAATAAATGCACTGCGGTATCAGAGTGAAGGCACTGTATGCTCACTTACACGCCAGCAATGGC
>NW_027508833.1:31612500-31875000 GCF_051911475.1 Siphateles boraxobius | reverse complement strand
AAGTAAAGCCCTGTTTTAAGATCGTTTCTGATGGAATCGAACGGTTAAGATTAAAATTTGGACACATGCTGCTGTCCCGAGAATTTTAGGTTTTTGTGTTAGACCATCAGATTAAAGCTCAAAAAAGTGCATCCATCCATTATCAAAGATAACGTCAGTAGACTATGGAGTGCCGCAAGGATCGGTGTTAGGCCCTCTGCTATTCTCAATATATATGCTGCCACTTGGTAATATTATAAGAAAACATGGAATTAATTTCCACTGTTATGCTGATGACACTCAATTATATATCTCATCACGACCAGATGAAAACACTAACTTATCTAAATTGACAGAGTGTCTAAATGATATAAAATGCTGGATGACGTGTAATTTCCTGCTATTAAATTCAGATAAAACGGAGGTACTACTTATTGGTCCAAAAAACTACCCACAAAATCCCTTACAATACAACTTTAATTTAGAAGGATGTCCTGTTACTTTATCCACTACAGTAAAAGACCTGGGTGTTATACTAGACCGCAACTTGACTTTCCAAAATCATATTTCATATATTACAAGAACAGCCTTTTTCCACCTTAGAAACATTGCTAAGCTACGCAACATGCTATCTGTTTCTGATGCAGAAAAGTTAGTTCATGCTTTCATGACCTCGAGACTAGATTACTGTAATGCTTTATTAGCTGGCTGTCCTACATCCTCAATTAACAAGCTACAGTTAGTGCAAAATGCAGCTGCTAGAGTTCTTACTAGATCAAGAAAATATGATCATATAACACCTATTTTATCATCTCTACACTGGTTACCTATTAAGTTACGTATCAATTACAAAGTATTCCTACTGACCTATAAAGCCCTAAATGGTTTAGCTCCTGTGTATTTAACAGACCTTCTATCGCCATACAATCCATCGCGCTCTTTAAGATCACTAAATTCGAGGCTTCTGGTCATTCCTAGGATATCTAAGTCCACTAAAGGAGGGAGGGCGTTCTCGCATTTAGCTCCTAAACTCTGGAATAGCCTTCCTGATATTGTACGAGACTCAGACTCGCTGTCCCAGTTTAAAACTAGATTAAAGACGCATCTCTTTAACCAAGCATTCACTTAATGCTTAACCTTTGATACTGCTGAATCGGTTCGAATGCATTAACATTATGAACATCAGCTATGCTAATTATTTCCCATCTGCCTTTCTGCTGTTATCTCGGGACGCTAGTCCCGAGGTAAATAGCGTTCGTCAGCTCCAGTTTGTATCCAGCCTCTCACGGAGACTTCAGATG
The DNA here is from genome assembly GCF_051911475.1 of Siphateles boraxobius. NCBI lineage: Eukaryota > Metazoa > Chordata > Actinopteri > Cypriniformes > Leuciscidae > Siphateles > Siphateles boraxobius. The sequence continues at coordinate 31,873,720 of NW_027508833.1, read as the reverse complement.
CCCCAACGCCTGTGAAGAGACGACTCGACGCCTGTGAAGAGACGACTCAAAGCCGGCGATATGTTATGCCATAAATTAATACTTGATTAACTAACTGTATTTTTCTATGTACATTTCCGAAATGCAATTTCTGTAAAGCTGCTTTGAGACAATGTGTATTGTGAAAAGCGCTATACAAATAAATTTGAATTGAATTGAATTGAAATTATAAAAGAACTTAATACGGCTCCGGGGGGTTATAAAGGCCTTCTGAAGCAAAGCAATGAGTTTGTGTAAGAAAAATATTAATATTTTACACGCTACTAAGTAAAATTCAAGCTTCCGGCCAAACGGCCATATGCAGTCCACTAACGCCAAATGCACAACTTATGACTTCGGAAGTCGTGTAGAGTGTCATGGCGTAGTGTAAATATCAGCAGTAGGGCTGGGTATCGGCAAGGGCCTCAGGATTCCATACATATCGTGATGCGTGTCACGATACGATATATCCCAATATATTGCACTACCTTAAAATTTTCTTTTTACAAACTACGACTTGCGTTATTAGAGAGAGAAAAATAAACATTTAGAAAAATCGATTTTTGACATTTGTGAATTGACTCAGAATCGTCCACGTCCGCATCGCAATGCATCTAAGGCTACGTTCACACTGCAGGCTGAAACGACACAATTCAGATTTTTTTGCTCCTATGCGACCTGTATCTGATCTTTTCATGACAGTCTGAACAACACAGATCCAATCTTTTCAAATGCGACCCAGGCCACTTGGGTATGTGGTCCAATTCCGATATGTATCCGATCTTTTGAAATGCGACTTCAATCTGAACGCCAGGTCGCATGTATCCAACCCGCACGTCATCGATATGCGACAAACGTCATAATTCTGCGTTGAAGTAGGTGGGAATGAGAAGATAAACAACAACTATGGCGGACGATGCTGAGACCAGTCAATGGAACGGAAACAAGGTTTCTGATTTAATTAATATTTGGACGTCGTTGACCGTTGAGTACTTTTCTGCACATCACTTCTGGGTCATTTCACATTCACGTTCTCGTTCACACAGGAGATCACAAAAGGTCGCATTTAATTAGAAATGTGAACGGCCTTGCAAAAAAAATCAAATTTTTTCAAAAAATCGGAATTGAGCATTAAGCCCCTGCAGTGTGAACGAGGCCTAAGAATCTATTTTTTCCCCCACCCCTAAATTTAACACTGTTTCTCGTCTCGTGACGCTTCGCAGACTCTGCTGTGTGCGTTTTGAAGGAGGCGTGGCTTTGGAAAACACTCTGATGGGAGGGTGGGATCTAATGCTTTCAAAGCTAGCTTGCTAGGTCATGTGACAATCATGTGACACTGAAGACTAGATTAAAGACTGCTGAAAATTCTGCCTTAAATCAAATGACTAAATTAAAATAATATTTCACAATAGAATAGTTTTTACTGTATTTTTGAACAAATAAATGCAGCCTTGGTGAACATACACTTCTTTCAAAAACATTCAAAAATATTCATAATTACATATTAGCCTAGTTCTGCAACAGTAATTACCATCTAAACGCATGTAAGCCACCTCGTGCAACATTAAGACGTCTGAGTAAATTTTATGCTACATTTGTGCTGTATTACTGTATTTGAGGTGTAAAGATGACATTAGACACACAGTTACATTTTAGTTGTCTAAAGATTAGAAGATAGAAATAAAACATGAAAAAACCTACTTAAACTCGACTGGTTAATAGAGGTTATCGCCCTGTCTAAAACCTGGATATCTGTACCTGATGACATCTCTCTACTGTTCAAATCCTTTATTTTCATCGTTAAATCCCATTAAAGACCAAACCCAGTTCTGTTCATGTCTTTCCTTGTCTCAAATTGTCTTTTGGAGTGAGACCTGTGTGTTCGCTGTCCTTGGAGGCAGCGGATGATGCTGGAATGTAAAAAATTTCCTCCCAAAGGCAAGTCCGAGCAGGATACACGCTCAGATTCTGTTAAACAGAGCATGATACACACACACAGACTGTCCTAGAGTCACAGCACAGGATATGAACACAGACTGCTTAGAGGTCCTTTCAAAGTGGATCATAATTGCAGCAGAAACACACACACACACACTTGCACACATAGACACACACACTCTTTGTGTTTAGATGGCAGGCGATTTGTCATTTTCAAGGGAGCGATTACTAAGTGAGCGAGTGTTCACTGTGCTCACAGTGAACACACACACACACACACACACACACACACACACACACACACACACACACACACACACACACACACACACACACACACACACACACAGAGTAACTTACTCTACTGAACCCCGGCTTGCCTGCCTTGTCACCATGGTTACACATCACCATGCTTACACAACATATACATACAGTGTGTCAGATCCAAACCACAAATACATAAAATGCTCTGCTTACATACCAGCTTGACTCCAATATGTAGAGTCTATTGTTCTGTAATGTTCCTTTAGTGCTTCTTGAGTATTTGAGAAAGAACTGAATTATCCCATAATGAAATGATTGTATCAGATTGTAATACCATGAAAATATACAATGCTACATTATATGATTATATACCTTGGGCTTTTTCCCCAAGGAGGAAAAAATTTGATGCGAAAACAATCCACAGTACAAAACAATGCAAATGTTACGAAATATGACATCAAAAAGTGTAGGGCTGCAACAACTAATCAATAAAATAGATTATAATCCATAATAAAAATAATAATCAACGAATATGATTATCTATTAGTCACAACTGTGTGCTGTGTATGGAAACCATCCACAAGTCATGTCGCTTTACAGTAGTTTAGTCATTTTAACTACTGTTGTTGCTTTTTTGGTTTACAATATTTTAACTCTTTTTTTGAATAGCATTGCCTACATAGACATTCATTATCATACTTTCATAGACTTTATATGAAAAAAAAACCATGTACAAAATAATTTTCACATTAAACGTGCAGTAAGCGATTTCTGGTAAACGCTGATATTTGAAATCAGCAAAACGAATGCGCTATGTGTGTTTTGGAAATCGGTCTGATCCACTTTTCAACTGCATTTTTAAAGAATTGCTTACTCTACCTTTAATGCAGAACCTAACGTTTAGGTTCAAAGTAAAAAATACGTTCTCTGAGAACTTTCCCAATTATCCCCAAATACCTCCCTTGGCCCCTTGGACTCAAGTTTGAACCCCCCTCCTAGTCCACACCTACACAGAATTGTTCCTTTATTTTAAGAAAAAAAAAAATGTGTCCACACAAGCACTTTTTTTTCTTTCTTTTTTACAATTTTATTTTTAATTTTTGATTTACAGGATGAACAATTAAAGCAAAAAAATTATTTACAGAAGGGGGGAGAAAGAAATTATGCATAAATACATTGCAGATGTATGCTACATGGCATAGACAGCTTTATACTTATACAACTTTATACGTCCCGGAGCCGTCACAATATCCATGCATATTCTCAAATATAAATCCTCGTATATCTACATATCCAAAATTATATGTATGCAATAATCCCCCTTTAAAAAAAACAAAAAACAAAACAAAACAATAAAACACTGAACAACAAAGCCAAACTGGTGAGGTTAACCATTCTAACATCCATTACTGTTTACTTAGTTAAAGATGTCTTTACATTCTTCATATATCAACCACTTTTCCCAGTCCCTTTTAAAAGCACCTTTTTTCATCTTCAAAATATATGTAAGTTCTTCCATAACCATGATTTCTTCAATAATTCCAAACCATTGTTTACACTTCAAAGTTGTATCTTTAAGCCAGGTCCTAGTTAATTTTTTTTTGCAAGCCGCAAGAAGGATCTTACATACGTATTGATCACTTTTAGGGACTATGCCTTTAATATTTCCCATTAGTAGAAACATAGAGGTTCTAGGTATTTTAAATCCAAACACTTCCGACATAACTACCTGCACATCGTCCCAAAAAGACTGAATTTTCTCACAGCTCTAAAAAATGTGTGTGTGGTCCGCTTCTAACTGTCCACACTGCCTCCAGCACGCTTGTTGTCCGGAGACTTGCTTGTTTCTGATCTTAGGTGTTATAAAGAAACGGATAAGGCACTTCCAGCAAAACTCCGTCCATATTTGTGAACTGGTAGTAGTTTGGTGTATTGACCACAAGTCATAACAATCCATTTCTGTTATTTCAATCTTTAGTTCTTTATCCCATTTCAAATTTATATATAATGTAGAGGAGGGGCCGCTAAACATCAACACTTCATACAAATAAGAAATTATTCTAGGTAGTGTATGCTCATCGGTGTCCATCATCATTTTAGTAAGGGGATGAATATCACTTACTTTAACTTTCCTTTTTTTGTTGTAATAATCCCTTAACTGGAAGTATCTAAATAAATCCTGATTTCTCAATCCAAAATTCTCCCTTAAGTCCTGGAAACTTCTAATTTTGCCCTCTGAAATTACACAGCACAAAGCTGTTATTCCCCTATCCCTCCACTGTTGGAATATTTGGTCATCCCTTCCTGACTTAAACTCCTCATCATGAGTAATCCACCTAAGTATTCCAATTTCCTTCTCAAATTTGAATTGTTTAACAATAGAATGCCACACCTTCAATGAGAATGTTGTTATGGGGTCCAGTTTGTCTTTAATATATCCATGGATTTTACTCTCCCCTATAAGTGACTGAACTTGAAGATCTTGTATATGTGTTTCTATGTCTTTTACACTTGGCTATGTAACTAGAGGTGCACCAATATAAGATGGGACTTAACTGTCAAGCACGTTTTTAAAAAATCTCCGTCCAAATGAAAACGCAAAAACACGCTATGAAGCGCTGCCAAGAGCATGCCAAACCAACAGGTGTCGATATAACCCTAACAGTAAAGCCATGTTGGCCAATCAGAACACTGAAAAAAAGGTTATTACCCGTTCTGGTAGGATAACAACATGTTGTCATAAGCAATGACCTGCGTAGTATTGCATTCTGACGCCTCTGTTCCGCAATATAATGGATGAACTGTGTAATTATCTGTATACATATTATAAGCCCTGTTAGCACGGAGCAGCAATATTTTGGCTACGTCCGCCATTGCACAGACTTGGCTCATGTAAACAAAGGAGATATTGGCGCACAGTCTGACGTCAAACAAAGGAGATAACAGCGCGCACTCCGACGTCACAAGCAAAAATCTCTGGTTTCACCGTCTACACAACAACAACTGCATCCAGTTCCTAAAAATCCTGACAGGAATTTTCAAAAAAGTTTGGTTTCAGCATATGGTTTGGTTTCGAATACTGTGTTACCGATAGTTCGTGTGGACAGGGCCAAGGATGTTAGGAAGAAAGTACTTTCAAGGTACTTGGCTGTGATCACATATAATACCTGCTTTCAGTCAGGACAGACAAAATGCTCATCGTGTTAGATGGAGTGAAACCTGGAATTCCTGGCAAAGCCCTCTGACATCGGTCATGCAGATCATATTATATATGCATGTTTGAAATCCTGTGCGTTTCTGTTTCCTAGCTACTCAGACTAACATGTTTGTGGAAACCGCACTCTGCACTTTGTTTCACCTGAGGAGAGTGTTTATAGAGTAACCTTAGTTCAAGAAATAGCAGATTTTCCCTCTAATATGCCATAAAGAAATCTCAAGCCACAGAACTGTGACATGTGGGGTCGTTAAATCACAGAGTAATCTCACAAATACACTCACTAAACTTTAAGTGGAGGCAATTACCACAGGTGCTTGAGTCCGTTTACTTGTACAGTACCAAAAGAAAACCTACTCGGTTACTAACGTAACCTCGGTTCTCTCTAGAGAGGGAACGAGTACTGCGTAATATCTTACGCTACGGGGAAAACCTCTTTTCCACGAGATATTGAAGCCAAAAATTATCCTTAATTTTGAATTAATGTAAAACGCTGTGCGGCAGCATGCAGACATAGGCAAGACGGCTTGCGCGCCTATTGGCTGCCCTGCGGCAACAGCAGCAGCCTATCGAGAGAGGCCCTGCGTGACGTGATACCCAATGGGGGCGCTTCGCGCCCATTTCGTCACGTCCCGCCAGAATAAGCGTGGCCTTGGCCTATAAATACGCTCGACAGCCTGATACAAACTGGTTTTCATCACTGAAGCGAACCAGCGCTGTTGTATGCATGGCAAGATACGCAGTACTCGTTTCCTCTCTAGAGAGAACCGAGGTTACGTTAGTAACCGAGTACGTTCTCTTACGAGAGTATCTCTCCTACTGCGTAATATCTTACGCTATGGGGAACACAACGCAACACGCCGTGCGTACTGGGATCCGACACCAAAGTCCCAAGGGCAGTAGCCCGGGGCCCCCGTATAGTGCATAATCACCGTAGACTCAGAGAGTCGGAGAAGAGAGGCTACAAGCATCATTCCCCATGAAATAGCATCCCACAGGAGCTAGTTATGTTAACAGTGTTTCATGCAGACAGGGTGAACGTGTTCAGCCTGAACTGGGTATAAGTACGGGTTATTCAACACCCATGGAGCTGTTCTATCGATCAGTGAGCGATGCACAAGCAAAACTCGGCGCAGCGGGGCAGATAGTAGTGAATTCTAGACCGACAGCAGCTTGGTCTGTAAGGCAGGAACCTCTAGGTTATAAAACCTTATAAATGTAGATGGCGAGGCCCAGCCTGCCGCCATAGAGGATATCCTCCAAGGAAATCGCGCTAGACCACACCCACGACGAGGCCACGCAGGCTGCCAAATCGAGCCCTTTGCCTGAAACAGGAGGTCTCTCCTCATCGGTATAGGCCACGGGGGAGTGCTGGTCAGCCCCATTAGGACTGGGAACCAAATCTGGTTCGTCCAGAGCGGAGCCACGAGCAGCACTGGGCATCCGTTTTCCCTGATTCGTTCCAGCACTTGAGGCAGGAGCGAGAGGGGGGGGGGGAAAGCATAGAGGGGGTAGCGGAGCCATACGTGGGCCAGCGCATCCCTGCTCTTGGAGAAAAGTTCGGACAGTGAGCGTTCTCTTGGGGCGCGAACAGGTCCACTTGCGCTCTGCCGAATGTCTCCCACAGCAGTTGGATCGGCTGCAGGTGCAGCGACCATTCCCCTGCTGGGACATTGTTTCTGGACAGACTGTCTGGCCCCAGATTCAGGCGACCAGGCACATGCGCTGCTTTCAGTGAAAGCAGGTTGTGCTGAGCCCAGATTAGGAGGCGTTCCGTCAGCCTGTAAAGGTTTCGGGACTTGACGCCGCCCTGGCGGTTTATGTATGCCACCACTGACATGTTGTCCGACCGGACCAAGACGTGGTGGCCTTTTAACTGGGGACAAAAGCGCTGTAGCGCGTTGTCGACTGCCAACAATTCTAGACAGTTTATGTGTAGAAGCTTCTCCCATTCTGACCACTGGCCAAAGAACACTCTGCCCTCGAGCAGCGCTCCCCATCCCGAGATGGAGGCGTCCATGGACACCACCTTCATACTCGAGGGGGTCCCCAAACTCACGCCTGACTGATACCAGTCGGCTACTTTAGGGGTTCCAGAGCCGAAACGCATTCCATGTCGACCTTGAGGCGAAACAGACCAGAGGTCCATGCCCTGGGTGGAAATCGCGCTTTCAGCCATAACTGCAGTGGGTGCATGCGAAGCAGGCCCAGCAGGAGAACCGAAGATGCTGAGGCCATGAGGCCCAGCATTTTCTGAAACCTTTTGAGCGGGACCATAGAGCTGCGGCGTAAGGATTTCGTGGCGCGCTGAATGTCCAGTCCGGGCTTCGGCGACGGACTTGCTGTCATTGACAGCGAGTCCAGCACTGTTCCCAGAAAATACATTTTCTGGCTGGGAAACAGCGAACTCTTCACCCAATTGACTGTGAGACCCAGATTCTCGAGATGCTCGAGTAATGTGGTTCTGTGTTCTATGAGCTCTGAGTGTGATCGACCTAGAATCAGCCAATCGTCCAAGTAGTTCAAGACTCGCATGCCCTGAAGTCTCAGGGGTGCGAGAGCCGCGTCCATGCCCTTCGTAAATGTACGGGCTGCTAGGGACAGGCCGAACGGCAGGACTGTGTATTGATATGCCTGGCCCTCGAAGGCGAATCTCAAGAATTGCCTGTGACGTGACGCTATTTGTATTTGGAAATAGGCGTCTTTCAGATCTATTGACATAAACCAGTCTCCCTGGCGAACTTGTGCGAGGATTTTCCTGGTTGTCACCATTCTGAACTGGCGCTTCACAAGCGCTCTGTTCAGCTGCCGTAGATCTAGAATGGGTCTGAGACCCCTGTCTTTTTTCAGTACCAGAAAATATCTGCTATTTGGCCCCCCTTCGCTCTGAGATAAAGGTTCTATGACCCCTTTGCTCAGTAGTTCGCTATTTCGGCTCGAAGAGTAGATGAGATACTTCGTTGTTTACCGTGGTTTCGACTTAAGGCGTGTAACGGCGGGGACGTCGAGCGAACTGCAGCGAATAGCCTCTTTTTATAGTGTTCAACACCCATTCTGATACCCCGGGAAGCTTTGCCCATGCATCTGCGTGAATAGCTAGAGGTAGAATAAAATCCGGGCTCTGGCCGCGGCATAGCGGCGGCTGCAGAGCTTTGGGGTGCTGAGACATAAACACTGTGTTTACAGTGTGCGAGGCAGGGGGGCGCACCGATCACGGCGGGCAGCCTGGTCGCGCTCGATTTCTCTATGACAGATTGTGGAGAGAGAGCGAGCGGGACAAACCCCGTGGGGTTGAGCGTGTCTGTGAGGGAATGTGGGCGCAGGACAGCGGTCACACTCACTGCACTGAGAACACCGTCGGCTTGTGCTGACTGAATGTGTGTTGGTTTCGTTTTTACAGAAACCGCGGGACACGCATTGTGTAGTGTTTGTGGGCACTGTGCCTTCAATAAATTTTTTGCATAATCGACATGAGTCGATTTTATTTGTGCTAGCCCTGAACTGTGGCGGGCTGTTTCTGTGTGTGGGAATGGGCACTGAGACGTGGGCATTCTTACAACACTAATAACACCATCGGCAGTGGCCGGAAATCCAGAAAATACACACTTTTTGGGATTTATCTGGGTCGCCGTAAAAATGGCGTTTGTGTGCAGGCAAGCGGGCTCTGGTACCGGCTTGTTTACTGCAAAATACACTGGAACAGTCACATTGTTTGGAACTGAACTCATTTGTGCGAGCCCTGCACTGTGGCAGGCTGTGTTTGTGTGTAGAAATGAACACTGGGCTGTGGGCATTTTTATTACACCCATAACACCATCGGCTGTGGCCGGAATACCAGATAATACACTGCTTATATGATTTTTCTGGGTCGCCGTGGAAACGGCATTTGTGTGCAGGCAAGCTGGCCATAATACCGGCTTGTTTACTGCAAAATACACTGGAACAGTCGCATTTTCATGGAACTGAACGAGCGGATAAGAGAGCGTCACAGTTTTGTGTGTTTCGGCTTTTGCTTCCAGGCATGCGTGTTATACAACAGGCTCATTGCTGCAATATTGACATTTTCAGCCGCTCAAAATAAGAGGAGCTGAGAAATGTTTGAGAAATGGAGATTGGTCCGGCCTCGGCGGGACTAGAACACACTCTTTCCTCATTTCGCCGGTGACGCACGCCCACAGGGGGCGGGGTAGCTTTCTTATAATGTAAAGAAAGCTAGCCGCGGTTTTGATGCTGGCCTGTTTTCCTGACGACTCGCGGGCAGAAGGGGGGGAGGTCCACAGAGCTCGCCCAATCCTCCCTGTCCGACACCAGGATAGAACAGCTGGCCTTCTCTACAGATGCAGCTATCTCGTCGTCATAATGGCGGAGGCGGCGGCGCGCGGCGGCCGTTGTCCGTCAGTGAGCGACTCGATTGAAGCTGGTGAAGCTGGCGGGCGAACCGGCGAGCTTTCACGGGCTGTAGAAGGCTCAGGGACCCGCTGAGGACGGCGCGGCACTACAGCGGGCTGGAGTGCAGACTCGGAGAAAAAATGCCAGGCGAATCCTCAGAGTCACCATGGCAATAGCTCGCTCAGCGAGCGCGAGAGCTGCATGATCCTTACCCAGGCGGGAAACGCAGATGAATTGGCAGTCCCCGTCGCTGAGTGCAGCTCGGCACGAGCCACAGGAACGAAGCATCTTTAAAAAGACGCTGCTCTTTTAGATAAAGAGAGAGAGAGTGTGATTCGCGACGGCGAACACACACTCTCAGCAGAGTAAAAGGATATTGACGCCGGAAATTATAGAAGGTACGGCGGCTGAAGGCGGCGAGGTGAAGGCCAGCGGCTTCAGACTCTAAGGCTCGTCCCGCTGAAGGCTTACTATCAGACGGCGCAGCTTCTCACTCCGGATCCAGCGATGCAGTAGTGCTTCGCTGAAGAGATGAAAATCAGTTTGTACACGCCTATTCTGGCGGGACGTGACGAAATGGGCACGAAGCGCCCCCATTGGGTATCATGTCACGCAGGGCCTCTCTCGATAGGCTGCTGCTGTTGCCGCAGGGCAGCCAATAGGCGCGCGAGCCGTCTTGCCTATGTCTGCATGCTGCCGCACAGCGTTTTACATTAATTCAAAATTAAGGATAATTTTTGGCTTCAATATCTCGTGGAAAAGAGGTTTTCCCCGTAGCGTAAGATATTACGCAGTACGAGAGATTCTCTCGTAAGAGAACAAAAGATGTGTCAGTTCACCCATTGCTCTTGTAGTGTGTTTACATGCACTATGATTTCCACCAATCGGAATGAATTCAAAACGATTTTAGATTCTATAAGATCTGACTATGTTAAGCCTAAATGTTGCAGGCAGATTCATATAATTGTTTACATGTGCATTATGAACAAAACTTCAGTATATGTGCAGTGCACCCGCACTGTTCAACCCAGAGAAATCCACCCGATGATGTCACCGGAGATACTACAAGCATAATTGCTGTTTTTCCCTTGATGACACATCCTAAATGAAAGCTGACACACTCACCTAAAGGATTATTAAGGAACACCATACAAACACAGTGTTTAATCCTCTTTCGCCTTCAGAACTGCCTTAATTCTACATGGCATTGATTCGAAAAGGTGCTGAAAGCATTCTTTAGAAATGTTGGTCCATATTGATAGGATAGCATCTTGCAGTTGATGGAGATTTGTGGGATGCACATCCAGGGCACAAAGCTCCTGTTCCACCACATCCCGAAGATGCTCTATTGGGTTGAGATCTGGTGACTGTGGGGGCCATTTTAGTACAGTGAACTCATTGTCATATTCAAGAAACCAATTTGAAATGATTCGAGCTTTGTGGCATGGTGCATTATCCTGCTGGAAGTAGACATCAGAGGATGAATGATTTGGTTCATCCTGATGTCTGATTTGGTTAAGCTACCAAATCAGATACCAGGAGACTACAATGGACAGTCCAGACTGCGGAGAGGATCATTGGTGCCCCCCTGCCAAACCTCAAGGACCTGTACTCTTCCAGAGTGAGGAAGAGAGCAGGTAAAATCATCACAGACTCTACTCACCCTGGACACCTCCTGTTTGAACTGTTACCGTCAAGACGGCGACTCAGATCACTGGCCACAAGAACATCTCGGCACAGGAACGGTTTCTTCCCACAGGCCATTTCCCTCCCGAACAGTTAACACACCTCCCAAGGCATATGCCTTTAAGTGCAATACTCCCACTGTTTAGTGCAATATCCTACAACTCAGGTGATACTTATATGTAGATTTATTTATTTATAATATTCAAAACACTGTAAATATGTTCATAATCTGTAAATCTGAAAATGTCTATTCTGACTAAACCCAACTGTGATACTTTTATTCTTATATATTTATATATTTATTTTTTATTCTTATAATTTGTAGTATTATGTTTCTTTTTGTATTTGTATATGTATATGTCCACTGGAAGCCTCAGTACCAAAACAAATTCCTTGTGTGTGGAAGCACACTTGGCAATAAAGCTCTTTCTGATTCTGATTCTGATGGGTACATGGTGGCCATAAAGGGATGGACATGGTCAGAAACAATGCTCAGGTAGGCTGTGGCATTCAAACGATGCCCAATTGGCACTAAGGGGCCTAAAGTGTGCCAAGAAAACATCCCCCACACAATTACACCATCACATCCAACCTGCACAATGGTAATAAGGCATTATGGATCCATGTTCTCATTCTGTTTACGCGAAATTCTGACTCTACCATCTGAATGTCTCAACAGAAATCGAGACTCGTCAGACCAGGCAACATTTTTCCAGTCTTCAACTGTCCAATTTTGGTGAGCTCTTGCAAATTATACCCTCTTTTTCCTATTTGTAGTGGAGATGAGTGGTACCCGGTGGGGTCTTCTGCTGTTGTAGCCCATCCGCCTCAAGGTTGTGTGTGTTGTGGCTTCACAAATGCTTTGCTGCATACCTCGGTTGTAACGAGTGGTTATTTCAGTCAAAGTTGCTCTTCTATCAGCTTGATTCAGTTGGCCCATTCTCCGCTGACCTCTAGGCATAAAAAAAAAAAGTTTGGTTCCGGGTTGGTTGTCAGTTGAGGTCATGGGTCGGTAGGGACTTTTTTTTTTTCCAGTGGCAGCAAGTGATAGAAAGGAAGTTATTCATATTATTTTTTTAGTTTTTATTTACAGTAGCGATGGAAAAGCTACTCTATTTCTTCATAACATAGCCTACCTATACATGTACTCTACCACCTTGTGTGTCCCAGCATGTTACACACACAAACACGCTGATTTTAAATGTGTGCGCGGGGGCAAACGGGACGTCAGACGTCTCGTGTGTTCAGTGTTGGAAAGATCAGTTGTTTTAACCATTCATTAAAACGAATCGGTTCAAATAAGTCATTAGTTCGCGGATTGGACGTGTCATTATCGGACGTGTGCGCGTTGTGTGATTATCCCGGCGGTTAGGACATCCCACAAGATTTGTGTCATCATCACAGAAAACATTTCATCACTGGATAGTTTTTTCTTTTATTTAAAGTGTGGTTTATATGTCAGCTGAATGTGTGGAACGCTTTGCAGAGAAGATAAGGCAACGTATTTTAGCACAATTCCCACCCAGGGGTAATTCAGGAAAAAATAAATCTCCGAATGCTCCACATGAAACTTTAGTCTTCCGATCTTGCCATCGTGTCGATTTATTTTCATTAATATGTGCGAGGGAGAGAGAGCGCGACCGGGGCTCTCTCTCCATCTCTGCTCGTTCATTTCATGCGCCCTGTCACAAGCGCAGCAGTGCATCTACATGACAACAACGATGTGTGAACGCCCGTGGCTGCCTCGTTTGTTCGCATTGCTGGAGGACAACATGCTATACAAATACGGTGCTGTACAAAAACATAAATTATAGTTCGCCTCAAAGTTTTTTATTTGTGTATTTATTTAATGTGCATTATTTCTTCCCCAAGCTCATAAAATAAATTTGGGTCGCACATAAATTGACAGGGTCGGTCGGAAACCGGAACCAAACTAATTTTTTTCTTATGCCCTAGCATCAACAAGGCATTTTCGCCCACAGGACTGCCGCATTCTGGATGTTTTTCCCTTTTCACACCATTCTTTGTAAACCCTAGAAATGGTTGTGCGTGAAAATCCCAGTAACTGAGCAGAATGTGAAATACTCAGACCGGCCCGCCTGGCACCAAGAACCATGCCACGCTCAAACTTGCTTAAAATCACCTTTCTTTGCCATTCTGACATTCTGTTTGGAGTTCAGGAGATTGTCTTGACCAGGACCACACCCCTAAATGCATTGAAGCAACTGCCATGTGATTGGTTGATTAGATATTTGCATTAATGAGAAATTGAACAGGTGTTCCTAATAATCCTTTTGGTGAGTATGTCAGAAGAGCTTTTTTACCAAATGTTTAGAAAATATTATTAAATTAATTATATGAATGTATCTCTGAAGGAAACCGACAGTTTTTAAAGAGTCTGTGTAATGCCTAATAAAGTAGTGTTTATAAGTGCAGGGAAACAGGTCCATAAGCACCACCTACTGTCAGAGAGCGGATTTACATTTTTTTTATTTGGGGTGTCTACCGCTTATGTTCAGACCAATGCAAAAATCGGGCTGAATTTTTATGCATAGTTGAACATTTTTAACCAGTAGATGGAAAATAAGCTAATGTCTATTCTAAAAATCTGAACAATTCAGATAAGCTAGATAATAATCTAGACTTATTCACAGAGCAGAAATAAATACCTATGTAAGACTGGAAAAACTGGAAGGACTTTAAGAGAGGGCCACTCTCTAAGAAAACAAAGGAAATTAACATTTTACCTCCCCCTCATGCACTATTGAGACGAAGGTCTCACCTCCCTAATCTTAATCTACATTTCTCTCCCCCATTCTTAATCCTGGCAGATATCATCCAAACTCACACAAGAATCGAAATGATTTAATATGAATGAATATCATTGAGTTTGATACATGTTTGGTATTATTTGAAATGTCTCAGAGCGACTGGTACAAATGTCTCATTCCCAAAGAAGTAAATCAAAAGGTAATAAGGTTTTAAGAGTTTAGAGATAACTGGCACACAAAGGAACGTGGTCTCTAGCCCACCCCCAAAAGGTGTACATTTCTGAATGCAAATATCCACGGTTAGCCTATATAATGAAACGCAACGAGAGCTCAGGGCCTTTCTGTATCTCAGATCAGCCCGTGAATGCTGAGGGTCGCCGAGACTCTCAGCATTCATGTATTTCATAATGTCGGGTAAAAGATTTTCCTCTTTGTTCTAGAGCATTTGATGTTTTGCATTGATTTCCTTTGAATTGATTATGAAATTGTAATGATATATTTACCTGACATATTACATTGTGATATTTGATTATTCTAATTGACTTTGACATTATTTTCATACAAGAGTTTAAAAGAATAGTAAAACATTCGCTCTCATTTAATGATACACGGCACGCATATCATTAAAAAAAAATTCATTTATGGAGTCAGATGAAATAACGAGTAAATGCATATGACAAAATGTATTGAATTTAACCAAAAATACTTTGCCGCGAAAAAAGACAGTAACACGCAGAGCCCTTCCGTGCTGGTCGGATGCTGGACTTTGGGCCAATCGAGCGCGACCTACACCTATAATTATTCATTTTGACTCATCCCAAAATATTTTAAAGGCTGAAATATGCGGTTTATCATTTTATAAATCTTTTTTTTGTTAAGGCGAGACACGGCAGGCAAATACAGTTTTTTTTTTTTCACTGGTCAATTTTGAGATTTTGGGATATTTGTCTTCAATAACATGTCTTCTTTCAGACTTGTGGTGAAAAAAAGTCCGAAACACACATTTAGGTCTTTATTTTACTACACTTGTTCTGTTTGCGTCTGTAGATTTCGCCTAAATTCATCTAAAGTTGACGTTCTAAATCATCCCTCTGCTCCGCGATCGCTGTCTGCACCCTCTCATCACACACACCGTTAGAAAGCTCTCTCTCTCCTGTAAAATATTGTCGGATCCAAATATGGTCATTTCCTTTTTATCAGCAACCAATCGTGAAAGTAAAAGGGTGGATTTAAGTCTAAATGCGCAATCTCATTGGCTGATGTTAAATCTTTAAAGCCCGTTTTCTCAAAATGACTTTTCTCTCATACTCCAAGTCCGAAATCTCCACTTCAGTAGCACCTATATACACACCAAACTTTCCAGTCTTGTACCTAGTTATATTATGAAGACATTTACAGAAGGATTTGTAAATATATTATTCCTAGCCTGATTTACATAACATTTTATTCCAAAAAACATGGCGAAATAATTTTTTTTAAGGCTATTGGCAGTATATTCTGATTTATAGGATAACAAAAGTAGATATCCATAAATCCCTCTGTAATTATTTCCCCGTCTAATATGTGAACACAATGAAAAAATAATTTTGAACTTGGCTTTATCCAATGCTCAGATTTTGTTTTTTATGATGTATGCAAATTAGCGCAGATTTAATTAGATAATGCCTAATTTGCATATTTAAACATTCAATTACAGCAAACTTGTGATACATTTTTTTCTCATCTTAATGTAGGTAATCAACTGGGAAAGTTTCATGGTGATATCTGCTAGTTAAAAAAATTACGCTATTCACCTGTAGTGTCACGCCTTAACTGAAATTTTCATATCTCGAGCACAGAAATATCTACAGTAGCAACTCCTGCTTCAACGGGCCATGTGAGAGACTATTTTCACTCACAGGACAGAAGGACAATATCTTGTGCTCACAGGACAATATCTTGCGAAAGAAGATATTGCTCTGGTACCTGAACATTTTAACAAAGTTGTATTCCAGAGTAGCTGGTTAAATGTTGATTATAAGTAAGCTGACCTTACATGTCAGAATAATTTGTGCTGTGTCTTAGTTTTGAAAATCAGAAGAAATGACTGAATGTCAAATACACAATTTGCATTTAGGTGGCATTTCAAGCTTATTTATTAGATTATTAAATGTACTTATGGTGATTAAATGCATTCTTTTTCCTGAGACATAAATTTAAATTAATTACATTTTAAAAAAAAACATGTTACAGTTTATGTGTATAGAGTCACAACAATGAAATCAATTCACAGAGGCAACTTTACACATAGCACATTTTCCACATAAAGTGCAATGACCTCAAACCTCCAATGCTGTTCCTAAATGCTCTACTTCTACTATAAGCCTGCTTTCAAAAGCTCCCGTGTGTATCTGTGTAAGTGCTCATCTACCATAACCTTCATTTCGCTAATAAACATCTAAATAATTGCAGCTCTATGGAAATATTTATGGTAATTTCAATATCTAGACTGACAAAAACATTATTAATAATTTTGATAACATGCCAGGTGAGATGGACTCTGTAATTGTGATGACGTATTCATTGTTTTGTTTATTTTTCAGAAAATGTTTGCTTATTCCAGCAAATATTCCGGCATGTTCCATTCTCTCCAGTCTTTAGCCTATCAAACAACACATAAGCCTAAAACTTTTAAAATTGTTGTTTAAAATGATTATGTTAATGGGGATTGATAGACTCCCCGGTAATTTATTTATGTTCTCCATTTGAATATTAATGCTGTTAATATAAATAAAAAGAGGCAACTGGGATTATTAAAATATGCTAAAGTAGTAATGTTTTTTTATTCAGGCGGTTTAGAATGGATTTTTTACATTTGTTAGAATAATTTTTTTTTTACATGCTATCTTTGTTACCTGTTTGTTTAACTGTACCTGATCAAATATTTTATTTTAAAAAGACACTTTTTTTAACAGTGCACTATATTTTAAATACAATTTTGTTGATGTAGAAGTGCGTTTTGTTTTGTATGCATGTAGGGAACGATATTGCAAAAATAGCAGAATTTAAAAACTGTCAAATAAAACACTTTGTTGTTATAATTGACAAAAAATAAATGAATAAATATCGGTAATGTATATTGGTTATCGGGCACATAAACAAACAAATAATTCAATGAAATCAATATCGGTCGATTTCTAGACGAGAATATTTTTTGTGTGCAAAAAAAAAATGACTTCATTCAACACTTTCTTCTCTTCCGTGTCGCTGACACTGTTCACATGAGCACCACGATGCATATGTGTGATGCTGACGCAGGAGTCGGCCAATAATGAGCCGGTGTTCTGATGTAGAACCTGGAAGCGTTTCACTGTGTTTACACCGTGAACTGCATCAGAGACTGACACGGAACAAAGAAAATTGTTGAAAAAATTGTCGTTATTTTTTGGGGTTTTTTTGCACACAAAAAGTATTCTTGTCGCTTCATAACATTAAGGTTGAACCACTGTAGTCACATGGACTATTTTATCGATGTCTTTACTACCTTTCTGGGCCTTGAAAGTGGTAATAACGTTACAGTCTATGGCTGGTTCAGAAAGCTCTAGCATTTAATCAAAAATATCTTCATTTGTGTTCCGAAGATGAACGAAGGTCTTAGGTTTGGAATGACGTGAGGGTGAGTAATTAATGACAGATTTTAAATTTTTGGGACAACTAACCCTTTAAGCCTGTTATTTGCAAGAAATTAGACAGATCACGAGAAACATGCTCTCATCCACAGACCAGGGTTCAAACACGCTTCAGGCTAAGGGCATCAGATAACATCAGTGCGGGGGAGCGCCACAAAGCGGCCGAGACTGCTGAAAAATTGATGAGTAAGCACAAGAGTTCCTCTTCAGGGAGGATGACCTCAAAGAGATTTCACTCAGATGCTGAAAGGGATATCAAAACTAGGGGTGGGCGATATAGCCTCAAAATTCTATCACGATATTTCAAGAATATTTGCGATAATGATATTTATGACGATATAAGAAAAACAATTCTTGTTGTTGAAAATTTTCTTATGTTTATCTCGCCTAAATGTTTGCTCACTCATTGCGTTTCTACAATGTGGTAATTTTGTTGTTAAGAGTTTACACAACACAAGGAAGCTTGATTTCAATCTTTGAATTAAATGTTAAATGTGTGTAGGTCTAACACCAGTATTCAGAAATACTACAGAAACATAATAAAGTAATCAAATGTAAAATAACACATATTCTTTTAGTTCTGTTTCCTGATTAAATTAAATACATAGGCTAATAATTCTCATTCATTACAATTAAAGCTATCTTTTGTTGTTTTGACGACAACATTAATGACAGACGCATAGCCTATGGCTGCTTTCACTTTTACAGCTAGTGCACGGATCCATTGCTGTTTTCATTATATTGTCTGTCACACTGTCACATGCGTTTTATACATAACACATCAGTCATGTCCCGACTCCTAAACGCGCGAGAGAAGACGCGCGTCTGCAGCCCCGCTGAACACTCAAGCTGTTTGTGAAATTGCTAAATCGTCATCGGAGGCTGACAGGCTGCTCTCGCGCTCAGACAGTTGTTGGTGTTGTGTGTGCTAGGGAACGTAAATGCGGCATACGTCATCGCGTCGCTATATCATTGATATCGCGATATGACACTTTTTTTATCATGTAAAAATGTATACCGGTATTATCGTGGACGGTATGATATGGCACACCCCTAATCAAAACCTCTCTTTAAACACACACACAGTTTTCGAAACTTCTATAACACTAACTCAATGTGTGCCAGGCTTAAACACAGACACATACACACTCAAGCAATGGTAAGGCACCGCAGCTGTGCTGATCGAACCTAAAAGGCCATTATCTAACATAAGAGTGCATACTAATCAAATTCACACCAATGGAAAAGACATTATTACCCAACCCTCCCTTTTCCACTGGGAATACACTTACACACAGAGATTCAGTTTCAGACTAAAATGCCCCCCCCCCCCCCCTCCTCCCCTCCCCCCTTCACACTGTAGTGTTGCATTGCATTTAAAAGGTCCCGAGTTAAATCACACCTACATTAGAAATTTCACAGCGCTAGCAGATAGTTTTCCCAAAAATTAATATTCTGGCATCATTTACTCAACCTCATGTTGTTTCAAGCCCACATGACTTTCTTCAGCTGAATGCAAAAACAGGTTGTTTGGTAGAAATGTCCAAGTTGATTACATGAAATACAAAGAAAATAGACAGTGGGTGTAAATCTCTAAAAAAGCATTTTTAAATGTTAAAACATTAACATTAAAATGTTACATTCAAATATGTAATGTAAGTCATTATTCATTGAGAATATTCCTTCCCACAGTTAAAATGTATTTTATTCTCTGCGTTTTATTAAAATCTGAAGAAAACAAAAACCTGAACATGAACATGGTTTCCACAAAAGTATAACTGTTTTTAGTATTGATAATAAATGTTTCTTGAGCATATTACAATGATTTCTGAAGGATCACGTGACTCTGAGGACTGGAGTAATGGCTACTGAATATTCAACTTTACCATCACAGAAATAATTTATATTGTAATATTTCACCATATTACTGTTTTTATGGAATTTTTATCAAATAAATGCAGCCTTGGTGAGCAGGAGACTTCTTTCAAAAATATAAAACCAAACTTTTGAGTTTATGCACAAATTAACATGGACAAATAAATAATGAATGTATTGACAGTGACTTAAGATCTGCTTAAAGTATTTGTGTAAGTGTAGGTGACAGTTAGTGGTGCGTAATTAAGAGCCCAAAGTCTCTTCTGCTGTGTAAGCAAAAGAGCTTCTATCAAATATTAAAGAGTCTTCAAAACAGGCACAGAGGGTAAGGTTCGGTATAAAAACAAAAACCACACCACATATATTTTCAACAAACACAAGTACAAGTCTGTGTCAACAGCCATATTTCACTTCACTGAGGCTGCATTGCATTAGGATTTTTTGCCTTTAAATATTGTAAGAGTTTGAAAACAATTATACTGTACATGATTGTTGATATCATGGTGCACATTGGGCATGTTTATGTTAACAGAGCTTCTACATCCATCAACCTCTCTCACGTTAACACAAACACCTCTCTCTCACAAAACAATTTTTATGGCAAGACTCCATTCGCTTATTAGTGCCAATAGTCAGTATTTATGAACAAGCGTTCATTAAAAACCTTTTACTCTAACTCTGACAACTGACAATGAGCCACAATGTTTCAACATGCTTCTTTCTCTCTCCATCTCTTTTTAATGCATCGAAACCTCATGCTGTTGCCATGCCGATTATAAAACACTATGACAACAAGGTCAATACAGTCAGCAAAGCGGCACACAGCAAAAACACAACAGGGGCAACATTCATCAATTTAACAACATTTTCTAACAAACAGGACAACAGATCAATTATGGAGGAAGCAAACAACCGCATGAATGTATCGAGGGATTTTAAAATCCAGTGAAATAGCAGAAGTAGGACTATATGTGAAGGAATTTGAGCAGGAATTAATAAAGATACAAGAGTCTAAATAGACTATTACTATGTGGACTAATGATGTACTGTAATGATAATTTTATTGGCCCGTTTACATTTATGCAACAAAAATGCAGTTAAACAAAAACAATTGCTTGGTTTTAAAATTTTTAATTAAAATAAATTGTAATTTTTTTTGGGGATATAAAGTTAAAAATGCCAGGTTGATACAACTGATACAACAAAAAAGCCACATTAAAATAATTAAATTATTGGCTGATAAGTAGGTTGGCATAATCTTTTATTATTATTACTCCTCATATTTTATTATAGTAAAATAAATTGGCAAATTGTTTGTCCAATAATAACGCTCTCAGTCCCTGCAGGCTGGTCAACAAAAGAATAGATGTCAACTTTACATTAGAAGCAAAATTAAAAATGAAGACAACAGGTGACATTTCTCACTTAATTCCTGAATCACTTGAAAAGAGATTTTACAACAATTTGATCATCATGATGGAACAGATCTGAAAAAAAAGTTATTATTTTGGATATATTTCAATTGTACAGCTTTTTTGCATCAAACCACATCTGTGTTTATATTAGTTTATTTTTCTCCTAGCTCTCTAAAGAATGAGCAGAAGTTCTGACAGCACTTTATAAACAGAAGAAATGATTCGACTTCTCCCAGAGGGGCGTTCCTCCACTTGGAAACCTCAGCTCTGAGAGAAACAGAATAGAAGACAGAACAGCTTGGACTTTCAGCAAATACACTCACAGAGAGTGGAGCCAAGAGGACTGAACTGTACCACAAGGCCAGATACATCCATCATATGGAATTGACTCATAGTTTAGTACTTCTGCTGCTCTCTAGAGCTGAACTGTCTCGTACAGGACCAATTTCTCGCTTTCAATTTTCACACAAGCCTTTGATTTTGTTCCAATCTCTGCAATGGCTTTGTAAATGACTCCTTAAATTGGCCCAAGTCACTAGCAGAAATCTTTGTGATGACTGAGAAGAGATCTGTCTTTCATCACCGAAGATGAAAACAGAAAAATTTAGATACTTTGCAGGGCTCTACGCTACAGATTTTTCCAACTGGCCCTGGATTTTCAGGTAGGTCTATCAGGTACAGAAATTGAATAAAGTAATCAAATGTAGCAACCGAGACCAATCAGACAATTATTTGTTATGGTTAACAGATAATCTTTAAAACTCACTCTGGGACCTCTGGCCCCATCCCCCTAGTGGGTGCAAGAGGGGCCCTTTGGGTTACCATGGATACGATCAGATAAGTTGCTTTTATTGCTGTCAAGGAATGTGGCCACATGCGCAAGAGAGAGACTAGGGATGCGCGGTATACCGGTACTGCAAAAACCGGTATATATTATATTTCAAACGGTACAATATCCTAATTTTGTTCAATTCGGTATTCAATGCGCTGCTGTTTCAAAGTTCACCGCTAGGTGGCAGTGCGCTACCTAAACTGACGCGGGTCATGCGAAACCGGCAAACAGTGACAACAGAGGAACACGATGGATCAAACGAAGCTCATTCGAATTTCTACACGCCCGAAATTAATAAGTAGAGAGAGCAGTATGAGTGAAATAAGGCATTACTTTGCCTACAAAAGTAATGAGACAAGTAAAGAAACAGATCTCAATGCACCACTCTGCAAACGGGGAGGCAACACATCAAATCTGCCTAAGCACTTGACTTGTCAGTTGCTCATCCTGACTTGTTCAAAGAGTTCAGAGATCGACAGGTTAGTCCATCATTCAACTGATTTAATTTAGACTTTTATTGAACACTGAACAGCGCACATACGTAAGAGCTTATCAATTATATATGATACGGTAAACACGAAAGCTCAAATCTGCTTGCATGACACGCTAGAACCAATTAAGTTAAGGTCTCATCATTTTTGCATTTTCAAACAAACATATATTAATTGAATTGGAATGAATAAAGAATAAAAATTTGAATAATATTCATTTTAATATTAGTGATAGTAAAATGAATGGCATATTAGAGCCTCTGTTGCGACCCCTAGAGGAATAAGCCGAGAGAGAGAGAGTAATAGTAGTAATATGAATATTACTAATATAACAATTAAGCTACATTTCCAGCTCACAGCTCATTTCCATTGATGATCAAGATGGCGGCATGTGTGTAGACGTGTGTGTTTGCTCTCTTCCTTTGTCCTCCACTGTTTAATCAAAGAGTCATAGGCTACTTATTTGAATATATATTCATTTATTTTATTTATTTTTCTATTTTTCTTGATGCACGCGGCCAGACAACGCTTAAATATGAGTTTACCCCTCTTTGTGCTTCTTCTGTGCTGCTGCATGACCTCGAGGAAATCGGGGATCGATGCACCTTTTGGCATTGAGGACACCGCTGAAAGTGGCCAGAGTGAGCCCGAGGTGACTGCGCTCTGTCTATGGCCGCAATGGTATCTTTTGTATGCCGGGACTGCTCCGGTATCGCCTAATGAGCATGGCCCGATGCTTCGAATATCTTGGAGAGACCTTTCTCGTGATTCGGTACTCGCTTTCGGTGATGTCCCGCGTGGATTACGCTGCTTGTGGCTGCACGAGAACGGGAGATATTCAGCCAGAGCAACGCCTACCTGCTGTAAAGATTCGACCACAGATGGCCAAGCAAGGAGATCATGGCTATTTTTCATCTTGCTTCTATTATCGGGTAATGTTCACCCCAACCCTGGTCCAACATTATCCCAATTACAAATGCCCAACGATCTCAAATCTTCTCATGGATTACGTTTCTTTCATTTGAATGTGCGTAGTCTGATTAATAAAATGGACTCTCTACGAGTTTGGGCCGACACGACTGGTGCAGACATAATGGTCATAACTGAGACATGGCTAAATGCCTCAGTCACAAATGATATGATCAATATCGATTCATATACAGTCTTCAGATCTGATCGTGTAAAAAAAGGAGGAGGAATTGTGATTTATGTGAGATCCACTTTAAACTCTTCCTGCATACAGACAACCAGCAAACCGAATGGTCTCGAACTTCTAGCACTCAAATTAAATCTCGTTGCCGGCTCCGATATTATTGTGGTTGGTTGTTATCGCCCGCCTTCATCGTCTTCAAGCGAGGTATGTACTTTACTTGCGGACTTTTTTCATGATTGGACTAAATATGAATTGATTATTCTTGGCGACTTCAACTGGGATTGGCTGTCGCCATCTTCTGATCTCTTCAAGGAGACCTGTGACTCTCATTGTTTGTTACAGCTGATTAATTCAAAAACCCGGATGAATCATAAGGATTTGGACAGATCTACCTTATTGGACTTAATTTTAACTAATGCTCCCCACAGATATTCAGCATCTGGAGTCTTTTGCAATGAAATTAGTGATCACTGTGCAGTTGTCTGTGTGAGAAATTGCAAAATTCCTAGAACTCCACCACGTTATATTTTTAAAAGATTTTTTAAGCATTTTAATGAACAAGCTTTTCTACGCGATCTCTATCATAGTGATCTGGGTGCAGTTTCCAGTATGCCTGATGTTACATTGGCTTGGGATTATTTTAAATTGATATTTTCATCAATTTGTGATAAACATTCTCCAGTCAAAAGATTTAGGATAAGTGGAAAAAATAACCCTTGGTTTAAAGACACCGTTTCCACCTCCATAAAACAGAGAAATGCTGCTTGGGTTAAGGCCAAGAAATCTAACAATCCCCTAGACTGGATCACCTACAGAGCTTTACGAAATAAATGCACAAAATTAATCAAAAGTGCAAAACGTGATTATTATTTGTCTACCATAAATGAAAATATAAATAATCCCACAAAGTTCTGGAAATTAATTAAGTCAACTTCAGTACCAAATCAACTATTTAAATTTCCAGAGCATTTAAATGTTAATCATACTGTAGCAAGGGCAGAGAAGTTATAACAGATACTTTTAATAATCATTTTACTTCAGTAGGCTCCACGTCCGATGCCACTATTACGGGTGTTAATATCTTAAATGCTGATCCTATTCAATACTGCCCGTCAGAATCTTTTAATTTTGCACCCATAACCATTGCGCAGGTTCACAATGCCCTAACGAATTTAGACATTAAAAAAAAGGCAGGATTCGATCAAATCGAGCCTTATTTTCTAAAAGTGGCAGCTAATCTCGTATCAGAACCTATAGCCTCTATATTTAATTTAAGTCTCGTTTCAAATGTTATACCTAAATCGTGGAAATCGGCAATGGTTACCCCACTATTTAAAGGGGGAGACCCCTTAGATCCAAATAATTACCGTCCTATCTCCAGATTGCCAGTTTTAGCGAAAGTTTTTGAATCACTGTAAAAAGTAATGCGCCGCATTATTCGTCGATTTATCAAAAGCTTTCGACTCCGTAGATCACAAATTATTGTTACAGAGACTTAGGTCTATAGGCCTCAGTGAAGCAGCCTTAAGCTGGTTTGATAATTACCTTTCAGAACGCACCCAATGTGTGTCTGTGGAAAACTATAACTCACCTTTCCTTCAAGTCAATATCGGGGTTCCCCAAGGATCCGTTTTAGCCCCTCTTTTATTTTCTATCTTCATTAATGATTTAGGCAATGGAATAGAGTCAGCGAAACTGCATTTGAATGCAGACGATACAATCATTCATACAACAGCACCTACTTTAAATCAAGCTCTGAACCATTTACAGAATGCTTTTCAAGTTTTGCAGCATTCATTGTCTCAGTTAAAATTGGTTTTAAATACAAAAAAGACAAAATATATGATTTTTAGTCGTGGCCGTTCCAAAGTAGCTGATATTTCAATCTCAATCTCTAATGGTATTTCTCTAGAAACTAAGAGTCAGTTCCTATAAATACTTAGGAATCTGGCTTGATGAAAGATTAGCATTCGATGTACATATTGATATGTTGCTGAAGAAGCTTAGGCCAAAATTAGGCTTCTTTTTTCGCTCAAAAAATTGTTTTCCATTTGAGGCCCGAAAGAAATTAGTAGAGAGTGCTTTTTTATCCATCATTGATTATGGTGATCTCTTATATATGCATGCAGCTACTACTCTACTCAGAAAATTAGATTGCGTGTATCACGCTGCTTTACGCTTTGTTTCTGGTGCAGAGTCACGGACACATCATTGTATTCTTTATGATTCCTTAGCTTGGTCATCTCTACATCAAAGGAGAAAACTACATATGTACTTATTCATTGCAAAAGCTCTTTTAGGTAAGCTACCTTCTAATATCTCAAATCTTTTAATCTATTATACAAATACCTATCAAACTAGGTCTAGCTCTCGCCTCCGGCTAAAAGTCCCAAGGGTATTGTCAGAATTTGGTAAAAGTGCTTTTTCTTTTTTTATGCTCCTTGGACTTGGAATGAACTACAAAATGTATTGAAGCTAGATGCACTTCCAGCCCTGACCTCTTTGAAACTTATTTTACTCAATGTTTTAAAGGAAAATTGTAACTGTTTTCCTTGACTCATTTTTATCAATGTTGTCTGTGAATGTGTAAATTGTGATATTTCTTTTCAATGATTTTTGTGTATGAACTTTTTTTTTTTTTTTTTTTTGTGCCGCCGTCTTGACCAGGTCTCTCTGGAAGAAGAGATAGCAATATCTCAATGTGATTCTCCTGGTTAAAATAAAGGAATAATAATAAATTTGTCAACATTCATTAGGTAACCAGACCTAACAGTATTATAGCATTTATTAATCTATATCAATCAGTAATTAAATGACCTAGAAAATTAAATATACTAATTAGGGATGGGAATTGATAAGATTTTATCAATATCAATGCCACTAACGATTCTGCTTATCGATCCGATTCTTTAACGATTCTCTTATCGATTCCTGATAGCACTGTGTGGGAAAAAGTAGTCTTTTTCGGGGGGGAAAACAAGTCGTTTTAATGCTTACACTTGACTAAGCAAACTGTACTTTTTATGTAATTTCTGTAATAAATGGAACCTTATTGTAAAGTGTTACCGATTAGTTATACACCGATTAAACGTCCCGTGAGTTCAGTGTTGGAAAGATCAGTTGTTTTAACCATTCATTAAAACGAATCGGTTCAAATGAGTCATTAGTTCGCGAATTGGACGTGTCATTATCGGACGTGTGCGCGTTGTGTGATTATCCCGCCAGTTGGGACATCCCACAAGATGTGTGTCATCACAGAAAACATTTCATCACTGGATCGTTTTTTTTCGTTTATTTGAAGTGTGATTATGTCAGCTGAATGTGCGGAAGACTTTTCAGAGAAGATAAGGCAACGTATTTTAGCACAATTCACACCCAGCGGCAATTCAGGAAAAACAAATCTCCGAATGCTCCACATAAAACTTTAGTCTCCCTACCTTACCATCGTGTCGTTTATTTTGATTAATATGTGCGAGGGAGAGAGGAAGACAGCGCTTTGTTTTGAGACGGTGAAGCCTACTTTCGCCTTGCTCCGAAGAGAGAGAGTGCGTGCGCGCGACCGGGGCTCTCTCTCGCTCTCTCTCTCTGCTCGATCAGTTTAACATGCGCCCTGTCACAAGCGCAGCGGTTCATCTACATTACCAGAGAGAGACAATTTTACTCACTGATCAAATAAGACTTTGCAGGACAAAGATATGTGCTTGATAAAGGACAAAAGGGACAGTTGTGAGTTCACGGTCTGTACATACTATGGCTGACTCAGAGCAGGAGCATCGATAAGAGGACTCGTTAACGTCGAGGGCATACAATATCGATGGATCGTAAAATTTAGAACCGGTTCTCGAGTGGAACCGGTTTTCGATTCCCATCCCTAGTGAAGCCTACTTTCGCCTTGCTCCGAAGAGAGAGAGTGCGTGCGCGCGACCGGGGCTCTCTCTCGCTCTCTCTCTCTGCTCGATCAGTTTAACATGCGCCCTGTCACAAGCGCAGCGGTTCATCTACATTACCAGAGAGAGACAATTTTACTCACTGATCAAATAAGACTTTGCAGGACAAAGATATGTGCTTGATAAAGGACAAAAGGGACAGTTGTGAGTTCACGGTCTGTACATACTATGGCTGACTCAGAGCAGGAGCATCGATAAGAGGACTCGTTAACGTCGAGGGCATACAATATCGATGGATCGTAAAATTTAGAACCGGTTCTCGAGTGGAACCGGTTTTCGATTCCCATCCCTAATACTAATACATGTTTAGCAATGCATTAAACTAATATGAACCCAAACAGTAACCAAATCAAGATGAATAAATGCAATAAATATTGATAATTCTCTGTTGATGCATGACAGCTAATGGTTTACATGTCATTTCATTATTCTATTATTATTATATGTTAATCTATTATTATAGATATTAACCTATTTTAATTCTATAATTTCAGGGGTTTTTTTTCAAAATCAAAATTTAACCTACTGCATGTTCCCTGACTGAATTATTATTATTTTATTTTACATTTTGATACCTTTTCTTAGCACATTTGGTAGTGGAGAGTTTCAAGCAGTGTTTTTTAAGTGTCACTTAAATTTTGAGACTTTTTTTTTTTTTTTTTTACCTGTGGTAGCGATTTAGTATCGATACCGAGGTATTAGGTTCTGGTATCGCACCGAAGCCAAAATTGTGGTATCGAGCCATCCCTAAGAGAGACAATGGAAGACAGAAACAATCTTTAATACAGACTTTGCTGCAGTAATCATAGACTAACTGATCTATAAATGAACCCGCGTTTCAGAAACTGTGTGAATGATTTACTGTCTTGTGTACTATTATGTATACTATGGTATGTATTTCATTATACAACCATCCAACTGTCAATGTAACCTCACCTGTATCATGTCTCCTACCTAATTAATCTTCATTTAATGATTCACACTTTGATGTACATCACCTTCTCTTAGAATACAGTGTGGATTTGAAATATCTATCTGAACATTAATGAACAGAAAAAGGGTAAAGCAGAGGTCTGACCACACTTAGGACAAAGACTCCCGCCAGAAAGTTCTCATTGGTAAAGCAAACTTGGAGGTGGTACTTTTTCCTCAGGCTTTATTAGAGACAGTCCACAGTGACCTCGCCCTCTTAGTTTTTCTCATCCGGCTGCAACACTGTTTCTGCTGATACTGGGGAACCCCCCTTCACTGGGGCCCAAGGGCCCAGCAGGCCGTGAGCATCGTCAGCCATGCTTTCACGTTCCCAGAGGGAGTCAGACTGCCTTTTCTTCACTCCAGAAAACTGCAACCTTACCATCACTGAACGGGCAACGATCAACTCTTGTTTCGCTGGACCTCCGGGCTGCTTACTTCGGGTGGGTGTCTGAGACCCCCTCCCCCAAACGGCTCATGGCCCCTGCAGGCTGTGACCACAGAGAGAAAACCTCCAACCAGAACAGAGTCGAACTACCCATGCAAGTTCATCACCTTCTTCATCCAACGGAGAAGAAAACGATTGCAACTTCAACATTTGACACTCACGGAACCGTCAACGACGTCAATTTTCAAAGAACTTCAAGAATTGTGTCCACTGCAAAGCCATGCAATGCAAGTATCAATTTAAGAAGGTGCTTTGAAAATGATAATATTGATGGTTCTTTTCATAGTTAAATGGATATTTTCCATAGTTCCATTTCCTACCTCCGGTTTCATTCTGCCACTTTCACCATCTATTTATGTATACATGTATGTTTGTTTAGTTTAGTTATGTTTGTGATTTAGTTAATAAAACTTGTGCACAATATGTATTTGGTTCGACTTCACTGCTTGCAAAAACAAAGTCTCTTATACGATTTTTGATCTTGTTACATGCTCAAAGCGCTGTACATGCTAAGAAATAATTATTCTTCCATGGCCATGGAAGATACCCTTTTCTTAGAATAAATGAATAATCAAGAGTTTGTTGGACGAACTGATTACGTGATTGTAATATTAAGTTAGCTACACCTAGTTAATACAATTAACTGACCCAAATATTCATAATCCTTATTATAGTTACATAAATTCTCCAGTAAAGAGCAGCAAGTGATTTTTTCTTTGTCCTTTGTTGTTTGATTAACTTTATGACACAGACAGCCACACGAATATTAGGCTGCAGTCACTTTAATGACCAAATGTAGTTGCACATGCGATTTCTTTCGTAACTGTTTACGTTCAGGCAATAGACATTTCCGTCAACTGGCCCGAGCGTCATTCACACTGGCCCTGGCCTGGACCACTGGGCAGTCCTTATCGTGAAGCCCTGCTTTGCGCCTTGTTAAACGAATCCTGGTAAATTATTCCAATAAGACGGTATTGACCAAAAACTCCAAGCGCTCATGATAGATATTTGGTGCTATCAGCATGATTAAATTGGGCCAGAAAAAGAGAAGAAACGGGGGAGGACATAATCAACTTAATCCAGGCATGAGGAACCACCCTTAAAGAAAATTATCACAGAAGTTGGAGCATGTTTTGACAACAGGGCAAGGGCACAAATAATGGAAAATATTCAGCACTCCCAGCATAATTCCCTAATTTCAAGAAATTAAAGATTCGTCAGATTAGCTGATTTTAAAATCCTATATATTTACCCCTCTGCTCAAATGATCAAACTTGTATACACAGCAACAGTCAGAGTCATTGCCATTAATTGTCTATCCACTTTCAAGCTAAATGGAAGACGGCCATAATCTTCCACTTTACTTCAGAATGATGATTTAATGGAGCCAACATGTACAGCATGTGGTTGGGGAAATGACGCAGGGGTCATAACCTTAAATAATTTATTGAAATGACTCAATTTTTGATTTTTTTTTTGTCAGTCTGAAACAATCTTTTATACTGTTTATCGTATAGTGTTTCATTTTGTTTTTATATTTCTCAAAAACAGATATTTTACACTTTAGGTGAAGGCTTTTCATTCTGTTAGTAAAATTGCTAACTTATTGTAAAATGAATTTAATAGACATACTAAGAGTAATAAAATTGCCTTTACACAAATAAGATTTGGCAATAGAAATGACTAAATCAAATGGCTTGAGTAAAACTATTGCAAATTCCGTTTGGAAAGAAAAAAAATCCTTGGGACAGAGGAGGCTCACCTTATGTGAAGATGAGATCTGACATACTGGAAACTGATGCAAGATTTCAAACTCCATGTGCACTTGGTTCAAAGGAAAAGTGCTTTAACCAATTTGTTTTTTTATATCTGATATATGTTTCACAAAATGGCAAACCAGGGTTCAGAAATTAACTTGGGCTAACAAAAAAGACAAAATTAATTAATAAAAAATAATAATACACACAATGTTATTGCATCAAATACTCCGTATGAAGCTAAGCTAAGCTTATTATTTATGTTTCAAGTTATTATATACAAATATATTATTAGGAGATATATTATGAGTGTTGTAGAGTTCCTAAAACCTGCATAATTTATCGCAGGTATTTCAGAAAAGCTTTTATGACTATTATATATAAACTACTTGTATTTGATTTTAAGGATAACAGCCATTATTTTTCTGAATTAACTGAAATAGTTTTCACCGATTCAGTTTTTATATTGTTAGGGAAAAAATCCTCATAAAAAAAAAGTTTCCTTCATTAAAAAAGTATTCAAAAAAAGGATCTTTATAACAACATTTTTAAACATCCAAGATGACTGCCATATCAGCCAGGATGTGCATCTTAATTTCTGACACTGTGTGAAAACATGAACAAAAAGATGGACATTTAAAAAGAGAGGAAGCAAGAGATGATGAGAGCTAAAGTAGGCAAGAAAGTGGGATAAAAGTGAGAAGTTGAAAAATTACATGATATAGAGATGATAAGGTCTCATTAAATTCTCTGTTCTTATCACCCAAGACTGTCTCTTGTGGCTCTGACATGTTACTCTTGACTCTGCTCAACTAAAGCCCCAGGCTGTCAGAGATTCCTGGACAAGCAGCTATTTATTCCTGCCTGCTCTCTCCGGGGAGGAGTATTATTAGCTGTGTTCATGCACAATATTGATCCTTAAGCCTGGGTCGTACAGCTGAAGACAAAATAGGGCTCTAGTCTAGATCCGTGTCAAGATGGGCCTCTTGAAAAACATATTTATTATAAATTACAATAACTAAACTGCTTTTTATAATTTTATATTGTGATGTTTATTATGATGTTTCCAAACGAGTTTCCCCAAACACTCCAGATAGCCCCGTCCCCAAACACATACTATTGGTTGAGCCACTGTTGTCTTGTAGGGCTAGTCAGGATGCTCAAACAAACAGAGCAACTGTTTATATTGTTTGATATATGTCTACACATATTAAACTGGGGGAGGAGGTGAAAGTATTTTAACACTTCAGGTTTAACAAGGCCAAATAATATCAAAACACTGGGGAGAAAAAAATTAAAGGGTAACAGACTTCACCTCATTAGCAGTTTCTGTTCTTTTTTTATAATTGATCTCCTACATCCATCGATTCAACACTCGTTCCCACGCATCAACCATTCTATTAGACCTAGACATGATGTTCCCTTAACAAAGATGGAAAGGATATTTCAAAATAACTGCATAGAGAGACTAAAGTCAAGGCAGAAATCCATCCATTTATCCACACATCTCAACTCACAATAAGCAAACAGTGACAAGTGATATTAGCTAAGGGCTTTTGAAGTATTCACAGTAAATCTGTCATAATATGTCTGCTTGTGTGTGTGTGTGGCCTTGTTTTGCTTCAGATTAGCTGCAATCCATAGCTGGATTGTTTTGCCAACTCTGTCCTTCAGAACGGATTGACTTCTCTGCGTTTATGATGACTATAGATCACATCTAAGTTCATCACCGGTTAAAAAGACCATAACCAACGACTCATTGCTAACATAAAATAAAATAAAACTTGTGTGATTTATGATAAGTGTTCCCACAACAACAACCAATCAGCATGTATCAAAGGGACCAGTGACAGATCGGGAGCTGGTGGATCGGCCAGCAGTAATGGCCTCATGAATCACGGGCTCAGCCTGTTATCACTGTGTCTGCTATGTGCCGCGCTAGTTCTGTTAATATGTTTCAGCATTTGAAAACATGTCCAGGTCAAATGTCACCCAAATCAAAAGAAATAAGACATATTTTGAACATTAAACTGTGACAATATTTTCTTGACAGTTACAGACAACCCCAAATTCTCATCACCATAATAACAAAAATATATTATTCTCATTACTGTAATGTTAAAAAGATAAAATAAATGATGGAACAACAAAGTACGTATATTTTAATGAAATACTTCCAAAAAAATGGCAATAAGAAATATTCTTATATTTAGTTCACCAGCCATTTGCAGTTGTGGCAGACAGTTAACTTTGTACAGTGATTAAGCATCATGATAATTTTTTATATATATTTTTTAATTCCGTGTATTACAGTCTCACAATAATGAGAATTACTAAATAGATACTCAAAAGCAAAATGTCAGAAAAGCAAAATTCTGGTGCGATGTGTGAGCTGGGAGCTTATCCTTTAAAGGGTTAGTTTTTGTGGATTTGTGGATCTTAATCTATATATTTGTGAATTTGATATATTTTTGTGAATCTCTTTACATTTATTTGTGGATCATAATCTATTTATTTGGAATAATGCAACAATTCTACCCCCATATATTCTCCACTGCTGGAGATCCAATAAGCTAGGAGAGGTCCCACATTATCCTAGAGAATGCAGACATTTTTATTTTCCTTCAAAAAGATTTATTATTTTTGCAAAAATTGCAAAATAATTAATATGTTAAATGTGTTGACATTACCAGTCTGTTAAACTCATTTGACAAGTATAAGAAATAAACACAAAAAGGATTGTGCATTTTTCACTTACTACTATTTTTTATTAGTTGTTTTAATAACTTTTATTGTAAAGCCTAACGTGGCTTGTTATTGAAAATTTCTTACGATTCCCAAACCAACCCCTAATGCAAAATTTAAGTTTCTTTCAAATAAAATTTCATACGTTTTTTTTTTTTCATTGATTCAGTCAAACTATGTTACAAATTGAGCTTTTCATAAAATCTGCAATATAGACAATCCTAACTTGATTATGATAATCCAACCAACATAAATTATGATTATGCAATCATGGTCAAGAAACATCAGGATATACAAACTCTTTTATTAGTCACATTCAAGCAAATGCTGATTGATTATTCTCATAGTCAATAACTAACCAGTAGTTGATTGGCTATATTCTTGACTAATTAGATGCTACTGTATGCATCCATAGTATTTATAATAACATTCACATTAATATTTTATCATTCGCAGATAAAGTCTCAGACTAGTAAAACTATTGCTCAAGTGAGGTAATTTTGTCTTTAGGCAGGTCTTGACTGGGTTTCACACCAGTTATGAGGTGAGCTCACCATTCAGAATGACAGAGAAAAGCACATTCTGAAGGAGGAGACAGGCTGTCTTCTCTGTCCATCACATCAGGCTCATATTACACATAAAAACACAAGAAATGCAGGGATTCATAGGGAGAGAGAGTCTATTCCCAAGCAGTAAGACAGACAGGCTGCAAAAAGTCAAGATGGACCCTGGAACAGATAGGCTATGAGTAATTCAACCCCTTAAGTCACACAAAGAGGCCTCTGAGTCTCTGAGTCAGAACTCCAGACTGAATTCTTTTAGCACTTGTTCCATTGATTGATTCAGAAAGCTGCCAATATACCCTAGACACTCCTGTGAGACAGAAGTCTGAGGTTTCTTAAACATGGCAATCAACAATAGGCTCAAACATGAGATCACAAATCAAATCTATTTTTACCTACAAATTTCCTCATCTCATCAGAACAAGAGACAAAAATTGATTTGTGAAAAAGTGAATTTTATATAAATTGTCACTGTCGGCAGAAACCTTGAATCTCATTTTCATTTCATTTTTTTCTCATTGCTATTGGTTACGCTTTACATCTGTCAGTGGGTTTTGCAAATATTTAACCGATGAAAAGCATTTTAAAAAAGCGTGTGACTAAAGCTCGTAACTCCATTGGATCCTCAAACTGTCTGAAAAACCTCCTAACTCCGGGTGGGTAACTTCACCTAAATAGTGAATAAAGTGCTGCACACATTTTGGACTGTCTCTGCTTGTTTGTAATGCAAGGGTAAATAAAGAACTGGTTGTTTGAATAAGTACAGTGTTTTCGTTACTCAAGAAACACTATAATATACAAGGCTAACGTTTTACATATTTGAGAAGCGGAGAAGAGTCTTAAGGCCCCAATATACTTCAAGCGAAATTAAAGGATCCACTTGTGTAACGTCATTTCTAACAAAACCAGGCCAAAGCAAAGATCGTTTGGTGTTCATTTCTGGAGTTCGAAACAGCTCGCGAATAAACGCCTTGAAATTAGCATTAGTGGCGATGACGTAATAAGTAAGTGTGCTCGAGGAACCGTCTTCTTTAACATGGACATTTTCTCTGGTTCATTTTTCTGTTTAGTGAGTAAAAACACTGGAAAGTCGCTTTATAGTAGAACTTTGTAATCCTAATTAAAAGAGACACTGTGACTGCGAGTTTTCTCATCACTGTCATTTTGGTTGTGTTTATTTTGTTATTGAAAGTAAAGTGCGCAACACATATTTACATATTCATCAAATCATGACAGCATGGGCAACACAAGGATGTTCGCTAACAGAATACCGCTTCTCACACAATCGTTTCTACCCCAAACGAAGAACAAAAAGAACTTTGCCGTAAGTATATTGGGGCCTTTAATCTAGCATTTAGTCTAGTCTATTCCTTGTGTGTGCAAGCACACTTGGCAAAAAAGCTCTTTCTGATTCTGATTCATACGTCAGAGTTATAGCCAATAGCACTTCATTTTTTGTACCATGAGATTTTGGCCGAATAGCTTCCACATAGGCATAAAATTTATAACCCGTTAAGTTAATGAAAATAAAATGCGATGCACTTAGAGCTTCAGATGTGGCCGTTCTAATGACGGACAATTTTTTTAATTTATTTTTTATTTTATGCCACACCTAATATATGTTAAATATGATAAAAGAAAGTACTAGAGCAGGTGAATATATTGCTGGTAGAGCAAGTAAAAATCTGAACTACCGACTCGACTGGCAGAAAAAACAAAATAGTATCTATTGTTAAGCCCAGAAATTAAAGATGGATAAACAAGAGTAGCATCAAGAGATAAACAAGAGTAGTAGAGAACATGAAGTTCTTCTAGATGTTTTTGAGAAAATAATAAGTGTTATAACTGTCCAGATCAACTGCATTTGTGTACTTGGTCAGCTGGGTCCTACCTTAACATCTGTGGTGACTCCATCCTCAGTGGTGCTCTGTCCATTCTAAAAGAAAAACAGAAAAGAGATTTAATACATACGCAGTACTACTTTGGACAATACTACTCTTCTTTTAATACTTTCCATATATTCGAATAATACCACTAGCTATCAAAACACGAGTGTGCACATGTGTGCATGCATGTACTTGAAGGCTCACAGCTGTAATGTCAAAATCAAAAATGCATGTTATGTCTAGATGACATAATCAATGGCTCCCGGGGCATTTATACAGGCTTGGCTGCTTATATAGACTCACATACACTCTCTTTGTGTCAATGTGCTTGAACATCTGTTCTGCCCACAAGCTGGATCTTCAGATGTAATTCTAGAACACAGATTTCACTGTACAACATTAATAAAGGACATTTACATTTATTCAGATTGGTTGACTGTTGATAAACAACATGCAGTACAAATCTTGCACTGCATTGTTTGAACTGCACAATTTTTGCCAGGACTAAAATAGACTTTAACCAAGGGTTTAAATAGGTCCAGAGAACAGTGTAAAAAGGCTTACAGAGGTCCAGGAAAAAGACTGAGTACATGTCTAAATCTGGGAACTTTATCTAATGTTAGACGACCAACATTGAGGCCCAATAATAAAAATTCAGATGAGATAAGAGCAAACCAAATACCCACTAAGAATCCAAACACATGTAAAATAGATACAAATACTGTAAAACATGTAGACAAGCCTTCCTATTGGGCATATTTACCCCAATCTCATTTACCCCCAGCACAAGAATTTACCTGACTATAGTTGATCTCGGCTAAACAGGAACGTTTCTTCATTTATTAAAGCACAATGGAATTCTGCAAGTCTCTACCACACAAACAAACTATTTATTTATGTAAAAACAAAGAGAGAATGTGTGTCATGTTTATTAGTTTTCTACAGAATTATCAGCATGCCAACTGATTTCTGCAGTCCTAACGTTGAACCATCAGAAAAACACAATCACATCCTGCACAGGCGATTGCTTTCAATTTCATTTAATACAGAACCTTGAGCGAGAATAGAAGGAAATGAAAGAGAAGAAAATAAAAAAATAAAAGAATTGGAGGAAGGAAGAAAACAATTCTGCCTGCTCAGAGAAAAACATAAAACAAAAAACAGACAAAGATCAATGATTCGTCACATGCAAATCGGAGCTTAGTTTATTTATGCTGACTTCAGATCGATTCACTCAAGTGCACTCAAAGGTTAAGACGACTCGTCTTAGAAAAGCTCCAGTTAACCGTCAATGTCAATTTTGGTGGCAATAAATACAAAAAGACTGAGGAAATAATTTCTGTGGTAACTGCAAAGACCTTCAGATATTGTCATCTACAAGCATTTACAACAAAAACAACAAATATAAATCAATGTGAATTTCTTTCTTCTACCGAACACAAAATATGATATTTTGAAGAATATGGGTTGACAGTTAACAGTTGATGGTCCCTATTGACTTCCATAGTATGAAAAAATGTAAATACTGTGGAACTCAATGGGCCTATCAACTGTTGGTTACCAACATTCTTCAAAATATCTTCTTTTTTGTTCAACAGAAGAAAAAAATTCATACAGGCTTGGAACTAGGGCTGGATTATTAATCGAAAAATAATCGAAACCGAAATTCAGAGCCTATAACCGACGTAATTTTACCATGTCGGTTATTTCGTTTTTTTAATCCTATTAATATTTCCGTCCACTGTGTGTTAATGTACTTTCCCCTTAAAACATATTACCGCGTGTGTATTCACGTAACTCCGCCCCGTCCAGTCTGCGACATTAAAGCAACATGAGCCCATTTCACACAGCGCGTTGATCCCGGGAAATTGCCAGAACAAACACCTTCTGTGTGAACGCAAACATGATCCGGGATTGATGCCAGGTTGGGGACATAGTAAAATTGCCGTGTTCAGTCCCGGTGTTGTGCCGAATTTTGACCCCCGCCAAATTATTACCCCCCTAGCATTGGTAGGTTTAGGATTAGTTGTGGGGCAGGGGTTAGGATTAGGGGTGGGGTTAGGATTAGGCAATAAGGTACTGACTTCAACGAGGGGGGTAATAATTTGGCAGGGGGTCGAAATTCGGCACAACACCGGAACGCGCGCTGTGTGAACAAATGCCATAATCAATGCCGTGTCGTAAAGATGGCGCTAGGCCGGGATCGCTCGCCAGTGTGAAATGGTTCGTAAAGCGCTAGTTTATGATCGAATCAGAGAAAAAAATGCACAAGCGTGGTTTCTCGAGAGAAATCGCAGCTCATAAGCAAACTATAGACGCTGCTGGGACATGTCACGTGTCTTTGCGGGTTGTGCGTGTCTGTGTGAACGCACTCTCTTGATTTCGGAAAATCACTGGCAGTGTGAATGAACCAAAGTCAAACGAACCCGGGTCAAATCCCGGGCCACTTTATCCGTGTAATTTCCGGAATCTCTATGTGAAAGGGAACTCAAACACTGAGTCAACTCAGCAACAGGAGCCGCTTGTACTAAAGAAACACGCGAAAAAAGAGAGAGACTGACAAACGCCCAGCAACACGTGCCTCCACTCCACAAAGCAGGTTTCGATAACACAAGCATTTACAAATGCTACACAATATGAAAAGGATTAGTTTTTTTAGTTTTATACAAGTTATATTTTACTTTTAAGATGGCAATATTTACAATAATTTATTTTGTTTACAAAAATAACTATTTTCTACATTTTGATGAAACTTTCTTTTTACATTAAAACTTAATTACTTTTTTATTAGACGTTTTTATTTCAAGCATTGTATGCTTTGTTTGATTCAATTGTTTGAAATATTTAATAAGTAAGCATTAAAAGCTATCTGTGTGTTTCCTTATTTTAGAATCACACAGATAGGATTATGCATTCTTTCATTCAAAAAAATAACCGTGAATATTTATAGTATAAGCCTTGCCAGTGACACATGAGAAAGATTTTTTTTAAATAATCGTTCAATAATCGTAATCGAGGTAACTTGTTCGATTAATCGCGATTATGATTTTAGCCAAAATCGTCCAGCCCTACTTGGAACAACTTTAGGGTGAGTAAATTATGAAAGAATTTTCATTTTTGAGTGAGCTATCCCTTTAAAGATTATGTTAAAGTACTTGAGCTTAAATGCAAAAACAATATAAATAATCAAATCCATAAGGTTTACTCAGGAGAAAAGTTTAAAAACTTGGCCTTATCAAAACACTGAGCACCTTGACCAATGGCGTGAGTTTGGGGCGAGATTATCTACCAAACAATAGAAGACGGGTTTAAAGACAGCCATTATTTTTGCAATTTTGTTTCATAATGCTAGTAGCACAGAAATAACATGTGTCTGCTTATATATAACTCGGTTCATACAAAAACTGATATGTTGCTTACGTAAATCATTAACAAACTGTGTCAAAGTGATCTGTGAACACCAGATACTAATTAAACTGATAAGGGAATATGATATGAGCTGTGCTTAATTAATGCGCACATTACACGCATTCAACATTTTGCGAATCTTTATACAATACAAGATGTACATTTGATAGATAGTGTTTGATAGCAGCTCCTACAAAGAGAATGAAAGAGAGAAATTCATACCTAATTTAAGCCCAGTTATCAATTTGTTTGAGTTTTTTGTACATCTCTCTGACCTTTCATATCTCAAAACAGAAACATAAAATATCAGCTAAGCATGCGTTTCCTTTCAGGATATTATCTCATGAGGATAAAAGGACAAACGGAATAGAGCTTCAGCGCAACTTCCGGTTTTCTAGAAAAACAAACTATTATTCACATAATAAACAATAAAACACACACACACAGAGAGCAAGGAGTTTGACTATATGTAAAATAACAGCCTCTTTATCAGGGTCGCTGATCACACTTGACCCTGAAACTCTTTTCCTAAAAACACGATGCAAATGAAAGTGATAAAAGAGCTGTCTGAAAATCATTATGTCTATGGAATGTCTCCATAAAACATGAAAACACAACACGTGCGTGTGAGTGAGTGAGTGAGTGAGTGAGTGAGTGAGTGAGTGAGTGAGTGAGAAAAAAGGAAAAAAGAGATGTGAAAGGAATTAGAAGGCTTGAATTTCGAGTGACTTGGCATTCATGAAACAAATACATGACAGGAGAGAACAGACAGTTGCACAAAAAAAAGAGAGAAAGGTAAATGCCTTTAGTTGTGAGATGGTCCTCACTGCAGAACACAAAATCCAGGGGGAGGAGTTGGATCCAGATCCAACTCCTCCCACCTTACATGTACCTAAACCTACCCATCTCCACCCCCTGATCCTTAATCCCACCCCTGATCCCTAAACCCAGCCCTAACTGTGCGTTCACACCGCCGCCGGCGAGAGCGTCAAAGTGGCCGGAAGTCATTCATTGTCAATGAGAGCCGGCGGCGAGCTCCGGCGAGCTCCGGCGAGCTCCGGCGAGAGCGGCGCGGCGCGTCTTGGATGGTGAGAGCGGCGAGGAGAGTTGAAGTCAGGTCAACTTTATGGTAATAAGCAATGACGCGGTTCGGCGGCAACCGGCGGCAACCAATCGGAATATAGAGGTGCTCCGTTTGAGAGGAGTCCAAAGAACGCAGTCCTGTAAACTTTGGTTCCGACCACATTAGTTCCCAAGCAAAATTGCGGAGGTTGATCATTTGAATTTGATAAGGCGCGCAACACTAGTATTTATAGGCAATATTTTCGCTCTAGAACGCTTGTTTTTCAGCGGGAATGCAAATTATAATAGCACTTAACCATGAACACAAAAGCCACACCACACAAATGGCTTTTAATTTGTTTATTTCATTAGAAAACATTTCACTATAATTGTTAAGTTTTTTCCATCGATCAAATTTCTGCAAAAATAACGATCGACATGCTTGTTTGCTTTGTGGCCCCTTTAAATACAGTTGTAAAAAAGACCACGCGTTCGATCTACGTCAGAGCATCAGAGCGTCCACGAATCTTTCCACGGCGTCGCTGGCAGGGCGTTGAGAGCGAATTTTGCTGCTCTCGCCGGCGGTGGTGTGAACGTACAGTAACCCTACCCATCTCCACCCCCTGATCCCTAAACCCACCCCTAATCCTACCCATCTCCACCCCCTGATCCCTAAACCCACCCCTAATCCTACCCATCTCCACCCCTAAGATCTGGATCCAACTCCGCCCCCTGGATCTCGTCAACTGCAATGAGGTGCTACTGTTTGTTGTTGAGATCAAAAATGTAGCCTAATGTCCAACCAAACTCTAATAGCCTACTATTTTATTGCAAATTCATCAGCCACTTGGAAGACGCTAGTCAAATCAGACAGATGCTAACATGGAAATTCTCTGAGATCCAAAAACCATGAACAAAACTATATTTGAATAAAAGTTCCCTTAAAAGGCTAAATATTTTTTTTGTTGTTGAGCACAGTGTGTTTTGTGGGTTAATAACTGGCTATTAAGAGCATAAAAAAAGACCTTTTGAAATGCCAATTTTCCTATTCAGTCTGTCATGTTAATGGTTCGGGGTACTATTAATGCATTTCAATGTTTGATTTCAAAGACTTTTTTTTAACCTTTGTCAGTTGGGTCGCCACTTGATGTCAAAATGAAAATCTGGTTAAAACTAATTGAGAACCACATATAGAAAACCTACTGTGTTTTACAGTCCACTGATCAAGGCCTGACAAGTTTTCAGGCAATCCATGTTTTCGCTGTTATATGGTGCTGTTACGGATCTTCTGAAATACAACATCTTGGATCCAAAAACAA
The DNA here is from genome assembly GCF_051911475.1 of Siphateles boraxobius. Classification (NCBI taxonomy): domain Eukaryota; kingdom Metazoa; phylum Chordata; class Actinopteri; order Cypriniformes; family Leuciscidae; genus Siphateles; species Siphateles boraxobius. Next base: position 31,831,899 of record NW_027508833.1, on the reverse strand, counting down.
GTGAAGAAGATCTGCGTAGACTAGAAGGAGCGGATAGAAGTTGCTTACACACAAGTAAGCCGATGTGATCATCAAACATTTAATCAAAACAAAGTTTTGAGAATATGATCAAAAATGCTGGCTGGCAACTTTGCTGACAAACGCTGACAGGGAAGAAGTTTATCCCTTTAGTATAATTAGGGCTGGGTATCGTAACAAAATTTTCGATACCGATACCGATACCTTGACTTCGATACCGGTTCCTGAACGATACTTTTTTCGATACCAATTTTATCCATATAACATTACCTAAAAAAAAAACTTTTATTTTTTACACCCATATTTTGAGTCTGTAAAAAAGCACCAGTGCTAAAGTTTTCTATGTTTCCTAATCATTTAACAACATGTATTCTTTACTTCAATGAGCTCATTGTTTCTGCCTTAACTTAATGCATTGTTTAACAATGAAATTGAATGAAAATTAATTGAAATGCATTACACACAGTCACCCCTGATAACAGATCACTCTAAATTGTAATTTAGACACATGCATTTTCTGTAAAGCTCCTTTGAAACGATATGTATTGTGAAAAATGCTGTACAAATAAATGTGAATTGAATTAAATATAGGCTACTGGGGTGCGGGATATATGCCTCGCGCTCAGCACACACAAAGTTTGCGCAAAGCACTGGCAAAAGTAGCCTAATGATTATGGATGTGTCGGGAAACGATAGCAAGGAGATATTTTAATTGTTTATTAATGAACAAGTGTTTACTAAACGTGTTGGCTGCAAAGATGATTATTGCGATTATTTGCGATGCTGACTCGTCATCCCTGCAGTAGTGAATGCGCGCGCGCCTATATGGATTAGGTAATCAAACTATTTATTTCTAATTGTTTCGTTTAAAAGTAGACATTGACATTTCTCATGTCTGTGAGGCAAGTATCCTATACGCTGAGTTTTGGTTTATATGTGACACGCTCCAGTTCTTGTAGTCGAAGGCGGATAAACTTTCTACTCTCGAGTGTATTCTGTGCGCTAAGTGCCTTATCAGATTTACTGTGTTGCCGGTCTTGCCAGCAAATATCTTGTTGAAAATATTGCATTGTGTGCTTATGGCATCGAGTCGGGTACATAGGTACACTTTTGATCATTTCTACATATTTTCTATCTATCTGGGTTGGACGCTTACACACACACACACACACACACACGCACACACACACACACACACACACACACACACACACACACACACACACACACACACACACACACACACACACACACACACACACACACACACACACACACACACACACACACACACACACACACACACACACACACACACACACTACAACCTCGCGTGCGACGAGGCACGTCTCTGGGCAGCCGCGTAAACTAGTGTTTTTCCGCCACAGCCAATCATGCTGCATGTTTATTGTTTCACTGACGTTGACGAGATTAACCACTTAGGTACCGAAACTTGGTACCGAAAAACAAGACATGTTTCGGTACTCGGTAGTATCGAGGCAATTCGGTCGGTACCTAAAAAGTACCGAACTCGGTACCCAGCCCCTAAGTATAATACTAGTCTAGTCAAATATCAACTCTCCGGCAACCCTAGACTGAAGAAAACTCATCTGGACTAGGTGAAGAGACAAATCTAATTTCTTCATGCCCTGAAGGAACCAATATCAAAAGCCAGACCTGTCTTTACGTGTGACTGACTTACTCACAAATGTGACTTGACAGGTGAAAGTGGGAGTTGAGGATTTCTAGATCTTTCTAAAGTCCTTGAGTAGGCCACTCTACAATGTGAGTAAATTTCACTCTGGGCGACTAAATGTCTATCATTAGCCATTGGCTAATAAATTCTTAAATTTTACTCGCCTGTGTGTGTGTTAGATGCCAAGTAGAAGTTTAGCATAGATATATTTTCACTCGCTGAGTGAAACTCAGCCACTCATGTGTTGTATATTGTCATTATTAGCAGTAGAATTAGTAGTAGGATTAATATCTTTTAATAATAATTACTATTATGAATTACTATTATCTTTTTTTCTTTTTTTTACAGAAACACTGAATGACCAACAATATCTTAAGCACCACCACCAGTCCAAAGTTTAGTTAAAATGACAAAATATGCATTCATGCATAATCTCATTTTAGTTCTAATTACTAAAGTTCTATCATTAAATAATGATTGATTATCATTATATTATCATTATCGATATAAATATATATTTAAAAAAATATGATATCAGTCTGGCGAGTAACCAAAAAACTATTTACCAGCCAATGGTGATTATATTGCCAAGGTGTGCGTAGTGCAGTAGTCTCATATTTGCGGCCTGCGGGGCTCGTGAAATTTTGTGGCCCCCATACTTGACATTAAAGTTTAATGTTAGTGCGGCCCATCGTTGCATGTGCCGCGTTTTTTTTTTTTTTTTTTTATCCCTTATGGGCTACCATTGATAGTCTCGTGACAGCTTACGGTGGGTTTGTTGTCAATAGTTGTCAGACAACCGCGAAGTACGAACATACTGCGCTTGGAAAAACTGAGCGCGTCGCTTCAATTATGTGCGTGCTTGCCGCACACCTACATTTGAAATAACGACCTTGAGCGCGCAAAATATGTGAGCGCGATATGTGTACAACCAAATCAGGCCACGAGCTACTGGTAGCTCGCGAGCGACGTGTTGGAGACCCCTGCTCTAAAACAATATGAGAATAATCATTTTGAGCTTGTAATATGTGTCCAACAGGTTCATAAGAAGGTTTCCTTTGATTTGTGCAAAGTCAGTAATTTGCCTGAGACGCTATACATGTGTAGAAAGAATTCAATAGAGATCGCTAAGACATGTGACCAACTGGGCGGCAACGTCATCAGAACGCAAAGAATTATGGGTATGTTTGGCCCGTTTACATGGGCTGGCATAGCAGACTAGTGTTCTGGCATGGTTTTCATTTCTTGTCTTCAGAGCAGTTACATATTCTACATTGATTAAAAAAGAAAATCAAATATGTTTTTAATGGTAGTATTATTTTATACGGAAATCAATTATTTACCATTCAGATGAGAATAAAGTTAGGGTTAATTAAAATTAGGGAAAACAAATATATTGATCCGTTCTAAAAGGATAATTCAGGCATTTAGCACTTTGAGTCTATTTTCTAGTTTGTTTTGGATGAACTAAGTTAGAGTGGTGGGTAGAATTTTGACGATGGGTCCTGTCTCGACTTTTTGAATCTTTAAGAATCGCCTCTGACCGCTTCAGAGTGGCTGTCTACGAGCATACACAAACATGTCCTTAAAACAACCCTTAACGTTCGTTTTAAAAACTGTGCAAGAAGGACTATTGCAGTTTATTACACAGCAGGTAGACGGCATCTTGAACACTCCGTTCTTCCCCCCATGCAATCAAGTCTGGCGCCTTCTGTTTGTGCCGCGGATTCCCAAAATGCTTTGCGTTCACCACTGGTAATACGCAACGATGACGTCACATTAGCAATCTCTATAAGACGGGCAGTCATGACAGCAAATATTTGTATTTCAAAAGCAATACTTGTTTTTCTAAGTATAATAAAAGGAAATGTGCCTTCCAAAAAAACATTCAATATCATTAATGTGTTGTATAAAGAAAATAAAAAAGGACATGAGCAAATATAAGTATCACAAAGATGTGTTATAAGGAAAAGACAAAGAAAGTTTGTAAAATGAACTTCAACTGTCAGAACGACAGCTCATGAAGAACCAATCATGTACAGAAAGGAATGTCAAATTCAGAGGAACAGTTCAGAAGAGACGTTATTAATAAAGATTGAGAAGATTGGATCAGTTGTGCTCCTTTTTTGGAATACTTGAATACTATTTTTTGTGGAATACTTGATGCGGCCCAGCCTGACCCAGACTCTACTTCCAGCGGCCCCCAGTTAATTTGAGTTTGAGACCCCTGGCGTAAAGGGTTGGGTCACACTATTTTTAGATAAATGACATTGAAATGCAACTATAGGCCATTATGTAGTCTCAACTTTAACCTAGAGAACAGGTGATGCTGTTTGGATATGCCAAGTTAGGGGAAAGAAATTAAATAGAAAGAAAGTAAAGGAAGGAAAAAAATGAAGGGAGGAAAATTATAAATAAAATAAAGTAAATAAATAAATTGAGTCAGAATTGTCAACTTGCAGATGATTTAGGCATTTGACACACAAAACATTTGTTTTGAATAAAACCACAAATTAATCATTAAAACTCTCTGATGAATTAAAGATATACGTTCAATACTTTCAAAGAGTGAGACTTTAGAAGAGTGGGATTCAAAAAAAAAACAATAGATGACAGGAAGAAATTCGACTTTTAGTTCAGAGTTCCGGATCACATCATCTATATTCCCAGCCATCATGCGCTGCTATGACTTCTCACGTTTCAGACCGCTGCACACACTGACAGCCGAGACCGGAAACACACAACTTAAACATCTGATATTCCCGACGGAACATATGCTGAAAGCATGTGGCGTTGTGTGTGTGGTATTTACAAAGAAGATGCAAGAACAAGAAAGCAAGTGGAAGAAATCTGACTGAATGTAATTAATATTCTATTAGAATATTCTTTTAGAACTGAAAGTGAGAGAGAGCAGAGAATCTAGAGCAGAGAACATCTGATCAACGTACGTGAAACATAAACCCTCCCTGTGGGACAGACAGGGCCTCACACACTGTGATATACCGTCAAACAGCTTCCAGCAAATCTGGGAGGCTCCCGGGTTCACAGGAATAAATTTCCAGTGATGGAGTGAGAACAGAACTTGTGACTCCTGGAGCTCACAGAAAGCCTGTCCTTTAATGGAAGAATACAGCCTCAAATATTTTTCGTTGTTCCCCACCAACTAACCACCAAGTCCTTGTTGAACAGGCTTCAGGTTCCATGTAGCTGCAGGGTTTTGAAATAATGATCCCAATTATTATGCAGTAGGTATGATTAAAAACACACATCACTGCTGAAACCCAGAGAGCACACAGCCATCAAAGACGTGAACAGCAGGTGATCTTAGCAAAACCTCAAAAAAATATTAGGACAGCCCAGACAAAAGATTTTTCATTTAAGCACTAGTCAACTAGTCGCAGGATTATAATATTAATTTATTTAGGCTACTTAAATATATATATATATATATATATATATATATATATATATATATATATATCACTGCAATTTAATCACTGCAAGTATGTAAAAACTGCCAGTGAAAACTGTCAAGGATGAAACAAAGTTGAAAATGAGATGCATTCTGTGCATTTTTTCTAGACTAGAGTCTAGTCTAGCCTGCATCAGGAAGCACTTTAAAGTCTTGTGGTACTTGCTGATATGCTGTAGTAAGATTCTAATCAGTACAGTTAATCTGCAAACATGTATAAATATAGATTCATTTCTCCACTCTTTTTCGTCTGCAGAAAGAATTTCGTTCAAAGTGCTGAAAAGAATTGAGAATGATTCTGCAGCGAACCGACTGTCGCCTGATTGGTGAACCTATTACAGTGGTGAGCGACCAGAAGGCAAGGAAAAAGGAAAGTTAATTCAAGCTCTAAATTACACAGATTACAACGACAGGAACAAGACACTAAATAACACGTCTCATATTGCTATTTTCAAAAGAAATCAGCGTTAGTCTGAGAGCAAGATAAGAAACGAAATCTTCCTTCCGTTCTCATTAATCATGGACTTCACAGGCCATATTGTCTCTGCTTGCCCTGTAGTTATAAGATTGGTTTCCAGACAAAGCTGGTGGAGCAAATTTCAGCGCTGAACAAAATGCAAAGGCCTGAACGTTTACTGTAATATATATAACACTGACATTAACTAGGAGTTTTTAGCACACTGTGGTCTATGATCAAAAGATATGATTCCTCAAACCAACGTATCTGAATGTAACATGCAAACGAAAAGGAAATGAAAACAGCTCACTGTATGAAAGCTAAGCATAACAGGAGATCAGCTTATCCTACAGATACCAGTAGATTATTACAAACATGTACTGTAGCTGCTATTGGGATTCACTATGATGTATTTTAAAGCAAAAACATAAATGCAAAGAAATCAACAGTTTTGTCCCATACGCCACAATTAAACAGTCTGGCGACACAAATTCAAAATTAACTATTTCCTAGAGCTTCTAATGACGTTAGACTACTGTATTATTTTATTTTTTGACATTTCACATGTACCCCAGAGAAGACAAATGGCACAGCAAGAAACGGAGGGAAATAGTCAGTTCACTACGATGACCATAAGAAATACACTAGAGTTTAAATGTACAAGCTGCAGTGTCATTCTATGAAATTGGAGCCTATTCCATTTTGAAAAGGCAGCAAGATTTTTATGTAATTTTCTGATTTTAAAGAAGTCTTTCAGAATTAATAAACTTCATTATATAACATCAAACTAACTCTATAAAATGCATGCGTGTTTTAAAGCTATGACTCATAGGCCCGGTTTCACAGACAGGGTTTAGATTAAGCCAGGACTAGGCCTTAGTTTAATTAAGCAGCTCAAGAAGTTTTTATAAACGTGACATAGAAAAAAGACATTACAGGTGAGCATCTTGAGACAAAACAATGGCACTGACATATTTTAAGATGGTGCTTTCAGTTAAAACCGCTCAAGCATGCATTTTAGTCTGGGACTATCTTAAGCCTTGTCTGTGAAACCAGGGGTTATAATAGCAGGGTTGAAAAGCAATTTTGCAATTCATTTATCCATTTCTAGCCTATTGACCAAGGTCATGACACTACAATATGGTCTTTAGAAGAGAATTTAAAAGAGTTGTTCACTTAAAAATGAAAATTCTGTCATAATTTACTCACCCTCAAGTTGTTTCAAATCTGAATGAATTTCTTGCTTCTGCTGAACATAAAGGGAAATATTTTGAAGAATGTCGGTAACCAGACAACTGATGGACCCCACTGACTTCAATAGTAGGAACAAATAAACTATGGAAGTCAATGGGGTCCATCAACTGTTTAGTTACTGACATTCTTTTAAGATCATTCTCATAAGATCTTTTGAGTTCAGCAGAAGAAAGAAATTCATACAGGTTTGAAACAACTTGAGAGTGAGTAAATAATGACAAAATTTCATTTTTAAGTGAACTATTTCTTTAATGTTTATATTTCTGTACATATTATGTGGTTCACTTGCAAACTCATTGTAAAAGGGTTGATTACATAAAATCATCCAAATCAAACAAAATATTAAAAATGATAAACAAAATACAGAGACACGTCCTTGAATCTTGAAAGAATTATGTTTTTAATTGAATTGTAAATTATTTGAAAGGCAGTTGATGATAAGAAGCTGCTGCATATAACCAAGTCAAAGCTAAAAAGAGCTTTTATTTTCTTGGGACTGTATATATGTATATATATATATATATATATATATATATATATATATATATATATTTGTTGTTGTTTTTTATCAAAATGTGCATATGTATGCATTAAGCAAGCAGAAGTTGGAAACTAGCTCTGGACAGGCCAAAACAGGCATCCATAAATAATGGATTGTCTATTTTTTTTTATGTCTATTATAAGTTATAGTAGAAGTTAGTGACAGCTTTTTATTGTTAATAACATTGATCTAGACACTTTTTCGTGGCATGACCCTTTAGCGTTACAAAACATCTCACCTGCACTACCTCAGCGCGTCGCGTCATGCTCGCGCTCCAAAAGAACATTGAGTCAAGTCTGCACGGGAATGCCTGCAGAACTCTGTCTGCAACAGTGTTTAGTGATATTTTTTACATTTTTCTTTTTCATTTCATTATAAAGTTTCACTTTTTATACGATTGCTGTAATTCTCGTGAACTCCACATGACAAACACGTGGACCTCTGGCACGGATAGAGGAACCTTGAGGACTCATTAAATCAGTTAATTTTAGTGCTGTGATTTCACCACCTCTCACCTCCGTCTCCAACTGCACCAGCTCCATTTTGGGCCATGGTTCTGCCAGTTGAGCAAGTGGCATTTTGCGCTTCTTCTGTCTTTCCCCCAAGTACTCAAATTTGGATGGGAATTTATTCTGAACCCTTGTATTCCCTGCTGGAACGAGCAGACCAGTCTCTTTGGATCAGGAGCAAACGTGCGATAAGTTCCTCTCTTACAATCCGCACAGGACGCGCATAATAATCACTCCGTCGAAAAAAACAAAGCCGTTATTCCCGTATAGATGACTTGGACGGATTCTACTCGCGGTCCTGTGAGGAAGAAGACTTGTACAGCCCCGTTCCTGGAAATGAAATCTCTCCCCCTCACACATACACACAGGTGGACTCGGGTTTAGAGGGACATGCGCTGTGCGTCTGCAGCGATGGAACGCGTCTCCTCCGAGGAAATTAGATTAAATATGTTTTTTCAATGCGGTGGAAAGTGTCTCCTGACACTGACTATCGGTGTGCACACAGACGCAGAAAGAGGAGCCGATGCTGTCAGTGTGTTCCGCTCTGAACGGGATCCACAGTGTAAAAGCGCACGAGCTTCAGCCGATCAAGACAGTTCTCGTCCAGCCCCTTTCTCCTACTACTCCTCTTCTGACGCCCCTCTCTGGACACTTACTGATACTGCAAGCTTTCAGCTGCATGGATATCTTGACACAGGGTAAAGTGAAACGTATTTTGCTACATTTAAAGCTTATGTGACTTTTTTTTTTAAATACCAACAACAAAATGTTATTACTGAAAAGGTGCAAAGAAAATCTTCTAAACCATGTCTTTACTTTACCCAAATACATGACAATAACCCCAGGACAGTTTCACAGATGAAGTTTAAACTGGACGAAATGGATGTTTGAGATGTTTAACTGAAAGCAACTTGCTCTGACATATCTTAAAAATATGTCAGTGCCATTGTTTTGTCTCAAAATGGACACCAGTAATGTTTTTTTTTTTCAAAGGTACATTTTCAAAAGGTACTTAAATGTCCTAATTGACCAAATGCCTAACCCTGGCTTAATCTAAGCCCTGTCTGTGAAACCAGGCCTGTCTTCTACCTTTCAAAAAAAGTAGGCTATACACTGAGTGATCATATTAACATTGACACATCATAATACCTAGTATAGTATAAAGTATAGCTTATGAATACCATATTAATGTAAAATGGTATTTACATGGTATACTTCAAAGAATACCATACTAGTTAATTTCCAAAATACATGGTATAGGTAACCCAATGCAATTGTGCGTTTGGTAGTTCAAGGGCTTTCAATTACTGTTAGGCTGCATTCAAATCAAATATGCATTCCCTTCCATATAAAAAAATATGTGTGTGAAAAGAGTAGCGTGTCGAATTCGTATTCATTAAACAGTAGGCAATGAGAAAATGTAACTACTTCTATATTGCTGTGATTTTTAAAGCTATAAATGTGTGTATTCCAAAAAAATTCATTTCTAAATTAATTTATTCAATTTTATTCTTTTTGTTGTTGTTGTCTTTTATTCATTTCTATTTTTTTAATTTTTCCTTTTTATGAATCTTATGAATCTTTTATTTATGAATTCTAGTCATTGGTATCTATCAATTTATTTTATAATACTTAATTATTATATATTTCCTATGATGCATGATTATTATTTTACTTGTTATTGATTTCTTTAATTTTTTACATATATTCTACTATATATGTTTGATCATTTTCAAATGTAAGATATTTTGTCTCTTTTATCCTGTAAGGTTGAGAGGATATTTTCCTTCGGAATTAAGTAATGTACCCTGTTGCAGAGTATAGCACCCCTGGCAAACTTTGTTAATTTATAGTTCTGTAGGCGGTTTATAATGGACCGTGATTCCAGTTAGAGAATCAGGCACGGGAGAAGTATTTGTTGTATGAACACACAACATTGAACGTTATCAGGGAGAGCATCAGGGACAGTATCAAAATATGTTTCCATCTCTCAGACATGAGATAATGCAAGATCTGCGATATTCTTTTAAAGGTCTTAAATGTGTTAAAACCACAATTGCTCATTAACTTATTCCGTGTGCCTTACAAGGAACAAGATGACCTAATAAGACCTGTTAGAGTATATTTATCCTGAGTGCATCATTAAATGGTTGCAAGAGAAGTAAAAAGAACTTAAATAGGTACTTTCCCTAGTCCCTTCCTGTGTAGTCACAGCATACAAAATGTTTAGTTTCAGATGACTCAGGGCTTCTTCTTCTGCTGCTTCTTCTCTTTTTCCTCTCCTTTCATTCTGCAAATATCTAATGGGCTACATGCTTTCTCTATCTTCACAAACTTCATCTGTTAGATACAATACTTTGGATTTATTGGTGTAATGACTGAAACAAATCAGACACAATTATTTGTTATATTTAACTAATAATCTTTAAAACTCACTCTGGGATCTATGGTCCCATCCCCCCAACAAGGGCAAGAAGGGTCTTGGTTACCATGACTACGATCAGATAAGTTGGTTTTATTGCTGTTAAAAATGTGATCACGTGGAAAAAGCAGAGGCCATAGGAAAGACCCAAAGCCCTTAAATCAGACTTTCCTGCATTAATTTATGGACGAACTGATCTGTAAATGAACATGCACCCCAGGACACTGTGTGAATGATTTACTGTCTTGTGTAGTGTATTTTGATATTATGTCTTTGATACTATGTATTTTATGATAGAACTAATCAATGTAACCCCACCTGCATCGTGTCTCCTATCTAATTAATCCTCGTTTAATGACTCACACTTTAGTGTACATCACCTTCTCATAGAATGCAGTGTGTGTTTGTTAAATCCAGCAAGGCCTATGTCTAACCACACTTGAGACAGAGCTTGGAAATTTCCCCGCTTGGAAATTCCCCCTTTCTTATTGGTCAAGCCAACCCTGATAGGTGGGACCTCTTCCCTCTCTTGGCCTTTTCGGTACCTTCGCATAGCTGTCCTGCGTGGCCACACTAGGCCCCAGGGCAGCAGGCCTTGACTCACAACCAACCATGTGCTCATTCAGGAGAGAGAGGACTCTCTCAACCAGAACAGAATCAAAGAACAACATCAGGAGGTGTTTGGCAAAATGTCTTCATTCAATTCAGAAGAAGTCCAAGCAACTCCAACCATCAACTCTTCCGACTTCCTCCCTTTTTCTGTTTGCTCTACGTGTCCTCTCCGGCCCAGGGCCGGCAGGCCACAATCGGCACTCCAGCCATGGAAACAGAGTCAAACAAACCATGCAAGTTCATCACCAATTCTTCAGTCAACGCCGAAGAAATCGATTGAGACTCATGGGACCATCAAAATCCTTCTTCAGGAACTTCACGAAATGTTTCACTGCAAAGGCCATGCAAGTATAGATTTAATGAGGTGCTCTGAAAATGATAAGTTTATGGTTCTTTTCATAGTTAAATGGATCTTTTCCATAGTTCCATTTCCTGCTTCTGGTTTCATTCTGTCACTCACCATTTTACCTATGCATGTATGTATGTGTGTTTAGTTTAGTTATGTTTGTGATTTAGTTAATAAAACTTGTCCACAATATGTATTTGGTTCTGATTCTCTGCTTGCAACAAAGATTATTTTACGATTTAGATTTTGACAAGAGGCTCTTAGTAGAACTGTACAGTAAGAAAGACATTTCCCTTCCCCGGAAATGAACATTTCTTAGAATTAATAAACAGAGTGTTCACAGGACGAACAGGTGGATTGATTGTAATATTAATTTTACTACATTTAGTTAATTTTATTAACTGATCCAAATATTCATAATCAATTATAACAAGTTATTATTGATTATTCATATTTCGTATAGCTAATTTGCTAAATTGGATATACTTTTGTTTTACATTTTATTTAATAAAATGTGTTATTCCTTATTCAAATTTGATCTCTGACATAATCATTGCCCGTCTGCCTGGACCTCACTGCATCAATGTGATTCATATGGAAACATTCTGTATGTTTTTTTGTTAAAAAGTAGCCCCACCCTAAAACATCACGGTGAAAGCAGATACAAAAAATGAGATACAAATGAAATCGTACAAATTCAAATTAATTAGCCACCAATTCACCAAAACATTAAATGGTTCAAACTTTCCATGAGTGTGTTTGAATGACTCACTACTTCCGGTAATATTTCTAAATTGTGCATCCAATAGGCACTTTACTATCCTATGAGGCCACGGGAGAGGAATTTTGAATGGCAGTGAAGCAACAGAACCGACTGTGTTACATGATAATGGCAAAATGACGAATGTTGTACATCTAGATTACATTCATACTACACACATGTAGAATATACTTTTTACGGGCCTAATGTTAATGAATTGAATATCGCTTGTTCTAAAAACAGCCGACAGTTTTGATTGCTTCAAGTTTGTCTGTGAGAAGAGGTAAGGTATAGTGTTTTTCCATCAATAAAACAGTTTTGCTTCTTACTCCCACCTAGTCTTGCTGTACGAACCTCTACTGTCCAACACTGACACAACACATCTGTTCTGTGTTTGTGCATTTCAGTTGCATTTGACTGGCCAAATCATCACAGTACATATTAAGCTTTTTTTTTTACTAAAATACAATCAAGAAAAGTAGAGATCGATGTATAAGTATTCTCCTAGCACAATTTCCTTTCCCATCATGCCAGGATTGCTGTTCCGTGTTGTCAGTTGTAATTGTCTTGTAGGCTTGCCCATTTTGTGGCAAGGCAGTGATATGCCAATACCTCTTGACTTTTTATTCTCTCAAAGGGAGCAGAGAAGTGCAACTGTTGCTTCTCGCTGAGAGTGGTTACCACTGGCAACCACAGACCATCTGCCAGCGTGCCGTGAATCTGTTGCCAGAGTAAAACAGAGTATGAATGGTTGTCTTTATGAGATGGTAGTGGGTGGATATGGAGTGTGCAGGGGCAGAGGACCATGTTTCATTGAGTCAAATGATGGCACAAAGCACAAAATGTTGACCAAATAGCAAATACACTAATGATAATGTAGGGCTCTGTCACTCTGTCACACTCTGTCACTCTGCTAATCTGTGACATTGGTAATGCAGGATGTTCTTTTTATTTGGTTGGTTTGGGATTCCAAGTTCCTTACCAATGCAGAAAAGAAAGATTGAAATAAATTCTGAGCATTACTGAAATACTAGACGCATACAGGCAGTAGGAGCTGAATCAATTCAGATGAGGTCGATTTTTTTATAATACAAATAAAATGTAGTACATTTCATAACATTTATATAAACATATACAATTTCCATATTGAAAAAAAAAATCATAAGAATAAATGTGAGAGACTGTAGAACAATGAACATTAAGAAAAAAAGGGTTTTCAGCTCCATCTCTTTTTTTTATTTATTATTACTAATGGTATAAGTGGATTAGTGCTCAATAATGCCACCTAGAGGCCGGTGATATAGGCTATCACACACTGCAGATATTTAGTATAGCTTATTTTGGTCTGGTGTGCAATTGATGTTAAGCAAAACCTTACAAAAAATCATGGCCAGCCAGAATCCTCTGGTATAGATGATTGTTGGTTTTATTACCCGCTTAAATAATCACATTTGTGGCTCTGAAATGTAGGCTATCAAATCAACTATGAAGCTAAAAGCAATCTGAAATTCAGATCTGCTCTTTAAATATAAATAAATACTTATCCAACTGTGAATCCTGTCTAGGTAGAAAATGTTAAGTTTTTATTAAGTTATATTCTTCTTTTCCCTCCCTTATAGTTCTGAATTGTTATTTTATTTATTTATTTACTCATCTACTTATTGTTTTTAATGTTTTTTTTATTATTTGTTTATATTAATAAAAAAAAAGATTTTATCTATTTTATCTATTTCATCTCTTTTTTACACCTTTTCTTTAAACATTTCCACGGACCCCCTAGCACTTCCTTGGGGTTCCTTGAACTTAAAACATTTGCAAGTTTCATAGCTTCCTCAAATCCTCCTCATTATAAACAAAGCATTTATGTAATCAAGCTCCAAAAACGGCTTGTTTGGATATTGTGGGATTTGTCACGTCACATGGACAAATACATTTGCATATGACTATCTGAGCTAGACATCGATGAATAGTTATATCATCACTGAACAGCCCTCGTCCACTGGCATTCAGTCGCTTGACAGCTGACATTTGCCTGCACTGGATGTGAGCGTGGCGTTGTGTCAAAAGCAAATAGAAACCATTATAATTACTGACACTGTCTACACTGGATACAGTATACAGATTCACTTTTTGATATAATCCACACACTTGAGTCTGTCGACAACAGGACAAACTTGTTTAAACAGCTCATTTGTGTCTCTGTACTGACTTCAGAAGGATCCCAGCATCAGAAACAAGTGGATGGTGGTGTCCCGGATCACATCGGACGATTATATGTTTGTTCGGGACATCAAGAAGCAGCCAACTGTATTGGATCTGAACTTTCATGCGCTTTGTCTGTAAATGACGGTTTTATATGGATAATGTTAAATTTTAAAACACTTACTCACGTGTAATAGCGAGTATACTATATCAAGATTATAAGTGAACCTCAAGGAACATATTAAAATAATGAAAAAATCCATCAAAAATGACCCCTTTAAACATTATATATTTGTGTCCTCAATGCTTAAGCAAAAGCTTTGATACTATTTGATGCAGTGATTTTACGTCCGGCACTGCTGTTATGAATAGCTTTTATTTGACCTTAAAAGTCCTGCCTAGGAATAACCTGCACTTCCTCCGTGTGTGTGCTTGGTGCTGTGATCTGGTTTCAAGCTGAAGAGCTGAATCACTTCACCCTCAAAGACCCCAGGGAGTCCCTGTCTGGATCACGCTCAAGCATCATGGGAAGATGACTCATACTAGCACATTACATTGCAGAGGTGCACAAGACATGCCACAATTAAAACCCTGCACCCGTATACACACACAAATACATACAACAGTCTTATATGCACACTTTATTATTTCTTGAGTAACTGACAATGTGCCTCCCTCCCAATCTTCTAGCACACAGAGAATATTCAAGAGGATGTCCGCCCGCCTCCCACCCACACTACATCACACACACCCATGCGCGCAAGTGAATTGTTGGACAATCAGTAGGAGGTGTGTGTGGGTGTGAAACAAGCAGCAGACTGAAGGAGCCATGGAGCTGCTGTGGGCAGAATAACCACTGGACTGCAGGAAAATCTTAATGACTGTTCTGAGTGACATAATGCCAGCTGAACATGCACACACTCATTTACACTGCTTCATTTGAAAGAAATTTCACATGCGGTGTGTTAATAGTATGTTTTGTATGTTAGTAGAATTGATAATATTCCATATGCATAAATACCCAATACATAGAGTTCATTAGCATAGTCTTTCTCACAATGCAGTGGGTCTCTTGTTTGTTGTAGCAGGCATACTAGTGCAGGTTCAAACGCTGCCGATTTATGAGCTATCGCCATTGTGAGTATTCCTTGTGTACTGAGGCACTCCTCAAGTTGTAATAAGGAAGTGTAAAGTAGCCAACTGACAAATTAGTTCATAATGGGTGTATTAGGCAATATACTAGGCAGTATAAAATGTATTATTATCTATAATTTTGAATGTTTTGACAGTATACCTTCAGAGTACCTGTATATTGCATACTGCACAATATATAAGAATAGTGTTGTGTCATGACCTCACTGTGGCATTTTTATTTCAGTAAGCACTATCAGGTTATCGATCCTGAAATAAATGAGACTATTTTGCATTTTGGATCCAATCAAATAATAAGTCATGAACATGATTGGGTTGAATCTAAAACTTAAGTAACAGTTGGCTATTTGAAACTTGTTATGTTTTTTTAAGGACCCATAATCAGATTAGTTTACTTTATAAAATGTTGTGAGAGTACTTCTCTCGTTATTGAACAGAAAATAAAAGTTAACAAAAATGATTCCGCAGAAGCGCACCCCTTTCTCTCCATTCCCAGAATTTCTAACGCATGTGCATTGTTACTCAATCAGCATTTCCTTGCTGGAATCTACAGTGTCATGGTGAAAGAATACTTAACCCAATTTGTGAGCTTTCAATCTGAATCGATTGTGATCGGATAACACAACCACGTACCAAATTACAATGGTAACACTCTTTCTGTTCATTTGTTCCTGAGGGCTGCATGCAAAAGGGCTGCACCCTGATCAAAGGATAGATGTGAAGCTTTGAAGGGCTTTGGTGATTGTGCATATGTAAAATGAGACCAAATCAATTTGATTCTTCGAACCTTGTGTGTGTGTGTGTGTGTGTGTGTGTGTGTGTGTGTGTGTGTGTGTGTGTGTGTGTGTGTGTGTGTGTGTGTGTGTGTGTGTGTGTGTGTGTGTGTGTGTGTGTGTGTGTGTGTGTGTGTGTGTGTGTGCGTGTGAGTGTGTGTGTGTGTGTGTGTACATGTGCACGAGTGTGCATTTGATTTCAATTTCAATTTAAAATATTTATTCTTTATTAGCATTAGAAGTGTAGGAATAACAATACAATACTTTTAGTGCTAAATAATAAATAAAATATGGTTAAAAAAACAATCCGATGGCACACTGTGCTCACTAGCTATTACGTAATGGTGAGTTTCCAGTTCATTTATCATTGTGGAAATGTAACGTCAAGCTGAGCACATTGCATTGTGCGATTCAGTATTCAGTGCATGGTGGGTTTGTATGCTGCACATTTCAGCAAATATGGTTGGACAATCCATGCACATACAGTTCTCTGCACAGTATAAAACTGCATACCACCTCACTTCAAACATAACATGCCTTTCTGAATATGTTATTTCAGCTAGAGAGGCCTTAGTTAGGAGGCAGAGGGTTTGGAAAAGTAATGAGTCTTTTTGAGCCATCTTGTGCATTAAATACATTTTGCCTGCAAAACACACAATACACCTGCCTTTAAATGTTATGCAAAACTAGAACTGGCAAAGTACCTTACAGCCCATTTGAATACATTAACGTATATTAAAATGAAACAGCACATTATCTCAGAGAGTAAGAATGTGAGCGCAAATATGCATTTCTTTTGCCATCAAGAAGTTTATCAGTGTCCTCACTCTGTCTGTCTGCCAGGTGTGAATTCATTT
Source organism: Siphateles boraxobius (assembly GCF_051911475.1). NCBI lineage: Eukaryota > Metazoa > Chordata > Actinopteri > Cypriniformes > Leuciscidae > Siphateles > Siphateles boraxobius. Next base: position 31,814,828 of record NW_027508833.1, on the reverse strand, counting down.
GCATATGCGTTGCATAATTAGCCTTTCCTTAGCAGCCATCTTGAGAAAAATATCCAGCAAACACTTATTATGAAAAAACAAAACAAAAAACAGATTGGATCATGCCATCAATAAAGTGGTTTACTCAAGAGAAGTAGAGCGACGAGGGAGTGTTCCAGAGGATCGCAATAAAACTGGTTAATTACAATCAGACATTTTCCAAATTCCAAACTGCATGAAAAAAATTGTAGTTAGTACTGTAATCTAGATTACTAATTTAAGGTATTCTGACTACTTATTCTAATCTTGTAACATTGATATAAAAAAGGGAAAGAAAATATATTCCATATTTTGTTATCAGAAACATGAAGTGCATTAACTGTTACAATACGTCAGGGTTTCACAGGTGTGTGATGGAATTGCAGGGGGTTCGTGAGTTTAATGAAAAGCTACTAAGTAATTAAATCATGTGACATTAACAGACATCAGAGAACCGTGAACTTCATTTTATTATTATTTATTATTGTTGTTGACATTCCACAAACCTACAAGACCTTGTGAACGTTTAACTGAATGTGCCAACCTTTGGCCCATTGAACTGATTCAATGTGCCAAAGGCATTAAAACAAATAAAGGACTGTAATTGTCATATTGTTATATGTTTTATAGGGAAGTGGTGTAGAATTCTTGATGTTCTGAGATTTATCTGGATGTAGATTTGGCAAGTGTGCTGGCAAAACAGCGATTCTCATTTCTTACATTTTACATTGTCAGTATGAAGAACCTGATGTGTTCAGACATGCAAAAGACTGAACGGTATTTGGCTATTTTCTTGTAGTTTGAATTGGGAAGACGGAAGCCTCAGGGACTCTGTTATATTTATACATCAGTTAAACCAATACGCAGTTTGAAACTAGGTCAAGGGTCAATTTCAAATGAATGTGATACAAAATAAACGTTAAATTAAAACATCATATATATATACAGACAAATTATTTTCACTGGAATAAAAATGTATATTATTCACCCATTTCCATAGCATTGGATTAATGAACTTCTATGCATAGATTGCAACAAAATGCAAGTTTAGACCTTTGTAATATTGTGTTGCTCATGAATCTTTAGTAGTCGAGAACAAAGGATTTTGAATGATGTATACCAGGTCAGGTCATCTCTGTGGACACAATGCCGCCATAACTCAGTAAAACTATTATCAAGAGCTTCAAGGATAGATTTCATGAGGCCACTCAATGCTCGGCCGCCTCTATGTTCTATAATAGAATTGCAAATCATGCACTTGCTTTGCTTTTGAAGCGACTGCTCTTTTATGTAGCACTATCATCTACTCCATAGCCATATGTTCTGAATCATATATCGTCTCTGCGTAATTGCCTTATTGCACATGCATACAGAAATGCACTCTGTTTACAACATGCTGTGAATGGGAGAAATGAATTATATATGGAGCCAAGACTGCATGCTGCTTTTGAAACATGTCTTATCAGGTCTGTACATTAAGCAGAGGTATCAAGTCCAGGTTCAGAAAGTAAACTTCCTCCTCAGTATTTTGTTCCAATCACCTGGATTTGCTAATTAGCACCGTTTTTCAGCCAGGAGATAGAACTAATTAGTTAATGGGTGGAATAAACATACTTTTACTTTCTGACCCCTGGAATTGACACCTCTGACATTAAGTCAACTATTTTAGAAAAATGTATATTCTGCATTCACACACACATCACCATAACAATATATCTATCACACAGACAGTAGGAGGTGCTAGAGTGCAGTACAATGCCATGATGAAAAAACAAACAAACCAAGAACAACAACAACAACAACAACAAAAAACACTTAAACCAGCATAATGGTTTGTTAGTTTTTGCTGGTTTATGGTGGTTTCCCAAACTCCCCAAACCCTAAAACCACTAACCATCTTAGGCTGGATTGTACACTGGATTAATTAGATAATGGTAGATATTATGGTCATATTTGAAGGAAAAAAAGTTACATAAAATATATTTATTTATTTATAATCTCATTTATAAATATGTGCAGATACCATTTAAAGTGCAACTGCGTTTGTAGCCTACTTGGGGAATAAAGCTTCCAGTCAAAAGTCTTGGATTCCTTTTTTCTTCACAATTTCCTAACGGTACACTATTTTAAAGGCAGGGAAGGCAATTTGTCCCAGACTATAGTCTAATAAACTAAGTTTATTGTTATGCTGGTTGAAAGTCTCTTCACATCCTGATAGCAATCAATATGTTAAGTGGTCTAACTGTATAGCCTATATATTGTGGAAGGTGTAGGACCATGAAATGTTCGTCCAATCATTGCATTCGATGGTACGTTGTTACCTGCCTACACCTCCACCCTGCTCGCGCAGACATCACACCTGTGACGTTATACTCGGAGCAGTTTGTGACTTGAATTTATGCGTTTCATTGGCAACACTATCAACTCCAAAATTAATATACATCAGTCAGTAGGTACAGGTCAGTGCCCTTTAAGTTGTTAATGTAAATTTGTATTGTAATGTTATGTGCTTTGAGAACACTGTCTCTCGTCTCGTAACGCTTTGCAGACTCTGCTGTGTGTGTTCAAGTGTTTTGAAGGAGGCGTGGCTTTGGAGACGCTCTAAAGGGAGTATGGGATCTTTCAAAGCTTAGCTTGCTATTGCAAACCTTTACCTTTAACTTATTAAATCTCATTTTCCCCCAGCTAAACAGTATTTTCAAAAAAATACCCTCTACTGGTCAGCAAGAAACAATAATGACAATTAGAAACAACAGAGAGATGTTCACATATTTTTCAAAAACATTTGTAAGAAAAAATATATAACATGTAAATGTCAATTTAAAGGGATAGTTCACCCAAAAATATTTTTTGTCATCATTTACTCACCCTCATGTTGTTTTAAACCTGTATAAGTTTTTGTTGTTCTGTTCAACACAAAATAAGATGTTTTGAAACATTTTTATTTTGACTTCCCCATTGACTTCCATAGTATTATTATTTTATTTTATTATTTTTTTCAATTTGATTACCAACATTCTTTAGAATATCTTCTTTTGTGTTCAACAGAACAAAAAAAATCATACAGGTGGAACAACTTGAGTAAATGATGACATAACTTTCATTTTTGGGTGAACTATCCCTTTAAGGGGGGATATTGGATTTAAATTGTTTTACTTACTAATTCTAGCAGACAGCTGATCAAAAAATGTGCAAGTTTTTAAGGAGGGAGTCTGGCAATTTTTCCACAAAAAAAAAAGAAAGAAAGAAAAAAGATTTGTTCTCGGGACATTGAACAGCCTCTATGGCAGTTTCATGAACCCCGCCCAGCAAACGGAGACAGGCGCAGTGTGCGCAGAACACCATTGGCCGAGAGCGCAGCTTTACCTGTATGAAGGTGTGCCAACCAGACAGACAGCAGGATGAACTTTTCTTTGCTCTGATCCACTTCGGGGATTTGAATTCATGCCCCTAAGATCATGGAGCCCGTAGCGTCTTGGAGCACCGAGAGAGTCATCGAGTGGCTCAAAGGTAACCGGGTGTGTTTTTGTTTATGTCTGTTTGTGTTTTTAGAGACCGACAGTTGGTTTAATGTAGATCGATAGAAAGATGTGGCCGAATAAAACAAGAACGACACAAAATGACAAATCCTTAAGGAACGGAAGGTGTTTGTGGAATGAGGAAGCGCTTTTAGTTTGTTGATAAACGCTCACGCGTAACTAACTAGGCTGGTGAATACAAGGGCGATTTAACAAACTTCCAAAACCCTGTGCTATAGTACTGATACGTCCAGAATATGTAAAGCGATAAAATCTGCTGCTGTCATTCTCTGTGCGAGTCCAGACTGGCCCACATCGTTCTATATGCGCATGTCTCTATTATTCTCGCTCAGTTCTGATGTTCTGTGGTTTCACTTTAACTCTCTACAATGTTGTTTATTTTATAATTCAAAATAGTGTTTGTGTCGCTGTGTGTTTAAAATATATTGATATTAGTATTATAGTGTACTATACTGTAGTATTGCGTAATACTAATGAACCTTTATGGTGTGCAGCAGTTGCTTGTAAATACTTATGTCTCCAACTCTGAAGTGTAAAGTATAACATTGATTATGCACTGCTGGCCTTTTACTCTTTATGTACTTCGTTTTTGCTTTATATTTCTATTGAGTTATTGTATTTACAGTGGCTTAGTAATATGAATTAGGAGAACAGTTTACTTAGTACTTCAATGAATGTTTCTGAAATTCAATTTTAGTATAGGCACATACCTTAAAGTCTTTGGTAACTGAAAAGTTCGACCAATATTGCACAGAAGAAAAGATATTGAACACATATGATGCCAAATGTTATCACAATTAGTCCAGCCATTAAACAGGCTATTATAGGCCTTTCAGCAAAATTAGAATAAAATGTATGTTTAAATACAGTAAACATTTTAGTTTGAAGGTCATAATTAACAATAGTGATTTTAATTTAAGGGTTTTTTGAACAGGCCGGGTGTTTGACAGCAGCATATAAAACTGAGATGTGGGCCTTTTGACTTCCTAACTAGGCCTATCTCTTCTATTATGATTACAACAGTTCCACCCATTAACTTGATTTCTTGAATCTGTATCTTCAATTATTATCTGTATCTTCAAATAAGATCTTCATCCTATTTTTGTAATTCACCAGTTGTTTCACACATTCATAATATAAATCTTCCTTGCTTTTTTCCTAAAATAAAATTATGTAAACAAATTGTAACTTAATTTCCCCGGCCTTTTGAGTTCAATGTAAAAATAGTCATAATAGTAAAACTATATATACTGTAAAATACAAGTATTATAATGTGCACTTTACTAATATTGTCTAGTTGTTTGTTTGTGTTGATCTTATTGAAGCCCTTATGACCTATTAGACTGTAACATAAGCATAGAGTCCCTTCTCTAACTTGTTTGTTTGTCTAAGTGTTTGACAAATGTTGGACATGTATCTTGTGATCATTTAGATTCTGTATTGGAGCTATGAGATCTCTAAAGGCTGAATAAATATTATATCAAACCAAATATGATAACAAAGCCTTATATTCACTGCTGTTAGATTGCATTTTATATGGCATTTCATTTGATTTTTAACACAAATCATGGTAAACTTAATATGTTTTATGAATCTAGACTAGAGAATAGTCTCACATGGTTAATAAAATCTTTTGGCTGTGGATGTAGTTGCGTAAAAATCTTACGCAAAGGAATTTCCTTCAGGGCCTAAAATCTTTGTGTTTCATCAGCTTAGAGAAAAAAAGCTTAAACCCTGAAAGTTTTATGTGCAGACGAGAATCCATCTAGTAGGCCTACCTTCATCTGGATCTTCATCCTGATCATACCAAACTAGTTAACAATAGAAACTGCTTTCAGATGAGATGTGCTTTTTCCTAAAGTAAACACATAGCAGGTGTGTGACTACAACAGCTGGCTGCACAGCTTTAGTGTGTATGACCCACATACCTTCTTCATCCTCATTTCCTTCCATTATAACAGATATATGGAATTGTTTTCATATGTGTATATGTGGATTGTTCAGTGGGTGGTACTTGAGCTTCTCATGATGTTGCCATTTCCTTTCATTCATAAAGGCACTACTCATTTTTCTTTCAATATTTTTATTTGGGTAACATTTTAATTTCTCCATTATAATAGTGACAATTATATATTTTCTTTTTAACTTTATATATCTTTGAGATTATATATGTCTCTTTTTAACTTTTTGTATTTTTAAGAAGATCATTTTAATTTTTAGATGTATTCAGAAGTTTGGGGTTGGTAAGACTTTTTTAATGTTTTTTTTTTTTCCAAAAGAAGTCTCTTATGCTCACCAGTGCTGCATTTATTTGATAAAAAAACAGTAATATTGTGAAATATTAATACAATTTAAAATAACTTTCCTATTTTAATATATTATAAAATGTAATTTATTCCTTATATGGCAAAGCTGAGTTTCCACAAGCTATTACTTCAGTCTTCAGTGTCACATGATCCTTCAGAAATTATTCTAATTCGCTGTTTTGTTACTTGTAAATAAGGTTTCTTATTATTATTATTATCTATGTTAAAGTTTTAAAGTGTTGCTGTGGAAATTGTGAATTTTTTTCAGCATTTATATGAAATGGAAACTTTTGTAACAATATAAAAGTCTTTACTGTCACTGATCAATTTAATACATCCTTGCTGAATAAATATATACACATTTATATATATATAAAAAATGCATACTGACCCTAGACTTTGTAATGGTAGTATATATAGTATTTATTTTATTACATTTGTGTCCAGTAACATTTGGTACTGTGATGAACTTCAATTCTCACTTGAACTATTGATGAACTTGAATGTCTCTGTGCTAACTTATTGTGATATGTCTGTGTCTGTTAGGTCTGGATGCTCCTCTGCAGCAGTACTCATTCTCTGAGTGGCAGCTCTCTGGCTCAGATCTGCTGCAACTTTCCTCTTCCACGCTGGAGAAACTCGGAGTGCATAAAATCGGACATCAAGAGCTAATACTGGAGGCTGTGGAAAAACTCTGTGCTTTGGTAGGACTGTGTGTGTGTGTGTGTGTGTGTGTGGGTGGGGGTGAAGCAGGCCACAACATCTAAACAACATCTACTTTTAGTGCTAAATTTAGTCTATTTATTACTAGCCCTTTGTTTAGAACAAAGGATGTGAGTGGAGTATAAAGATGATACAGTCTGGATTTGAGTGTATGGTCTGTGAATACAGGGTGTAATTCTATTGTAATAATCCTTATGTTATTTCATCTGATGTTAAGTATTTCTGTATGAGTTTTTGGTAGTTTATGTGTTAGTCACTTCAATGAGTCACTATCATTTTTTTAGACGCTTATAACATTAACTCTCTCTCTCTCTCTCTCTCTCTCTCTCTCTCTCTCTCTCTCACTCTCTCACTCTCTCACTCACTCACTCACTCACTCACTCACTCACTCACTCACTCACTCACTCACTCACTCACTCACTCACTCACTCACTCACTCACTCACTCACTCACTCACTCACTCACTCACTCACTCACTCACTCACTCACTCACTCACTCACTCACTCACACATCTGTGAGAGTTGCTCACCCTGCTGACTTAAACAGGTTTTTGGAGGACATTCATTTTCACTTCATTTTCAGAGCAAAAATGTGACCCTGGACCACAAAATTGAATTGAATACATCAATTACATGAATACACAAATTGAATACATCACCTGAAAGCTGATTAAATAAGCTTGTGGTTTGGTTTCTGTATGTCTATCGTAACAAATATGGTTTGTTACGATAGGGCAATATTTGGCCGAGATACAACTATTTGAAATTCTGGAATCTGAGGGTGCAAGAAAATCTAAACATTAAGTTGAGCCATTTATGTTAGTGATTTTGCTGCATCCACAAAAATAAATTTGTTATATATTTACGGTAGGAAATTTACAAAATATCTTCATGGAACATGATTTTTTAATTAATATCCTAATGATTTTTGGCATGAAAGAAAAATCGATAATTTTACATTTACACTTACATTTATTCATTTTAGCTGACGCTTTTATCCAAAGCGACTTACAATTTCTATATATGTCAGAGGTCACACGCCTCTGGAGCAACTAGGGGTTAAGTGTCTTGCTCAGGGACACATTAGTGTCTCACAGTGGATTCGAACCCGGGTCTCTCACACCAAAGGCTTGTGTCTTATCCACTGCATCATCACCACCACCTGTTTGACCCATACAATATATTGTTTGCTATTGCCACAAATATACCTGTGCAAATTGTGACTGGTTTTGTGGTCCAGGGTCACAAATGTGTTTATTGCTAGCTCGCTGACTGAAGCTTTCAGTAAGCGGCAGTGGATATGCTCCATGTGCTGTAAATGTTTTGCCTGCTGGGAGGATTAATGTAGACCTGATGGTGCCAGGACTCCCTGCGTGTGTCGTAACAGTAAACGTCAGGCTCAACTGCGAGAGAGAATAGCAGGAGAATTACAGGAACTGTATTTTCCAGGTGTGAGTTAGCATTCCTCAAATCTCAGGAATCTCTCAGGACTTGGAAGTGTGTGTGTGTGTGTGTGTGTGTGTGTGTGTGTGTGTGTGTGTGTGTGTGTGTGTGTGTGTGTGTGTGTGTGTGTGTGTGTGTGTGTGTGTGTGTGTGTGTGTGTGTGTGTGTGTGTGTGTGTGTGTGTGTGTGTGTGTGTGTGTGTGTGTGTGTGTGTGTGTGTGTGTGTGTGTGTGTGTGTGTGTGTGTGTGTGTGTGTGTGTGTGTGTGTGTGTGTGTGTGTGTGTGAGTGATATGAATGATAAAAAACAAGTCAGACATTTTAGAGTGGAATAAAAGGTAAATAGTGAGTGATAAAATGAGATACAAACGTTATATACAAGGTATATATGTTAATTAAGTACATCAAATGATTTTAATTTAGAGAAAAAGAGAATTGTGATTATTATTAAATTGTTAATTAATATTATTAAATGTGTGCGTGACTGACCGTTGTGCTCGTGTTTTTTGCCTTATTTTAATGGTGTCTTCAAGTTATGTCGGAAAGATCGGATTTATGACTTGAACACATGAATGACAACACAAAGTTGTAATTACAAGTGGGAAACTCTGAACTTTCTTTAAGTGCTGAGTTTCTGAGTCGGGGGCATCAGTGAGAAAGTAAATTTGTTGAAATGAGCAACTACTTCCTTATGTGTCCCTGAGTGTCTTGCTCTTGCCGGAAGTAGTTGCTCATCCGGGTACTTTTTGCCTACTCTTTTATGAGTACTGCGAATTCAGACATAGGCCTACTACTCTTGTCATACTACTCTTCATTTCAACAAATTTAAAAAAAAGTGCACATACGATTATCCTTTTGATCTTTCATTAAAGCAACTCACAAAAATTCTATCCTTTCATTGAAGTAAAATAATTGAAAGTGGGGGTAATCACATTATGAAACACCCCTAGAATTTTTTATAAGTAAAATATCTCTAAAGTATATTCCCATTAATATTTAATTTTTTAGCACACCAGGGTGACTAGGAACATGAAATTGTCTAGTTATGACTTCTTGTTTCACAGGAATATAAATATGAGGAAAGACAAAGGCCAAATTCCCTTAATCATCCATCACAATGAGTAAAACCAGTTCTGATGTGCAGAAAAAGATTGTTGAGCTTCACAAAAGAGAAAATGGCTGTAAGAAAATAGCTAAAGCTTTGATAATTCCCATTTCCACCATCAGGGCAATAATTAAGAAGTTCCAATCAACTAAAGATATTACGAATCTGCCAGGAAGAGGACGCGTGTCTATATCATCCTAATGCGTGGTGAGGAGGAAAATTTAAGTGGCCAAAGACTCTTCAAGGATCACAGATGGAAAATTGCAGAGATTAGTTGAGTCTTGGGGTCAAAAAGCCTAAAAAAAAATATCAACCCCTATAAATCCACCTCTCTAATCCAAAACCAAACTCCAGCATATTCAGTTGTCAGACAATATTGGATCTTGGTTCTGCGGTCAGATTAAACTAAAAAAAGAGATTTTTGGCTGCAAACCCACAAGATGTGTTTGGTGCAAACTGGGATAGAAAGTACCCCGTGCCCACGGTTAAATATACAGCTGGATCTTTAATGTTGTGAACCTATTTTTCTTCCAGAGGTCCTGACCTTCAGACTATTTATGGTATCATGGATTCTAGAAAAATACCATCAGATAAAAAATCAAAACCTGACCACTTTTGCTAGAAATCTTATAATGGGCCGTGGTTGGATCTTCCATCAGGACAACTCCAAAACATCAAAATCAACATAAAAATGTCTCATTGAACACAAAATGAAGCTTCTGTAATGGAAATCCAAGTTCCCTGACCTGAACTCTATAGAAAATGAGTGGGGTGAACTGAAGAGAAGCACCAACATGGAGCTGTGAATCTGAAGAGATTCTGTATGGAGGAATGGTCTCTGATCTCGTCAGGTGTTCTCCAAACTCATCAGGCATTAAGGAAGAAAACTCAGAGCTGTTATCTTGGCAAAAGGAGGTTTCAAAAACTATTTAATAAAAGGGCGCCAATAATTGTGGCCAACATGTTTTTGCAGAAAAAACATTTATTTCACAATGTGACCCCCCCCCCCCCCCCCCCCCCCCACACACACACACACACACACACACACTCAATTATTTAACTTCAGTTTTTTTAATTAAAGATCAAAAGGATAAACAATGCAGATTTATTTTTACAGCCCTTTTTGATCATATTTACCAGGGGTGCCAATAATTCTGTCCACAACTGTTTAACACTTTTTTTTTAGAGCTTGCAATTTAAGTACTTATTCAAAATGAGCACCTACTTAAGAGAGTATGTGATTTGGACGCAGCCATATAAAATTTGCAGGGCAGTGTGGGTCCACAGGACCAGGTTGGAAACCACTGGAATATATAACACAGCACCTTCATAAGTTGAATAAAACATATTTTTTTAAAAAAAAATGATCATATTGTTGAAGTAAAATTTAAAAAGATACATTGCTTATGCTTCAAACAAAATAACTTCAATGCATCTGACGTCATAATTACAACTTCCCAACTTGTAAATATGAACTTTTCAGGAGGAAAATATTCCACTTTAAACGCAAAAAACACTTTCTGAACACGGTGTGAATGGCACCTAACATGTTTCCCATATCTGCACAGACATACAGTGTTGGGGGTGACAGTCTGCGCAGTTTGACGGAGAAGCTGCGTGCAGTGGCTCACACTCTGCAGATGAGCATACAGGGGCGCTGGCGTGTCAATACCATTGACGGACAGAGCGCTACCAAGCTCCCACAACAGGTACTGCAGGCAGTGGTGGACGTGATCACAGCATCCAATGGACTTGCATCTATGCTCAGCAGGTGAGAATCACAGTCTGAACCACAGAGCGATGTTTACCGTGTTCCTATGCAGGCCATGAGTTTGAGCATGTAGTAGTGTTGTAATATTTTGTTCATTCTCAGTCATAATGCGTATGTCTTCTACAGGTATCAGTTTGCACAGCAGACTGGATACACAGCAAATGAGAAAGTCACCACTTTGTGTAAAGATCTGGATACCACAGTGCATAATGTGAGTGCGATCATATTACAGTGCTTTAAAGGAAGTTTTCACCTGAAAATGAAAAATTGTGTCATTGGTTGCCCCCATTGGGTTTCGTTGCTATAGAACGACGTTCTAGCCCGCCAGCCAGTACTTGTGACGTCACGTGCAAATTATGAATAGTGACTTAAAAATCAGTCTGAAGTGATCAAAGTCAAATAGAGGTTCTGGTCATTTTTAAGTCTGTCCGTACCGCCTATTTGTGGTACTATTTGTGCAGCTTGCTAACCTAAATATTTTTGTTGTCCAATAATTGCTTAGCTTGTTTGCTTCATGACTGATATTCAGAAAAATGCTGACAAACATATGTTTTTCATTATGTGTTTTCACTAGACTCAAGAATTCTGAGAGAGATAAAGAAAGAAAGAGATAGAGAAAGAGAGAGAGAGAGAGAACGAAAGGGAGGGAGGGGGGCCTGGAGGGGGAGGGGCATTAAAAGAAAAGACTATGAGAACTGAAAGATCTTTTGGGCGTGTGTTATTCACCTGTGGTGAGCGTACAGAAGAAGAGGTCACATGATATTCACTCCACCAGAAGAGTATCTTTCCTCTGGACATGGAATAGTAGGTCTGTTTGACAATTTTATACTTCAATAGGTTTTGATGGATTATTTTATTTCTCATTTTCTACCATTAATTCATTTCATATACTTTTACCTAGAAAGTTTCACAAGTGTAACAGTCTTACAGTTTACTTGGGCGCACACAGAGCCCCACGCACAGATAAACTAATTATAAAACATGTTGACTTGCAGTGTCGTTGGAAATCAGATAGCATCTATTTCAAGTTTTGTGTTTGCTTTGTCATTCAAAAGGCATCTGAACCATTTGCTCCATGTTTATTGCAGCTTTCTTGTTCGCTTTAAAGTTTCAAGGACTTTTTGGTGCTGTTTGTGTAATCACAGAGAAAATAACAAAAGGGGTTTGAATCATTGATGATGTGACTCAGTCTTCTACACTAAAAAGCAAACAGCATTGCTAAAGAAGGGAAGGAAAGTGTGGAAATGAGAAAGAAGCTAAGTGTGTGTGTATGGAGAAACAATGTGCACACCAAGTATGTTGACACTTGACGCTATCAGCTCCTTTCTGTCAGATGTAACAAACACACACAGTGTAAATCACTAGGTAGTTGTTTTCTCTTCTGCAAAGTTTTGTCGCCGAGTTCGTTTTCTTAAATCTGATGGTATCTTTTCTAATTTAAATGCATTGTTTCTATACGTCCTGTTTATACTACAAACCATATTCTGTGTTTATTAAATGCTCAAATGTTTTCTTGGGCTGCAATCAGTAACTTTTTAATGTAAAGATGGTAGCAGTAAAAGAAGAGTTAATATACAAACTGAGGGCTGTTCTGGGTCGCTAATCCTTACATCATTCTCACATACAGTGGGGTCCAACACTGAGACAAACTGTGAAAATACAAATTTGATATGCTAGTACTTCCTAAAGTTTTTTTCTTTTTAATGTTTTTGGAAGAAGTCTCTTATGCTCAACAAAGCTGCATATATATGATAAAAATGTAACAGTAATCCTTCTAATATGCTGATTTGGTGCTCAAGAAACATATCTTATTATTAGCAATGTTGAAACCATTTGTGCTGCCTAATAGTTTTGTGGAAACTAAGATATGTATATATTTTACTTTGATTAATAATTCAAAAGAACGGCATTTATTTAAAGTAGAATTTTGTAACATTATAAATGTTTAATGCATTCTTGCTGAATAAAACTATTAATTTCTTTAAAAAAATCTTACTGATTCCAAACTTTTGAACAGTAGTGCATATATAAATGATACTTTCATATATTATATTATAAATGTAATATAATTTGTTCAATTAGAAAATGCAATATACATATATGACCCGATATATGTTTCATTGCATAAGGATAAACTTTTTGTGTATCTATTAAATCACATATGAACCGAACTCCTAAATCAAAACAGATCACATCTGACTGAGGCCAGACCACTCCAGTCTCTATTAATAATTACAGTGGGATTTTAAGTCTAAAGGTTTCTGGGAATAGAGTGTTCATTCTACTTACGTTTTAATAAGTCTATGACATTTAAACCATGAAGGTGAGTTCTAGAACAGGTGTTAGGGGACAGGTGGGCTTCTGATCTTCATAGAAACCACATCACCTGAAGCCAAAGGTCACCATGTCAAGCAAAACTTTCTGGTGATACTAGTGTGTGTCATACATGGATGACTTGTCTTGCTCACTGGTGGTGAGTGGTGTTTTTTGATGAACAGATTAACAAATATTCAGTGACTCCAGGGATAACCCAGATATGAAGAGAAGCTCTTTCTATCAGAGATATTGTTGCATCTGTGCAAGTTTTGGTGTGTTTGTCTGTATTGGCAGCGCTTCCTCGGGGAGTGGAATAATTATAGGTCAGCTGATGACTTTCTCGAGAAAGGGGAGAAAGAGAGAGAGGAGTAATGAACTTAAAATAAGGAGAGGTGAAGGAGTGAAAGATAGATTAATTAAAAGAGAGATAAGAGGCAGGGAGTTAGATACAGGTTGTACACACACACACACACACACACACACACACACTGTACTGAAATATCACATCAGTGGATTAAGAAGAAAAGGTCACATCAATTAGGTACTGTGTGTGCTTGTTTTATCTTTTTTTACCCTGAATACACTTTTCCCCTCAACATTCACATGTCTGAAGTATAATATTTGCCGGTTTGTGCTGAGAGGAAATGGTTGTTTTATTTAATAAACAGTCTGTGTCATGGAATATTAGAAGTAATCTCTTCTGTAGAGTTCCTAAAATTAAGGACAGAGTTTTAGAAGGTATGTGGATGGAATGTAAGCTTAAGAAACATTCTAAAATGCCTTATTGACAATGTTAAAATGTATAAAGGTTTCTGTGAGAGTTAGGTTTTAGTTATAGGGGCATAGAATCTCATCAGCTCAATGGAAAGTTCCCACCATGATGGGAAAACAAGCATGCGTGTTGTTTATGCCTTGGAGAGGTGTAAACGAATCCATGCAGGATGTGAGGCAGATCTTTTTTTAGTATCTCCACAGGTCTGCTGGCCTGGAGGCTGTGCCCCCTCACTAGAGCATTTGATTTAGCTGTTTGTCTCTGCCTAGAGACAGAAGCATTTATATACTTTGGTCTGCTCCGTTTTTGTCATTGTATGCAGCTGCAAATGCAGTTATTTGTCACGCCAGTAAACCATAGAAAAGGAGGGAAAGATATAGAAAGGGGAGACAACAGCTGACCTGTGATTTATCACTGATGGAAGTTCTCTCTCTCTCTTTCTGCAGTGTTAAAAACAGAGTTAATGATCTTTATCAGTGTGAAATGAGGAGCTTTGTTGAGAATTAGAAGAAAACAAGGTCAAAGCTTTTAAGCTAAATGAAGCTCCTTTGTGTGAGGATGTCAGCCTCAATAGAGCTAAAAGATCAGGAAAACGGGGAGACAATGAATATCAGGTGTGTCTCAAAGATGTCTCTCATTTTCACTCGTTTTCTGAGTTTTCAAATTTAGTTTTTAGTATTACATTTGCTCAGAAAATATCAAAAGACAAAATATCTATAGTGATTAAAAAAGAAATATGAATAACTTAATACAATAAAATTCAATTTAGATAAAGGGGAAAATAAATTAAATTAAGCAAAGGCAAGAAGAGATGTAGGGGAGCGCGGGGCACAACCTAACGCGGGGTTAAATGTAACGCGGACCTTTTACATAGTTAGTCAGGATCAAGCAGATTGTGTTTCCGCTCTTTTTCTCCTGCTGCCAGAAGACTCTCTCGCACGAATTTGTAGAAAGTTTTGATAAGATTTCGTGAAGATACTGGACAAAGAGTGTTTTGACACCATGCAAGTAAATTTTTTCATCATAGGTTTTTTTCGGTTTCTGAGTGTGGTGTGTACGTCACCAAATCTAACTTTATCTGACATTAATCACTGTCTTGTTGGCTAAAACATAGCACAATTTTGAAACATGTCAGCAACTCCTAGCAACTGTTAGCTAGGCTTAAAATATTTTTACACAGCGGGGTTAGTTGTAGCACAGTGTTACAACTAAGCCGCCAAGTGCACAATGATAATCAAATGAAAACGGGAGCCACACAACGTTTCAGGTTTGAGTATTTATTTATATATTTAACTTTGTTGGACTTTCACAAACAATGTTGGAATTTTTTTTTTTTAGTTTACTATGCATTGATCATGCCTGATTGTTTGATTGTCATTGATTGTTTAGCCTGTTTTTAATGCAATAAACCATTAAAATTTTTATTTTAAGCTCGTTTTTATTATTTTTACTGTTATTATTATTAATAATAATAATTTTACATGCAGCTGCCACACACAAATGTAATTAAATTGCAATTACAATTTTGATGATTTTATTGATTTATTTATTGCAAAACTGTGCAGCCCTTTCCTATATCTCTATCCATGATATTGATCCATAACAGATTGATGATTGGATGAGGGATGGATGTATGGATATCTATCTATACAGATGCACAAACAATATCAAACTATACAGATACAATAGTACAGAATGATGTGTGTTACAACTAACCCCTCTGTCTGTTACAATTAACCCCGCATATGGGGTAAGTTGTAACATTTAGACTTCTGTCACTTTCAGTGCAACTGTACGGAAATGGTAGGTCCTAGAAAAAAACTTTAAGTGTTCATTTGTAGCAGAGATGTGTATGTTGCTTGTGTAAAAAAAAGATGAATCTAACTTAATTATTTTTTTAATAATAAAGCCCAAACCAAAATGTGTTAGGTTGTGCCCCGCTCTCCCCTAATCTCTTCTTACCTCAATTAAAGTAGCGATTCAGAAGCAGAAACAGAAGTAGCGACATCTCTTGTCTTCAATATTGTGACGTACATCTAGGTGTAATGTATTATCAGGAAAGAAAAGAATGAAGGGTGGGTACTACCCTTTGGTTGTTGATTGGATTTTGAAATGTGGGAGTTGCACTCAAAAACGGAGGCATATCTAAATGTGAGCTTGCAGTTGATTATACAAAAGGGTTTAGAGGGATAGTTCACCTTAAAATGAAAATTTAGTTCATAATCATTTACTCACCCTGGTGTTGTTCTAATTCCATAGGCCCTTCTTTATTTTATGGACCACAAAAGGAGAATAAAATAAAATAAAAAGTCCCGCTCACGTTAGCCAGTAAATGGCAACAAGCATCAAGCTTTTTTTTAAAAAAGATTTAAAGGTATCACAGAATGATCCCATGAAACAAGTGTCGTATTTTGCTAGTGTTCTGGGAATATACAATAGGGTTTATTGAAAAACAAACTGAAATTTAATGTAGTATTTAATTAAATTCTTGACCTTGGCCGCTGGTCTTCTCTGCACTTCTGAATACTGACCTCTGCTTGAACTGCACCATAATGACCTATAAAATGACACTTTGGTAGTTTTCTTTGGCAGGGTGTGAATATTGAAGATATTATACTAAATTACATGACCAGTTTGTGTATGTGTGTCCTGTCCCGGCACATCTTACTTCCAAGCTCTTCTGCATAAACTCTGCTTGGAAGCACAACCGTATGCGTATCCAAACAAAACCTAAAACAAAGCAGATAATTGCTCTCATTTGAAGTGAAATCCCTGCAGCCTGTGCTGTTAAAACACCAACTCTCTGTCAGATCTCACTGTTTTACTCAAAACTGTTGTGTTTATAGAGGATCTATCTATCAATCCATCCAATCACCTTTTTTATTTCTCTGAATCTGTATTTCCACCTGCTGTTTTTTTACATTATGACTTTGTCGCTCTGTCAGGAAGGGAAGTGACACACTTGTTTAATGTAACGAGAAGTGAGCGATCTTTGTCACACAGGCATCCTTCCTTCAACATTATTCAGCTGCGTGCCTTGTCATTTCCTCTCTCTCACACACCTGAGTCCAGTAAGTACATACTTTTATGCCTCAGATGGACTAACTGAAAACATTCAGCCAATTCAAACAGATCTGAGGTTGGATATGAGCCCTTATTTGTTTTGGTTTTATTTGTACTGAACTTCATGGCTGAGTGAGTTGTATATTGGCTGAAGTGAATCTGTTTGTGGTCTGGGATTCAATGTTTATCTTTAGGGATGTTACATAAGATTTGGCGGATCAGTGTGTCTGGTTGCCACTGATCCTAAGCGGCCACCCAAATCTTTTAATTAGACTATGATCTACATGTTCCAGGTATTACGCATGATGAGAGTGTGTTTGCTTGTATGTAATCTTGTTCTTAGTTCAGATTGTGGATTCAATGGTCTGAGGTTTGTTGGCTGTGTGTGTAGCGTCACTCTGTTTAAGGAAGTGTTTCATTGAGAGGGCTGAACGAGCTGAATCAGCCAAGGAGTGAGTGGGTTAGATGAACTCTGTGTTTGTAGATCTCTGGATTGTGCATCAAACTCCTCAGTGGGTGGAAGCACTTGCATTTTTAGTTAATGTTCTCTATTTTCTCTCTCTCTTCCCTGTAGGAAACCGCTGTGTTTGAAAAGGAGAAGGACATCATCTCCATAGTAAGAGATTATGGGTCTTCTGTTTTCACTCTTATTTTCCACATGTCGCTTAATCCTTTGAATTAATATGAAGGTTTTCTTTATCTTTATTTTAATGCTGTCAAATCGGTTAATTACATCTAACATAAAAGGTTGTTTATGTAATATATGTGTGTGTACACACACACACACACACACATATATATATATATATATATATATATATATATATATATATACACACACACACACACACAGAAACTTTAATGTTATGATTAATCGTTTTGACAGCTCTACTTTAAAAAAACATTCTTTATATTTTTGTTTGTTTTCAAATGTAATGCATATCATAGTTGTCATGTGAATGGTAGTGCCACAGAAATGACACACTTCAGATTCTCTGGTATGCTTTCATTTACCACAGAAAGTAATTTTCACTCACAAAAATAGTTTAGTGTAATGAGCGTACAATGAAAGAGCAAATGTGCATATTCTATTTTTGTTACAGCACTTTATTAAATATTTAAAATGTGGTATAGTTGAAGATGTATTTACTGTTCTAAACAAGAGTCACAGATGCTGTTCATAAGGCTTAACTTGTATTGAGCCTGGAACATTCCTTTTAATATTGTATTTATGTATTTATATTATATTATATTATATAAATGTATTATATTTACAGTACACTTACACTGTTGTTTAAAAGTTTGGGGTTGTGATGTATTTTAATGTTTTTGGAAGTCTCTTATGCTCACCAAGGAATCCATGATATATTATTTTAGGATTCTTTGAATACTGTAAAAGGTTTAACTGAAATGGAAATATTTTGTAACATTATAAACGTCTGTCACTGTTGTCCTTGCTAAATAAAACTATTAATTACTGACCCCAAATTTTGGACGGTAGTGTACTTTGTGACATGAAAATATAACTCTCTGAAATCCAATGATATGTAGGATTATATTCATTACTTTAGAAGAGATGATCAATCTTCAGATAAACTGACATGTGTTTTTCTTTTTCTGTCTTTCTGTCTAGTGTCGTCAGTTGGTTGCAGTGTGTGATGAGATTTTGACCGTTACACCAATTACTCTTCTTACCCATACTGCACAGCTGGAGAGTGTTGAACTGGTCCCTGCCTCACCAGGAGATCACGTGGTATTGCATCTTATCATTTATAACTCAAATCATTTACATTAATTCATTCGTTCTTTGTTTCATCCTCTATGTTGTCCAATTCGCTTCCTTGTTTTTCACTGGCTTTCAGCAGTTAAAGTGATTTCCTAGATTCATAATTTATTTAGATACTTTGGTGCTGGTAAATTTACTCCTTCGTTTGGCAAATGTTAAAGAACTAACCATACTTAGTATAGAGGTACAGATGGAGTTTAAACCAATTACATCTTCTTTCTGCACTCTGTCTGTTTTATCTCTTTCATTAAACCGTGTTAATAAATCATTTCTACTTAGACAGTCCTTGCACTTTGTATTATATTAATATGTTATGTTATGGCTAATATGTTGCTAAGCAGCTCCACAAAAGAGATCCACAGGTGTCTGATAGATCGTGCAATTAAAAGTAGTATAATTGGTTTAAATTTGCCCCAGTTCAATTAAGAACAGCCATACTCTGAGAAACTTGATTAGTTATGAAGGCTCCACATAGTTGTTTGTCATGTGTGACATATTTTAATTTAATTTAATAAAAAAAAAATTAATTCTTCATATCAGACACAAGTACGCAATGCAACATGCATGATTACATTGCAGTCATCCACAAACCATTTGAGGAAATCTAATACTTTTTTTTACACTGGGTAGTAAATTGTACTTTAATATCAAATGTTTGTCTGTCTTTTGATTCTTGCCAAGAAAGACCTGCCTCTGCTTTTTCCAGGAGCGATATTGTTGGACTCATTAGGTCCATATTTTGATACATTTGGGCTGCATGCGTTGGAGAAACAAGAGTCAGAGAATATAATAATTGGACATGACTGATTATTATTGATCTGACAGATACTAATAGAGGTTGTACCACCCTGGTTCATTGTCTCTTAAGCAGGAGGTCTCTGTACTTACAGCTCATTTTCAGCAGAATCAATACTAGTTAGATTGGACTTTGTCTAACATCTGATACTGCAGTCGATTCATTGACCAATACCGGTTTGAACAAGCTCCCTCAGTTCTCCCTTTGAATTTCTTTCCATAATGCTCGCTAATCTAGATGGCAGGAAGGCTGAATATTATAGCGAATCTGCAGGGTTCACTGACCAATTAGCAGCCCGGATTTTCATCTCTCCTATATAAGCCATTGAATTATAGTTTAGCTGAGACCTAAGATAATCTTGGCTTGATATGCACATTATTTCTTTCACATAGGGAATTGAGATCACCACCACAGGATCCAGAAATCATTTTGTCACTGGAACAGCAGCTGAGGTAGGACAGGTTGATGGTACTCCAGCGCTTCATATATTTTGGAAGATGGAAAAGTATCATTTTATTTGTTAAGGTAGAAAATTCGTGTTTTTCTTGCATAAACGAAGTTAAATCACCCCTTGAATAGTCTGCTGGAAGATACGTGAGGGTGTTTTTCAAGTCTGCTGTCAATGATCCCGTAAATTAATCGACACATACAGTATTTCAGTCAAACTTGACTCTCAGAACAGTGTGACCGAAATCTTAACTTCCTCCTTGTAAAAAAGTAGGCTAGACTAGTTTAAAGGGTGTGTTAAAATGAGAATCTTGAGTTTGAATTTTTTTTTGCTAATTTTTCTTTCCTATATAATAAGAGAACACTATGCTTCAAAGTAAACTGCCTTATGGTCAGAAATGGGGGAAGAGGGGACTTATGTCATTTCCTTCAGTTTCATTTAAATATATTTGAATTCAGAAAAGAGGCACATTTAATCACTCACTCACTCAACTTTAAGTTAAACAGTTTTTAACCTTCACTATTATATAAAAATAATTATCCAACCTTAAAGATGTTGATTTTTCTTACATACTAAATGCACTTGGTTTCAAAAGTGGTCAGTTTGAATGGGCATGATGCTTCTGTTTGTGGGTGGTTCCTTCTACGCCATTGCAATTTTCGGTACTGATATACTCTGTTGTACATCTTCTGTTGTACATAATCATAAATCCTGTCTTACAGTCTCCTACAGAGATCTGCGAGAAGATTTTATCGGGAGATGAGGTCATTCAGGTCAACGGACAGATTGTAGTAAGTAGGAACTGTTCAGTGCTAATGATAACTGTACTAAATAATAGTAAAAGGTTATTTACATAAAGACTTCTGTAAGGAAGGAAATTTGACAGGGTTTTAATGAGAGGGGCTGAACCCCGGGATAGCACAGTGAGACTCGTCCGTCCATTCGATGACCTGCCCGCTGGATTTGAGTAGATGTCTTTTGTCCATGATCGTTATTTTGTGGCCCAATGGCCTATTATTACTGATAGGCACACTAGAAGAAAGACAAACGTTGATGCTTCTTGATGTTAAACACTGAAACATTCTGAATATAACAGGGTTGGTAAAATATTTTGAAAAAGAAATGTCCTCTGTTATTTCAGGTATAACTTTTTCAAATGAAATAAATCTAGCACAGTTTTCCGTATCAAGCATTAGGTGCAAAAGAACCTCCATTTTGGATACAAATATACATTTATTTAATGCAATGTAAATGATGAATCCAATTTCAGGTTGGGTGGAGCAGGACAAACCTTGTTAAAAAACTGGAGGAGAATCCAAATGGAGTAACTCTGGTTTTGAGGAGGCTTCCAGGTTTCCTGAAACGCAAGGAGAGCCGTGCAAAGTCTGAGGTACTAAAGGCTCATCCTTTTACTATACATACATAAATACATTGAAATGCTAATTTTAGACTGGTAGTTTAGCTTTTTTAAATCCTTTAGGGTTGTTTCAGCTTTGTTCACACTGGACTCATATTTGATTTGGTTATCAAATCCAATCTTTAGGACCAAATAATTACTATGGACCAAATAATAATTGTGTCATAAAATATTGGTTTATTGCATTAATTTGGTATTGCATTCATTTGGTATTGCTGTTTGTCTAAACAAAAGCTGAATGTGTTTTGACAGTGTTAATAATAAGCTTGAAATGAACACATGAGTCTCATATGAGGTGCTGCCAGCGTTTTACACTGTTGATTCTTTTAGTGGTTGCTTTGCAACCGATTTATTGACATCACATGTTCACATGTGATTGTGTTTGTCCGATGAGCTCATTTCCTCTTTGTGACACTGCAGTGAATACACATTCTCTTACACATACACACTTACAATAAACGTTTTCAAATGAAAGAAACAATCGGATTTTCATTTGAACTTGTTTATTGAGTGCATCGTCATGACAGCATGCCTTCTTACCCTGCAGTACCCACTTCCTACCCTTCTGATATTACAAACACACACACACACACACACACACACACACACACACTCTCTCATACAGGTTGGATGATTATTATACACTACCGTTCAAAAGTTTGGGGTCAGTAAGATTAAAAAAAAATGTTTTATATACTTTTATTTAGCAAGGATGCATTAAATAGAAAAGTGACAGTAAAAACCTTTTTTAACGTTACGAAAGATTTTGATTTCAAATAAATGCTGTTCTTTTGAACATTCTATTCATATATATATATATATATATATATACTGTATAATATAGAGAGAGAGAGAGACAGAAACAGAGAGATACTGACTGACTGTTCTCCTTGCCGTTTGATCTAGTATGTGTGTATTTCCAGTCAAATTAAAAAAGTTAATTTTCTGAAGCAGTGTGGGATGTAGCTGTCATGTGGCTTTCACAATGATTGGGTCTGTTGGTTACCCTGAGGGACTGATCCTCAGGGCTGCGCGAAGAGCTCAGACAAATGCATACATTCTTACCAGACCCATTACTATTGATAAATCCAGACACAATCACTTTATGAGCTATCAAACACATTCCAGTGTTAATTTATTATCATTTGTATACTATTATAGTTTTATTTAAAAAAATATATATTTCTGTTTTCATTTTAAGATTTTTATGTGTTTTTGTCATTTAGATGTTTTTTTTAAAATATGTCTCTTTTTATTATGTTTTAGTTTTAGTTATTTTAGTACTTCAACCTAAACAAAAATAGAAATGTTGCCTTGACAACAATTCTTTTTTATAATTGATTTTTTTTCTTTTAATGTTTATTTTATTTCAAGTAATTCTTTTTTATGGTTTTACTTTTTGTTCTAGTTAACAATAATAACCCCAACACTTAGACTTTTAAATAACACATAGACATCTATTGTTTTTATGAAGCCTAAAGCTAAAAGTAAGCTTTTGCATTTTTAGAATTAAAATAATAATAATGATTTCTCAGAAAAATGTTGTCCCCAAAGTATTGCTTTCAAAACCCACACACAAACAGAGGCACTAGCACAGTCTAACTGGAAATGGACAAATACATGTACTAATGCATGCCACAAACTAACCATGATCATTCACAAGACATGAACGTACACATGAACTCATTGTCACACATCTACATGTCTCGCCACAATAAAAAACACTTGCCATATGAGAGTCACTCTCTGAGGTGACATTGGGTTTTTCCAAACGTGGATATCATTGATTCTTAACTTTCAGAGAGAGGAGGAAGAGGAAGAAGAGGAAGAGAAAAACAGACATTCTCTTTTTGGGAGGGTGGCAGCTTCAGTTCGTTCTCTGTCCTTCAGGTGAGTTCTGCCGTCTCAGCTGAATTTCCTCTGACACAATCACTATATTCTGCTGTTTCTGATGCTGAATTTCCTCTGAAACTCCTATAATCACGATATACTGCTGTTCCTGATGCTGAATTTCCTCTGACACTATAATCACTATATTCTGCTGTTTCTGATGCTGAATTTCCTCTGACACTCCTATAATCACTCTTTACTGCTGTTTCTTATGCTGAATTTCCTCTGACACAATCACTATCTGCTGCTGTTTCTGATGCTGAATTTCCTCTGACACTCCTATAATCACTATATTTTGCTGTTTCTGATGCTGAATTTCCTCTGACACAATAATCACTATATGCTGCTGTTTCTGATGCTGAATTTCCTCTGACACTCCTATAATCACTCTTTACTGCTGTTTCTGATGCTGAATTTCCTCTGACACTCCTATAATCACTCTTTACTGCTGTTTCTGATGCTGAATTTCCTCTGACACAATCACTATATGCTGCTGTTTCTGATGATGAATTTCCTCTGAGGCTCATATAATCACTATATTCTGCTGTTTCTGATGCTGAATTTCCTCTGACACTCCTATATTCACTATATGCTGCTGTTTCTGATGCTGAGTTTCCTCTGACGCTCCTATAATTATTGTGCTGCTTTTTCTGATGCTAAATTTGCATGATTTCATGGTCAGTAGAACCATTTCAAGTATCCCATATGATGTTTGTTGTTCAAACATTGAGGAGAATAAATTATATAGGTATAGGTTTTTTTAATAATTATTAAATAGGTATGTATTTAATAAATTATATAGGTATAGCTATTATTGGTTTTACAATGTGGTAGGACATGCTGTAATAGGATAGTTTTGTCTGCTTCTCTCAGATAACCCATGATGCTTGCCACGGATTCTGTATTTTCCATTGTTTTTCTATTTTACAGTAAACTTACTGTGTATTCAATTTAATTCAATTGCACTCAAGTTTATTTGTAAAGCGCTTTTCACAATACATATTGGCCTGGTTTCACAGACAGGGTTTAGATTAAGCCAGGATTAGGCCTTAGTTCAATTAGCACGTAAACGATGCATCTTGAGACAAAACAATGACATTGACATATTTTAAGATATGTTATTGCAAGTTGCTTTCAGTTAAAACAGCTCAAACATTCATTTTAGTTTGGGACTAGACTTTAGCCTTGTCTGTGAAACCGGGGGATTGTTTCTAAAGCAGCTTTACAGAAAATGCTTGTTGCAGTGTTACAATTTAAGTTTTCTGTTATCAGCCAGAGATGAGTGTGTCAAAGTAATTTCCATACAGCAGTAATATAGAGCTATAAGATAATACATGTGTGGTTAGTTAACGTCATGTATTCAGTTAATTGTATAAGAAGTGAAAGTCTCCATTCCTCTGCCTGTGTGTTTCATAAACTAAATTCTTGTTTCATAACTCTTTTCTGTAAGCTACAGTGAGGACATACGAGCCCTCCGCTATCTCAGGTGTGTGTGTGTCGGTGTGTGTGTGTGTCGGTGTGTGTGTGTGTGTGTGTGTGTGTGTGTGTGTGTGTGTGTGTGTGTGTGTGTGTGTGTGTGTGTGTGTGTGTGTGTGTGTGTGTGTGTGTGTGTGTGTGTGTGTGTGTGTGTGTGTGTGTGTGTGTGTGTGTGTATAGCATGGCTAAACTATAGTATGTGTGCGTTTGGGTCAGCGTTCATAGCATTAAACCTGCATCTGTATAATAGCATTGCAAAGGGCCATTTAGATTAATTGTTTTTGTTTTTTTTGTGTCATATGCAATCATATAATGCGTGTATGTGTTCATGTACCATAGATCAGCATCAGACGGCACACATTTCAAACGGGAGAAATCGCCGCTCTCTAGTGATCAAAACTCTGATGAACATCAGTCACTTGCCTTAAAACGCCACCAGCCAGGGGCAGGTAAAAGTCACTACAGGTTGAACAAAAAACACTGAAGACATTATGTATGCATAATGTATGCAGAATTTTTACATTTTGTCCACCCAGAAGTAATAAATAAAAAATTTCAGAGATATCACAATTCATAATATGTACAGTACGTGAAGTACACTGTCATTCAAAAGTTTGGGTCTTGTACATTTAAAATTAAAATAAATACTATAATTTAGCAAGGACTATTAAATTGATCAAAAGTGACTGCATGTTTCTTGAGCACCAAATCAGCATTTTAGAATGATTTCTGAAGGATCATGTGACACTAAAGAGTGGAGTAATGATGCTGAAAATTCAGCTTAACATCACAGGAATAAATTACATTTTAAAATATATTAAAAATAGAAAACGTTCGGTAGCTTTGATTTAACATGATCATGGCAAACTTTTCACATTATACACAAACAACTAGGTTGAGATAAATATTATAACAGAACCGAGATAAGTTAGTAAATCTTTTTAGATATCAAGATCATAAAGTACAGTTGCAGATATAGAACCTCTATATAAAATAGAAATTTGTTCCAAATATTGTTCATCAGCTACATTTTTCTAGTCAACAGCATGGCTCTACCAGCTAAACCACCAGTAAACAGCATAAGCCAGGCTGAAACAGCTCTGTAATTCATATTATATAAAGGTAGTCTTTGCAACGGCCATAGTTTCATTGGTTCTATGTTGCTGAGCATGTATAAATGTTCCTTAGTTTATATAGATTATACATTTAAAGCTGCATCTGCAGCTTATCAGCTCTATAAGATAAATATAATTCTGTCTTCACACTTATAGACTCTCAGCGTGCGAGTCGAAACAGTTTGGAAGTCACTTCATCTGCAGAAAGAAGTCAGTCCCCACAAGACCAGGAGCTCAAACGGGCCAGCACCAGCTCCTGTCCTGACATGGCAGGACTAAGAGTAAGAACACTAAAAATACACTCATTTGGTGTGACATCCAATTCAGTACACTTTGTTCTTTCTCCTTGTTACAGAGCAAGATGCATTTTGGAGAGATACTATAATGATTTGTCACCCTTGTGCCCTTGAGTATTATATACTCGAGTGCATCGTGAGTCATTGAGAAGCATCTGCTGTGGCATCTCACAATAAAGTGTTTTAATGTGGCAACTGGGATGACATCAGCAGAAGTTGATGTTCTTTGAACCATGTGATCTCAGAGTAATGCTAAGTTTCTTCTAACCACAGGAAGAAAAGGAGAACAAGAAGGGCTCTGCTAAAGGTCAGGCATGGATTTGATCATTTACTATTTTCATGTTTCATTTCATCTATTGCAAAATAATACATCTAACCTGATTCGTATGTATGCATAAGGAACACGGACAGTGATGAGCCGCAGGAGGGTGTCCTGTCGTGAACTTGGCCGGCCAGAGTGTGACGGTTGGCTCTGGAAGAAGAGAAAAGAAGCAAATGTCTTCATGACTCAGAAATGGCAGAGATTTTGGTTCGTCCTGAAAGGTCCTACGCTGTATTGGTATAACAGCCAACAGGTTAGTACGAGTTTACTTGTAAAGTGGTTGAATTACAAGTAAACTTATAAGTGGATACACAAATTGGCACTTTATAAACACAAGTAACATATATTAAAAAAAATTTGTAAAACTAAACTCTCATTGAAAGTGTTTTCATCTTTACAATATTGGACGATATTAGAGGTTTTTTTAATTTATTCAGCCAATATTGGATATTGTAACAGTCTTTAATAACAGTGTTAAATATAATCTCAATATTTATTCTTCCTACTGTACATTATAATGTTGTGATGCCAACATTAACTTGTTGCATTTAAAAATTTTAACTATTTTAAACAGTTTTGTTTTTAAAGGGAAAAATTAGAATGCTGTCGTTTACTCACCCTCATGTCATTCTAAAACTTTGTGACCTTCCTTCTTCTATGGAACATGACAGAAGATAATTTGAAGAATATTGGTATAAAAAAAACAATTGACTTCCACCATTCTTCAAAATTTCTACTTTTATGTTCTGTAGAAGAAAGAAATGCATACAGGTTTGCAAGGACATGGGAGGGAGTAAATTAAGACATAATTTTCATCTTTGGGGAACTATCTATCCCTTTAAGACAAAATGGTGTAGAATTTTAATATCACCCACTAAATGACACTAGTTATCAGTTTATTGGTTTCAGACAGAATTTTAATATCTTTGTACCTCTATTTTGTACAAAATCAGTTAATTTAGATGTACTTAACAAAATAATTATTGAACCCTTTTCTTTGTGCAGGAGGAGAAGGCGGAAGGCTTAATCAAGATCAGCAGCTACAATATAGAGAGCGCAGGAGAACACAAGAGGAAGTAGTGAGTATCTTCTGCACTATACAAAACATGCTGGCGGTGGTTTACCCATTCATTATTTGCTGCTGAATCAAATTTGAAGGAAAGCATATCTATCGACTGAACAACATAAAACCCCGTTCAGCTTGATTGTTTGTGTTCACACTATCATAAAGAAACAGAATTTGCCCGGCTCCTCGGACTCTGTGTTTGTGGTTGGCTGTGAGAGTGTCTGGCACAGGAGGGCAGTTAGCCGGAGATGTGTGAATAACAGAATTACACTTTACATTCCTCAGATCTTCCCCCCGCAGTCCACATACACTGTACAGCACAACCTGCCACCATGATGACAAATGAGTTTTCATTAAGCTGCTAAAGCTTTTGCCCTAAGATTAATGGTTGTTATCATCTGATCTCTTTCTCTTTTTCTCCTAGTGTATTTAAAATGCGCCACCAGCGCTTCCAGAATTTTTTCTTCGCTGCTGATAATGTAAACGACATGAGCAAGTGAGTCTGGCTGCATATAAACAAGCATTTTCTCTAAACGACAGTTATGCCTTTTTGTAAAAATCATTGAGTAGCGAAATGTCACAATGATTAGATCTTGCTGTGCACCTGCAGTTTATCTTCATGTGCAAATGTCTGTGCTCTGATCTTTGAATTTAAATAGATGTGTTAGATGCAATGACGTATTTTTAAAGGGGAATTGTTACTTCAGTGATGTGAAAATACATTTTTAAAGTTTAATGTTCATAGCCAAGTATAATAAGTGATTTACAGGTTGACTTAACAAAAAGTGTGAACACTGTGTAGGGAATTCAAAACAAATTGCATATACTGACAGCCGAATTGATTTGTACACTCTCTGCGGTGTTTTATTGATTTAAATAAATATGCATAATGCAAATCAGGTTATGATGTAGGCTAAACACGCTCACAAATCTGTGCTTTGTGCAATTTGCACAATTCCTTATCTTGTGGGTCGGTTCTAAGTTCTTGTGCAGTCGACTGTCGCAATCTAGCAGACTTGATCTTAATCTTAATTAATATCTTTAATTGCATATCACATATGACCATATATCACTGAGGCTAAAAAGTGGTCAAATAAATATTTGGGTTACAAGTAAACAACTTAGAGATGGAGTCTTGAGATAGAATTTTGCATTTTAAACAGTAGGATTTTTTGGGAAACATGTTTGGAAACCTGAAATTCCACATTTCACCAATAATATAATTTAATATAATACAGCGAATAAGCGGAAAAAGCTTGTATTTGTTCTTTAAAAACATATTTTGTGAAAATAACTTTTTAGTTTAGTTTTATAGCGTTGATCAGATAATTCAACCGCCACTGTATGGCACCTCTGCACTGATTCAGGGCTGAGTATCTTATGTAATAGCACTACAGATTGGTGCTCTCTTTTACACTGCATGATTTGTCCAATGCCCAGTCAAACTCAGGTCCTTCATACCACTAATAATAGAGCTGATGATATGATGTTCTGGAGAGAACCTTGGGCAGTTATGTTAACTATCACATATCATTCCCCCACTCATTTGCCAGATGATAATATTAGACCAATCAGGTGACTTGGTCTCATCCGAAGAGATTTATGCCATTTATGTCCATTATTTACAGGCACGATTGTTCAGATATTCTGTTGCCAAGTTGCAGTGGTTGATCTGAGCTTAAGTATGAAAAGCTTTGAACTCTTAAATGACTTTTAATGACTTTGACCTCTTGAGCAGCACTTAAGGAGCTGCAGTAAAGCAGTGAGTCAGCTGACGCTCAGAATCAGATACAGAGAGCAACAGTCTCGGTCTGAAGCACTGGGGACAATGTGAATGTCAATGCTTTTAACCTATTAAACACTCCCACCAAATGTTTACCTCCCAATTATTGCTCTTTTCTACAGCACACACACATAATCATTTGTTTTTACGCATGCAGGATCTCTCACACGTCACCTATGCCCCCTACTGTTCATTACGTAATACAACACAATACAAGTCACTTCTAGTGCAAATTGGAAATGGTGATGGTGAGACAAATGGATTGGTGATAATTTATCACTGATAAATCAGTGTTTCTCTCTCTCTCTCTCTCTCTCTCTCTCTCTCTCTCTCTCTCTCTCTCTCTCTAAAAAAGATGGATTAATTGCCTAATTGCAGCCATTCAGAAACACAAGAAATATGTCCAAAGTCAGCCAGACAGTGAAGAAGGTAGGGAATAATGTGTTAACACATTTTAATGGTATATATGCCAATACTACAATAAAATGCTGTTTCTATGCAACATTTTCAATGTACAGTCATTGAGGATTTTGATTTATTTCTGGCATATAATTCGTAGTCCAAACTCGATGCCTTCAACCGGGTTTGGTCTGCATTCCTCCAATACATACATAGATGCCTGATTCCCCATTGCATTCCAGTAAACTAATGTATACCATTTGATACCATCTATAATACCATTGTCACCTCATGTAACTTATTATAATGTCCTTTCTATATATTTTTTTCTTCTTCTACTGAATATTATGTTTGTTTCCTTATTCCTCAAGTGTATTTGCAACTTTTTTTTTACTTGTCTCTCAAGTATATTTGTTACCTTTCTCTGTTTTGTTGTGTTCTATAAAAAAATCTGTCAGTGCTGGATTCATGAATGATGTTTCTGTTGTCAGACTGTTACAGTGAAACCGAATCTGAGGAGGAATCATCCCGTTCACCACTTTCTCATCGGAAGAAACTCAATACGGTGAGAATAAACACAGACACACCCACTCACAAATACACATCGACATGTACATGCAGTCCTCCCATACATACACAAAACAAATAAGAATAAAATAAAACCTAAAATTAAAGGAATATTCCATTTACTCAACCTTCAGAAATCATTGATATGCTGGATTGTGGATCAGAAAACATTTCTTATTACAATCATTTACTGGTTCGGAGTTGGAAACATTTCTTGTTGTTAACAATGTGGAAAAAAGTCAATTTTTCCATTATCCAAACTAGAAAAATACTGTGTGCTGTATAATTTTCCTTGGAAATTAAAATGGTTTACATATTTTCCTCTTTATTTTGTAACAGAAAACCCAAACTCAATCAAACACTCTTCCTCGAACGAAGGGTAAGCAGAACAGGATGTCAGAGCCATTAACTATTTCACAAGCAGGGGGCAGTAAAATTGCAGGTAAAGGATCAGCATAAACTGTATCAGCCTATCAGCTTCTTAATATCTTATATCTTTAAATCCTTCAGAAACTTTGTCAAGATAAACAAACAAATGTCTATGTCTCAGGAAAATTAGATGAGATGGATGAAATGTTCCATAGCCTGAAGAAAGGAGGAGTGTCTCTGATTGGTCAGAATCAGCCGAAGACTCACGACCAGCTTCGTAAATCCTTCATTAAACGCAACAAAAACCCTGTTATCAATGAGAAGATACACACACTCCGTGCCCTCCAGAGCACACTCAAGGTCAGACATGCATTGATACACACACACACACACACACACACACACACACACACACACACACACACACACACACACACACACACACACTTCCACAACCAAACATGAACTGTTGTTAGGATTATTTCCTACTCAAGTCAACAATAATACATCCCCAAATCAGAAAAAGTTGGGACATTTTGTAAAATGCAATAAAATCAAGAACCTGTGATTTGTTTATTCTATTTAACCTTTTATTAGCTGACAAAAGTACAAAGAAACGTTTTTCCAATGTTTTCACTGACCAACATAATTGTATTTTGTAAATATGAACAAATTTTGATTTTGATGGCTGCAACACACCCCAAAAAAGTTGGGACAGAGACCAAATAAAAGTGAAAAGATTATCCAAATTAGATTATCCAACTATTTTGAAACAGTCCACAATGAGCAGGTGAATTGGTAATAGTTGAGGGTATCATGTTTGGGTGTAAAAGTGCTTCTCAGTTTTTAAGCAAAGATGGGTCATGGCTCATCACTTTGTGCCAAATATCATGAGAGAATTGTCAAACTATTTAAAAAATCACATTTCTCAATGCAAGATTGCAAAGCATTTATGCCTTTCATCATCTTCCATACATAATATTGTCACAAGATTCAGGGAATCCAGAGAAATCTCAGTCTGTGTTGGGTAAGGCAGTAGACCTCTGTTGAATGTGTGTGACCTTTGAGCCCTCAGATGGGATTGCACAAGATACCATCGTGCTAATCGGTTAAATACAGCCACGTGCTAAGGAGTAATTTGGAAAACCATTTTCACTGAACAGTCTGACGCTGCATCAAGAAATGCCACTTGAATCTCTGTTACGCAAGGAGAAAGCTTTACAACAGTTCTATGTGGAGATACCGGCGAGTTCTCTGGGCCTGAGCTCCTCTCAGATGGTCTAGAAGACAGTGGAAATGTGTGCTGTGGTCAGATGAGTCCATGTTTCAGCTTGTTTTTGGGAGAAAATGGACATTGAGTTCTCAGTCCCAAAGACGAAAGGGACCAACCAGACTTTCACCAGCGACAGGTGCAAAAGCAAACATCTGTGCTGGTATTGAGGTGCATCATTGCAAACGGTATGGGTAACTTGCATTATTGTGAAGGTACCATTGACATGGAGGCATATATTTGGATTGTACAGAGACATAAACTGCCATCAAGATGACATCTTTCCTGGGAAGCAAGACAATGCCAGGCCTCATTCTGCACATGCTAAAACTGAGTGGTTTCTAGACACTCTGCACCATAGAAGGGATGTGCCTGCCTGTTTACTGCAGTCCAGATCTGTCTCTTAAGGAAAATGTATGACCCATCATGAAAAGGAGAATCAGTCAATGATGACCACAGACTGTTGAGCGGCTGTCTTGTATCAGACAAGATTGGGGAAATATTCCACTAGCAAAAACTCCAACAATTAGTATCCTCAACTCCCAAATGATTAAAAAGTGTAATTAAAAGGAAAGGTGATGTGACACAGTGGTAAACATATCTCTATCCCAACTTTTTTGGGGTGTGTTGCAGCCATTAAAATCTAAATTTGTTCATATTTACAAAATACAATTAGGTTGGTCAGTGAAAACATTGGAAAACTTTTCTTTGTACTTTTGTCAGTTAAAAAAAGGTTAAAAAGAATGAACAAATAACAGATTCTTGATTTTATTGCATTTTACAAAATGTCCCAAACTTTTCTGATTTGGGGTTGTAGATGGACAGTATGCAGTACTATATAATTACCCAGGTAGATGAGGTCAGGCACACAGTGGTCTCAACATTTGTCATTGGCTGCCTGTGTTTCTTAGGCGAAGGAGGCGGAGCTTCACCTGATTAACAAGATCCTAGATGATTCTGAGATCTCATCGCAGAAGTTCCGTCAGTGGAAGCAGTGCAATGAAGAGCTGCTGCAGGACATTGAGAAACAGCACAAACAAGCAGAGTCGCCAAGCATAGACACAGTGTCCAGGGCCAACGACGAGGCAAGCGGATTGGCCCTGAGTGATGGAGAACAGTTGGTAGATGCAGAGACACCTGATGACGGATTCTCCACTCCTACAGATGCACAGGCGCTGATGCAAATGCACACCACAGTCACGGGCGAAACACCTACAGAGAGCTTCTTTTACATATAACACGTGTACAGAATGTGCAAACACAGACACTTTCCTCCACAGTATAGGAATTGCAGCCAGCTGGCACAGAGCGATGGCCGTTTCTCTAGAAGAAAGATCTGTTATCTGGAGCTTTTCAGCTACTTCAGTACTACTTTGTACTTCTTCTGTACATTCACTATAAACTGTCACTGAATGTATGATGAACTACAACATGCTGGCAAAAGAACAAATTTAACTTTTAGGCACTTGCTAAAGGATGTTGATTATACTGATGTATGTAATTTTAAAAATATATTTTAGATTAATTATATTATTATGATGCATATTGTTTTTACTTTAGGTGTGTGTGTAAGGGTTCCTTAAATATGTCAAAAAATGTTTTGTGAATGTTTTCGGTATGTTCAGACACGATAGACAAGAAAGTATTTCTTTTATAAGAATGTATCTATTTTATTTTGTAGATAATTTCTGACATTGCAGATCCTGAAAACTAGTTTAGCAGGCTCAAAAACTATATTTCCTGAGGAAAAAAAATTATTACCTCAACCTCGCAATGCGTTTGTATTAAATGCCCAGCGTTGGTCATTTTCCCAGAATTGCCACACAGTGGCGCCTTCTGTTTTGTTCACGAGGTGTAGCATATGCCACCTGTTCCTTTTAGTCTTTCAGTGTTTTCATTCCAACACTGTATATGCATGTGTATAATGGCTGCATGTTTATATATGTTGTTTTATCTGAAGCTTCTCTCTTAGTCTTTTTATTTTATTCTAAAATATCACCGGCCAAATAGCTTGATTTTTTTTTTCAGTTGATCAAAGGAGAGAGTGTTAAATGACTTGTGTGTCATGCACTTGTAGACAAATTGAAATCGCAAAATATTATAATAATTTATTTCATGTTGCTGTTTTAATTTTTTTTCATACAATGTATAGAGATAGACAAAAAACGTAAAAAGAAATAGAAATTTGAGATTTGTCATTTGCCTTATGTTAATATAAAGTGTACTGTGTTTATTTAGAGCAAATCTGTTAAATTGGTTTAAATGCTCATTAAATATTTTTTGGGGGGAAAACAACTCATTTGTTAATTCTGTAACACTTTACTTAAATCCTTTATGCATTTTAAAAGTATTTTAATGCATTAATTATCCCTTGCAATGTGCCTTATTTTTTTTTTTATTGTAACATTTGATCAAATATTATAAATCAGTAGAATATTTAATTGTTTCACTCCAGAACTTATGCACAGGTTTTAAAAAAACAAAACTAGTAGGCCTGTTTTTTTTAAAGTAGGTATTTGATTTTTCTATGTTAAACTGGTGACGTGATCTGACTTTTAATGTGGGAATGTACAGACTATGTATTTACCAAAACAAGCTTTGAAACATTTAATCAGTAGCCTTACACATAGGCATTACAGTCAATAACACATATTTTAAAACATAAATATTTACAAGTACAGTTAATAATTAGTAACACAGATCAATATATTACAGGTTAATACTTTGTCCAAAAATTACCAATGTGTATTAGTCATAAGGCTTGAGCGAATTGACACGACACACGTCTCACGCACAAGTTGGAAAAGCCCAAATTGCCTACAGACTTGTGACACTAGTAGCCTACATTTCAAACATTTCAGGACAGCTTTGGAAAGAACAATACAGCACTGTCATGATGAACAGTAAAATCTGCCACGAAATAAAAGTTGTGTCATTTTGAAGTCTGTGCCCTCTGTCACATTTGCCGACTGCCAAAGGGGGATGTTTCATTTCTGAAAAGTAACCATTAAAAAATGACATAAACTGGCGTAAATGATTGTAATTTCTGTTTTACTTGTGAATGTAATTTTCTAAAATGAGGTAGCCTCACTGGCATATGTGGCTGACAAATGCGACCTCCTCCAGAGGTCATAGTCTTCGAAATGAGACAAATACAGAGAGACACCGCATACAATCATTAACGTATTAGCAACTAGGAACAAATGCAAGACATATCGCAGCAGATTGGAAAAGAAGTCTCGAGATGCTGACAAGAAGTGAACAAAACTTGACAAGGCATTTTAAAAGCACGGAGCCCATGTGCAAAACACTCAAAAAAAGCAGCAAAATGCAGTGCAATGGTCAAAGATGTCTGTCTAACGCATGTTTACATAGAAAAACAATTAAATACAGTGCAGTGTAATGCAAAAACGCATTGTGTGAACCGGCCCTGATGGCTCGTTCACAGCAAAAATTATAACTAAACTTTGTTAATCATTCTAATTAACGACAGAAGAAAGATATCAATGGAATCACTTTCAGAACTACTTTGCCAACTGATCAACGATAAAAACGTTTATGCTTATAATAAACAATGTTAGTTTAATAGTTATCATTATATTTATAGTTAGTGGTCTTGGTGTGAACAGGCCTTCTGATAACTGATTTGAACATTTTAATATGGTTCTCTTTAGAAACATCACGTGTACTGTTTGACATTTCTTAGACTACGTTCACAATGAAAGCCTCAGTGCTCAGATCCGATTTTTGTGTAGCTATAGTTGTTCACGTTGTTTTAAATGTGGCCAATATCATATTTCAATGTGAACCAATCATGGTCCTGAACTGACCCGGATGCGCAAAAGAACGATAAAAGACTTCACGCAGCACGCTGTCATAGGGAAGAAAACAGAGGACATTAAAGTACGTGATAACGTGTTTATTTATAGTTTGATCTGCCAAAAAGTCGAAAAAAACATAGCAGAGTTTTTAAACGTGTAATTGTGCTTGTATCACAAATAGCGGTCACTGTTATACTTATGAGTTCTGACACATCATTGTCCATTACTGACTACCTTCCACAACTGCACTCAAAAAAATATTGATTGGCTGAACTCAATTAAGTTATGGGCAGGATTTACATCCAATAAATATATGTAGCCCCAACTCAAACTGAGTACATCCTTCAACAGAATGTAAATTAGTTAACCTAACTCATTTGTATCAAATAGATGCAAAAGAATATAAACGAGTGACTCGATTAACTTATTTCTATCAAATACTCATTACTAACCAGACTGACTTTATTTCTGTCAGATGTCTACAAAAGTTTTATTGAAAATTAACAGGGGTTTAACTCTATGTTTTCCATTTAAAGTTACCATAATAGTGATTAGTGTTTCCATTAGTTGGGCTCTTAACTCTTATTATATCTATTGTCTTTTTAGGCTGCTGTGACAGTGTGTTTGTTAAACACATTTGGAGCAGCAAAGTAAGCTAAAGTGAAATGAGATCAGCTGCTGATGGTTACCTGTTGATGGTTTTATAATCATTATGAAACAGAATGATTTACTGAGGTTTTTATAATCTAACCATTATGTTGTCCCTTTTTTGCACAACACATACCTTGTGTTACTGCAGCATGAGATCAAGAAATATTATAACACTAAGTTTGAAGACTTTAACGAACATGAGCATAAAAAAGTCTGTTTATGATGACACACACAGATATCAACAATCAGCGTATGAATCTCAACAATGGTGACAATCAAAAGTACTTTGCTGCAATGCATGCTGGGTACCACCATAGTACAAAACTCCCAGCATGCATTGCAACATGAATAAATTATGCAGCTGAACTGTCCTATAATTTTGTTTGATTCTAAATATTTGCTTTTATTTTTTGCTGTTGTATTTGTTGTGAATTAGTAGCTTTTCAGTGATGTTCTGAATTAATCTGTTTATCTAAATATTCGTGATTGTCACCATTGTTGAGATTCATACGCTGATTGTTGATGTCTGTGTGTGTCATCAAAAACTGATTTTTTGTGCTCATGTTCGTTTAAGTCTTCAAACTTATTTTTATAATAATGCTTGATCTCATGCTGCAGTAACACAAGGTTTGTTGTGAAAAAAACATAATTGTTAGATTAAAATACCTCAGTGAATCAGTCTGCTTCATGATGTTTATAAAACCATCCCCCCTTAACCATCATCATCTGATCTCATTTCACTTTAGCTTTCTTTGCTGCTCCAAATGTGTTTAACAAACACACTGTCACAGCAGCCAAAAAAGACAATAGATATAATAAGAGTTAAGAGCCCAACTAATGGAATCATTGATCACTGTTATGGTGACTTCAAATGGAAAACATAGAGTTGAACCCCTGTTAATTCTCAATAAAACTTTTATAGACGTCTGACAGAAATAAAGTCATTCTGGTTAGTAATAAGTATTTGTTAAAAATAAACTAGCCTCTCTCGCTTATATTCTTTTGCATCTATTTATTACAAATGAGTTAGGCTAACTGATTTACATTCTGTTGAATGGATGTACTCAGTTTGAGTTGGGGCTACATATATTTATTGGATGGAAATCCTGCCCACAACTTAATTGAGTTCATCCAATGAATATTTTTTTTGAGTGGAGCTATTAATAAATTTTTAGTTAAACCAATTAAATATATTTACACATATGATCTTAAATAGATATATTTAAATAAAGCAAATTAGATTTAAATGTGTCACCTCTAAGAAGGGCTTGAATAATTTTTTTGAGTGTGTCTTGATAACTTCGGGTCGGTAAAATCTGACTCCCGTGAGTGCAGAATTGAAACGAATGTTGCTCTAGAGCAGGGCTGTCCAATCATGCTCCTGGAGGGCCACTGTCCTGCAGAGTTCAGCTCCATCCACACCTGAACCTGCTAATAAAGGTCTTACTAGCAAAACTAAAGGTTTCCAGGAAAGTGTGTTGAGGCAAGTTGGAGCTAAACTCTGCTGGAAAGTGGCCCTCCAGGATCGAGTTTGGTCACCCCTGCTCTAGAGTGATGCAAAAGTTGGATGAATTCCAATTTGACTGTTTAGTGAGGTCTCATTGCAAAACGTCTGACCTATATCGGATTTAGTACCACATATGGAAGTGGCACAAATCGGAATTGAGATTCCGATTCGATGTGGTTTCTGCTGTTCACACTGTCATGAAAAAAAAAATATGACTCACATATGACCAAAAAAATGGATTTGGGCCATATTTGCTTGCAGCCTGAACATAGCCTTATTCATCCAACCTCAATGTGTTTGAACACCATAAGAGTCTCTTCAACTCTCACAAATGGTTGGTCCATCTAACAGTTCACCTCATACATCTCAAAACCTTCTTTGAATCTCTGCTTATGGCGGAATGAACACTTCATGCTTTTGAACCCAAAAAGTAGTGCGGCCCCTCCCAGCACCTGTACCCAAGCTCCCACCCAGCCGAAGTAGAGCGACCCGGCCGGGTGAAGCGTTAGCTGGGGTGGCTTGTGTACGTTGAGTCCTTGCATCTCTGATGCGGTTGAATCCACCTCGATCCCCAGCTTCGAAAGATGCCGAGTATACACTCCTAACGCAGCCAAACTGAGAAGGCCTGCCAGCGCAACCAACAGGCCACCGGCTGCTGCTACACTCCTGAGCGGGATATCGGTCCAGCAGCGGACCCCCACGCTGGCGAGCACGATCCCCGCACCGCACAGAAAGAGAGATGACAGCACCATCCCCTGGACCATTCGAACCCGAGCATCCCGCTGGTAGGACCCCGACACGGGCCAGCACTCTTTGACCTCCGAGTGCACCACCTGCAGGCAGCTCTCCCATAGGCCGTCTGAGCGGAGTAGGAGGAGCTCCGTTGCTCCGCCCCGCCCTGCCGCACCAAGCCGCGCCTGACCCTCCCTCCACTGCGGGGTGATCGCTGCAGTGAACATCAGCACAAGGCCCAAGGGTGCGAACACCACTCCCATCAGCATGGACGCTGGAGTTTGCATCGTGTCTTTGTTGATGTTCAGCTCTTCAGGACGATGCTAAGCGTGAAACCACTGGCAAAGACCTGGTGAAAAGAATCACATTTCAGTTACACTCATTCTACTCGCAGATTCTAGAAGATTCTTTCATTTAAATCCGATGCCCATTGGCTGGAATACACTCCTGGTTTTGACGTCTGTTATATCTAAAAGAGAAAGAGTGCATATATGCACGTCTTGTTAGCTGTTGACTCTCCTTTGAGCTCTAAGAAACATCGTCACTCCTGGCAACCAGCACAGTGGAGGTGAATGGCCTGCTGTTGCTAAGAGACAGTAACCTGGACGATCCGACGGTATATCTGAAAGATTTCTGTACACAGCCACAGGTGCTAGTGTCTTCTGACGTAAATGTGTGGTTGTATTGTCATCGATGTTGATATTGTGAACTGGAGACATTTTGAAACAGTCTTACAGACATATAACACAGGAAGCCAGACATCTGGGAGCTGAGAGAGCGTGCTGATGTCTGTTCCACACACACATTCATAGAAGACAAGGACAAAACGGAACCTGCAATTGACTTGATGTTATTTTTAATACATGAACCTGTACTAGACGCCCAATATTGTTTGACAACAGCGGTGTATTTTCATCATCTAATTGGTTGTTAACCGAAGTCTTGACAATATCACCTTCAATGGTGTCTGCAGAAGGGGTGTGGATGTACATTTCAACAGTGTGGTCAATCAGTTCATGTGCTTAAAATACAGTACAATCTATCATCACATTCATTTCCGTTAAAGGTGTTACAGTCACCATTGTTGCATGGCAACCCAAAAACAAACATTTAAAATGGTGCCCTGGCATACGTTAATGAAAAAACAACAGAATCTGCCCCACTGACAAAATGAGGCTACTCACATTGTGAAAGCACCTGCCACCTTTGACGCCTGTCTTCAAACCGCACTATTAAATATCCGGAAAAACAACATGACAGTGTGATTTGGGACACAGTAGTCGAGCTTTGGTTTTTCTGGAGAGAAAAAATTAATCAACAGGATGAGGCTTTTGCAAACTACCCACAGCAGACACTATAAATAGAAAGCAAAGATGCAAGATAAGTGAATTGACCTTATATCCTGAACTGACTTTGCGTTTGCCGGAGATGTTACGGTCATCTGCTTCTCTACTGGAGTCACAAATAGCAGATATGTCATCCACTTACCTCTCTGGAGAAGAATGAATGATCATTCAGCTGCTCTTTTTGTTAATTCTAGGATGAATCCTTCTGTTTTCTCTCATTTTTCTCTCCCTCACTCTCAGATTCTCTCTAGTTTTGTATATGAGGCTTTCCATTCACCCCCATCCTTCTTTCAAACAGACACACACACACACACACACAAAACAGAACAGAAAAAACAGCTAGTCTGACGTGTGCTGACTGCAAAATGCAGACTGCCTGTTAAACCAGATGATCTGATGAAAGAAAAAGAGACATGGAAATATGGATAGAAAACTAATTTGAATTTAAAATCCAGTCTCTTATCTGTTAATAATTAATCTTACCCCAAAGGTCTAATTTTACCTTCGCACATTACTCCTCAAATCTAAAAGATAGATTTAATGCCAGTAGGAACATTTCTGGTGTCATTTGCTCGGTGCGTGAGTTCTTACACTATATTTTTTCATATTTCTGACTTCACCATCAATCATAGTTTGTGCGACTTAATGAATTGATGATTTATGCAGGGAAATTCAATGACAAAACACTTGAGAACCCCATGTTATGGATTTTTGATTTGGATTTTATTTTCCTTACAAAAGCAAAGGCAGTAAAAAAGGAAACACAGCTTTAGTATATCAATATTGCTTGACAGAAATACAAAGCATTTGAAATGTAAGTTTTGTGAATCAAAAGCCACAAAATTAAGTCAGCATTATTTAATCTGATGTTTGGGCAAGTTCGATATTGCAGTGGTTCGTCCAAACTTTCTTGTTTAAATGTTGGAGGACAAATGGCCGGTTGTCCTGACAACCCTTACAGCCACACAGATTCGAAATGTGTGTAGCCAGTTTTCAAAATGTGATGATCGAAACACTGACAGATACACGGCTCTTTAAGGGGGGAAATGTGCGACTTAAAGGTCTAAGACACTTGTGTGTGTTTGTTGAGCGTTTCAGATGTGAATTTGAAACTAAGACTGATAACAGTTACAGCACCCTGACTGGAAGTATGCTTAAGTAACACGCGGAAAGATTAATAAACATGCAAACCATAAAGCGATACAAACGCCTCACATCCTGTCCTAGAAATGATAGGCCTATCATAAGCAGCATAGAGGCAGCATTAAAAAGGCAAGTTTATCATTGAAATAATAACATAAAACTTTTTAAAAATCATGTCAACACACAATATTATGATAATTATGTCTATTTACAATTAATATTTACAATGTACCTCGTTGATCATAATTGCTCACGTTATAAAATAGTTGTAGATAAAATACAAAAGGTACAAAAGAGGTAACTGTATTTACACTGGTCAATATTGATATGTCTGTTGAAACTGATAATGATATAACTGGCAGGTGAGCTCTTTTGTTTCCATAGCGACTGTTCTGGCACTGCCGAATCTGGCTCACAGTCGTGCTTTTCGATCGAGAGGGCAGAGAGAAGCTGCCAGCAGAACCAGGTGTGGTTTGTCTAGTGGATGATGTCATTTATAACTCCATTAGTGTGATCTGGAAGTGGCTGATCATAATTTCAGTGATCTCAATGAGGAAGGCAGAGTGGTTGCTGTAATGCTCGACAATGTTGTCGTCCATGTTCACAAAGATCCTGTGGATAGTAAGAAAGAGAGAAAATAAGTTCTAGATATTCTTGTTAAAAATCTGCCCTATAATTTTCATGCTGTGCCGATAACCAGTATTTTGGCGATATTAAAATTCTAAACTATTTTAATAAATTAATACACAAAAAGCATTTGAAATGCTACAAGTGAAATTAGGCATCACAACATTATAATACACAGTATGAAAAATGGATATTCACTATGAGATTTTCTAAAGATTACATTTAATATTGTTACTAAATTATAAGTGTTTTTAAAGAATAAAGATAAGAGAGTGTAATATGAAAACAAAGTAATCTAAATGTAAAAACAGCATATTTCATATATCTGTACATTAAAAAACTATAATACTGTACTAATAGTGACAGGTGATAACTGATATATGTTGGTACCATTGTGTATTTTTAGAACCAAACACACACAAACGACATCACTGTAAAAAGTGATCAGTTGACTTAACTTAAAAAAATTGAGGAAACCCGTTGCCTTAAAACTTTTTCACATAACTTAATTTGCATGAGGCAAATTTTTATTTAATTTTAAGGCAACATGTTTCTTCACTTTTTTATGTTAAGTCAACTGATACCTTTTTACAGTAATA
Organism: Siphateles boraxobius; assembly: GCF_051911475.1. Classification (NCBI taxonomy): domain Eukaryota; kingdom Metazoa; phylum Chordata; class Actinopteri; order Cypriniformes; family Leuciscidae; genus Siphateles; species Siphateles boraxobius. Next base: position 31,772,348 of record NW_027508833.1, on the reverse strand, counting down.
TTTTAGATCAAAAGTTGCTTCTCATCAGCACAAAAGCCATTACGCTTTAATTCATTGACATTTGCACATAACTCCACATTATTTATTTTAGTCATTCTGACTGTGTTGAGCTGTTGAGTGACACTGACTGATGTACAGATGAACTGTGCCCTACCGACTGCTGAAAGACACCTTAAGCATTCATGTACAATCTTCTAAAGCATTCATCATTCCTTCTCTAAGGGCAGACCCTGGTTTAGATCCTTAAAAACACAAATCCTTATCTCACGACTTACGCAATCCAAATAATTTGGCACAACAGTCATCTCCATCGACCAACATGTATACGATGTTCGGGTGTATGACAAACTAAGATGAGGCTGTGTGCCAGCTCTCCCAGGCCTGAGGGTGGAGGGAGTCTGATTGAAGATTGGGGCGAAAGAACGAGCGAGAATGCGGCTCAACCTGTCCCTATCCCTCAGTCATATCATCAGCTAACGGCATGAGGAAAGTTGAGCTCCAAGTTACACAGCTCTAGGCTAGGTTGATTAACACAAAAAGCTTCTTTTTTTTTAAAGTCCAGGACATGTTTCTTTGACCTATCTAGGTCAAACGCTCCTTGAACGCTTCAGCAGGCATGTGAAATACAGCCATATAATTATATGATTTATTTTAATGCCTTATTCTTTATGATGCACTGAGGTGAGTTATTCCCACACAATGTACTTCAATGGGTGAGTGAACAGGTAAATGCACATATCTACATGGTGTCACGGGTGATCACCAACCAAAGAGATAAATGGTGTTCTCAGAGCCAGGACTCATTAGTTTGCACGTAGTGTCTCTTACACAACCAAACACCAGCACCGCCTTTCTATCAGAGCCCTCATCTCTACTGTTTCTCTCAGAGCTTCATAAACCACAAAAAAACATACAGCGCAGCCAGATGACTACCTATGTTGAAATCATCTTGTCTTCCTCCTTTTCTTTTGCTTTTAATTCACCGTCTTTTAAAAGGGGAGCAGCAATCATCACATTCCAAACACTATAGATGTCCTGTCAACCCGGTCTGTCGACTTTGCTTCCTGGCACCTTGTTGAGATGGAGCTCAGATTATAAGAAATGGGTTTAACAGTCGTTCATCTCTATGAAAGAGCGTTTCGAAATCCCTCTATCTGTATCCGTGACTTTTTCACAGCTTGCAACAGTCCCCAAACGTTTTCGCCCAGTGAAGTTTAGCTTTATCTCACTCACCCTCTTTTGCACTTCTTGAAGATTTTCCCAATGGTGTCTTCTTGCATACCGTACTTTTCTGAAATCTGAGAATGAAGAAATGAGTCATGTCTTAGGTACAGTTCCTCTCAAGGTTCGAAGTGAGATCTTCGCTAAAATGTGTAACGGAAAGAGAGGTTGAACAACTCACCGCTTCTCTCAGGCCCTTGAGGGTTGGCGTGTTCAACATGAGAGCATCAAATACTTCCTCAGTCTCTCGTCTGACGTAGAGTAAAACTGAAGAAAAATAAAGAATCTACTATCAAAACACTGTGGGACTGTGATTTTTATCGCGAAACAAAGTGAGACTGAGATTGTTTTGTTATGTTCCCAGGTTACTGCTTTACTAAAATGATCTTGAGTCTTCTGTACCTCTCTGTTGCTCGTCTCGGCGGGCTTGTTTGCTTGGAGGGGAGCTGCTCTGGTCGCCGCCGTCTGCGTAGCTGCTGATACGTTTCCGTGATGTCTTGTCCATTTCATCCAGGCTAACAGGGGGCACCTGGACAATAACAAAGAGATAAAATCAAAGTTGTTAATATGTCACATGCTGATGGTAATGATACCAATATTATCACAGTGACATCTTGATTGCTGCAACAATGCAGAACAAAATGTTGGGTGGTCTCATGATTTCAGAACCTTTGCTAATATGCTAAAGATGTTAATATGGGCTCTGGCTTCTTGTAAAAAGGCCAAGCGACTGGTGTTATAAAATGATGTTGAAATCTGGACTGTGGGAAAAAGGCCTGTCGGAACAATCTCCATCCCTCCTCTCTTAGCCTGTGTAAACACAGTTGAAAAGCATCTCTTCAACACCCTCAGAAGAAATGTGTGTGTTTGCGTGTGTTTGAGCTCCCACGAGTTAATCCCTGTGTCACTCAGCATGGCCGTCCCCATCTCAGGTGAGTTTCGCTCGCTGTCATGTAAACTCCGGAGCGCACCAGTTAGCATGTCTGATCTCGAGATCACTTTCTCTCTTTCTTTTCCAAGCCCACTTCTTTCCCACCACATTTTTTCCCACACTTTTCCCTCTCTCGCTCCCATACTCTCAGCCCTCAGGGTGTTGGTGAACATGACTCAACAATGCTGCGGTAAGCCGCATATCCTAGGATGTAGGGAAGAGCATGTGTGTGTATATGTGTGAAAGACAGGCGTACCAGGCCACAGCGCTGCATTGTGCTGAAGTGCATCTCTGGGATGAATAAAACAGGTTGTGTGATGTGATCATCTAGAGTTTTAAAGTAGGTAGAGTCCTTTCCAACAGAGCTTGAGACTAAGGACTGTTTGCAACCTGAGGAGAAGAAAAAACTTTTTAACATTACACTCAAAGTAATAAATGAAAATGTGTCATAAAGGCATAATTAACGAAAATTAGACCCTGGTGGAAAACAGCGCTTGGCTAGCCCGCAGGTAATTTAAGCTTGTGAGCCATCTTTTACACATCATTAGTCACAAAATGGACACCAAACAGGGAAAATTTGCTCTTTATTCTCTTTACGATTTTGGTAGGGTGGTAATGGGTGTTCCCTGAGAGTCTCAGGCTGTAATTATGTGACTGATAGCACTCACCATTGTTGCTGGAGTCTGCAACATTCTTGGTCCTCCTCTTGCTTCTCTTCCTCTCCTCGTCTCTCATCTTCCTCTCAGCACCCTGCAAGCATTTAAGAGCAATAAACCATTTAGAATCTGAGCAAATAAAAATTTCTCTGGCATATCGGTACAGCTTGTAAAACCAATCATTCACAATACAATTTTTTTTAACTCTTAAAACAGTAACTGCACAGATTTTGGGGGGTTTTAATTAAAAAAGAAAAAATAATAAAACAAACATTACAAGGGGGATTTTTTTAACTCTCCTTCCATACTTAATAATAATATTTATTGTGAAATATAAATATAAAACCCTTCTTATAAACAACTCTAAGTTCATGTCCAGTTTAGGTGCCAGCTGTGTAGTAGATATGCTTTTGATCCAGCTAGAGAAACCACAGCAATGCAGTAAAGCACTCTGTTCACCTGCTGCTAAACCAGTCAGACGTGTGTTAAATCAACACAATCTCATGAAAGTGCTTATCTATACCACAAATTTTATTTCTCGTGGCATTTATACGGCAAAAATGTTTTTTTTTGCGTGCATATGCTATGCGCACTGAATTACACGCCATAAAGTGCATATCATGTGCACGCGAAAACTGCTTATCATATGCACGCAAAAACTATTTTTTGGCATTTCACCCACACAGTCAATCGGCTAATAAATATGGCCGCCGTGGAACACTCAAACGTAAGGAGATGAGGGAGATAGCTCAGTGTGCAGACGTATCTGATCAGCTCAACAAAAGAGATCGATAGGAATCAGATAGAGGTACTAGACAGAGTAAGGGTAAGAGATATCGAAAGAGTAAAAAGAAAAATTCACAAATACTTCAGTGTCTTTTTTTCTGCTTCAGTGAAAACGGTTATCGCGTAACTGAAAATGTGCCACTTAGAGATCAGAGGTCAGACATACACCGCTTTGTGAGTAAATAACTTAGTAGGTCATGAGTCAGGACGATGTTTTGGTTTAGGGTTTATGACGCAGTCCAAGATGAGCCAAACAAGTTACAGAAATCCAATGCACACCCTGATAATGAAACTTAATGTTTCTGATCCAAGTTTTAGTTTTCATCCAGCCTTGAAATGAATGCTTGTATCTTTTCACACTGTTATAAGATTCTCTTTTGGTTTTGCTTCTTAAATGTTTAATCTAATACTATAATTATATTTTTATAAATATATTATTAAAATCTAAATATATTTCATAAAAGTAAAAAAAAGTATATTACGTTTTTTCTAAAAAAAAAAAAAAAATTACACATAATTGGGCACTGGCTCACCTTATCACAGAAGATCTTGACCTGACAAACAGCTCTGTGAATAAGACGGTTGTTCCCTGAGCTGAAATCATACGTGTCGATCTGAAGATTCAGAGGAAGACCTTTGACCCCCTTCTGTGAGGAGAAGTCAGTGCTCAGAGAGTTGATGCCAATGTGCACCTGTGAAAAACATGCATTGTTTAGTTCATGCGCAGGCCTGTCAAAAAAACCTTTGCTTTGACAAAAGGAAGGGTCAGGGATAAGACGCATTAGATGTGTCATATGCAAATATGGAGTGAATGGTTGTTCAATAATTCCAATTAATTTCAAAAGAAAAGGAGTGTCCATATGGAGAACAACATGGCGAGATCCAACATGTTAGAACCGGAGGCAAAACAATAAAAAACAATAAAAAATAATATGATGATGCATAAACTGAAGGATAAAATTAATGAACAGGTGCCGATGTCCCAAAAAAAAAGTTTTTCCATAACATTTGAAATATTTGAATTCATATTCTGATTATAAAAAAGGATGGTTGCCATATTGCTTGGCAACTATAAACATTCTAACATTAGACTAATGAATTATTATATTTGACGGAAGAATTGTTTATTTAGTTGTTCTGATTATTAGCTAAAGCCATAAATTTTAAAATGACTTTTATCATATTGCTGTAGTTGCGCTTTTATTAAGTCAATAAAAGTGCGTTAAAGAGATTGTATTCTTTCTTTCGGTCTCTGCTCCACCTGCTGTGAGTTTCGCTGTCCCACCCATCACTACCCTAGGGGCATGCTGAAATGTGCCCTATTTCTCTTTCTCTTCTTTCCTGCTTGCTTCCTTCCCTCCCTCTTTCTTTTTTATTCCCTATGATGACAAGTGCCTAAGGAGGCTGCATACCGTAGATACCACTGCTCTCTGACACACCTCTAGATGATCCTCCTTTCAACCCACCACTTCACAAACACAAGTGACAGGTGGATCTGTGTGTGTGTGGTTTTTACCTTTGCCTCTTCATTGGTGTTCCAGATAAAGGACAGCGCGTTGAAAGCAACCTCTTCCAAATTACTCACTCCACTGAAAACTTCCTTGTAGTCAGCTGAGAGTCAATATATAAGAATTTATTAATATAAATTGTATTAAATTAAACACATCAATCAAAACCTTCCACCTTAAAGGACATCTGACTTTAAAGTAGTAAATCAGTATAGTCTTTTTTTCCATATAAAATTAATTAAAATGATAAGCCATGTAGCAAATGAGGTAAACGAAAATATTGTAATTCAACATATCTTTAAATAAATATTTCTTATATTATATTATGCAATGTTTAAGATATTTTTACTGAAAATCGACAAAATATTAAGAATTTTTTTTTGCAGAGAGATTTTACGCACCGATATCAATGACTCTTTGTTTGACGGTAGGCTGTCGAGCGTGCCAGTGGTTCCAGTACTTTAGCTGCATCTCAGGACTCTTGTCATTCTCAAACACAGCCATGATCACCGTCTGAAAGAGATAAAGGAAGGAAAAGAAAGCATTATTAAAACCTGTTACTTTTGTGGTTTTTAGAGAGTGGTGACTCCCTGTATGACAAATACTTTGCGTTTTGCTATTTACCAAGCAATGTCACCACACTAATACCCCTTTCTCTCTGCTTTGTCACTGACCATAGCAGTGTATGCTTTAAACAATAGAGCCAATCTGTCACACCTTCTTCTCCATCACCTGAGTTTAGAGTCTTACAATATGCCAAGGCATATGATTTTGGCCTAGTATAGAGTTAAGGAAACTTGCAGTTGCACGTCAAGGTTACTAAGCCACAAAATGTCAAAATACAGACTTTAAAATATGCTAAATGACCTAGTAACTCTTACTCTTTGGAGAAGATTACTTAAGGAAAAAAAATGTTATATGGCGAGCATGAATTCGGACCTTCATTTCCAACAAATACGCAATTTTAGAAATTCCCAAAGTGTGTTTATGAAAGTATAACTTACTTTTACTTTGCTGCATGACACCCCAGCAGTGTTGTCCACTCCCTGCAGCGTGATGGGGTAAAACTGTCCCTTGTTGAGGTACACCATGGGTATTTCTGTAGTTTTGTGCTGGGAAGCTTGAGGGGAGCCAAGAGCGAATTGGAAGTCATTCCTGCAGGAAAAACAAAAAACAAAAAAACACGTCAAATGAAAACATTTCTATGCAACTGTATTTCTCAGTCTTTTACAGCTTGTTTAAAGTCACCAAATGACACAGTTATTTTTTATAGAGGCAAAAGAATGAGAAAGTAAAAACTCAGAGACCCTGTCTCACCTGTATCTCTCTGGAGAAGAGTTGGGGTAGGAGTATACAGGGCTTGTCTGTCCCACAAACGCATTGCGGTTGTTAAGATGCTGTTTTTTGAAGAAAACAAACACGTGTCATAAATTGATGGTAATTATAGATGACAAAGCGCCTGTTTTAGGCATTCATTTTAGGCATAAAATTCATTTTAGGCATAAAATTCATTTTAGGCATAAAATTCATTTTAGGCATATTTTGTGTTGTATTTGTCGTAATGGCTCAGAAACAACCACAAAAATGACATACTATTATTAATATATAAGATTATTATTTAAATAAAAATAATATATATACTCATTTAAAATAAAAACTAAAATAGTATTATATTAATATTTTAAATGTGCTTTGCAAACCTCAGGGGTGACCTCGAGAAAGGTTGGGTGAGATTGCCATGATTTCTGTGACTGTGGGGGGAGGAGGGACTCCAAGATGTTGTTGATGTGAACTGGGTAGCTTTCGGTGCTCGCTAATGGTTGCTTTATGTGGCTGAAGGGAATATTGTCAGAAAGAATCTTCATGATCTGAGCGTTCTCCAGTGTGGCCAGCTCAGGGGAAGAGCTGTTCGGTGTCCTATGGGATAAATGCCAATACATATTATGAACCTTTTAGTTGCACATTGAATTTTATTTTAATGGTACTCAATCCTTAATACTATTTACACAAGGGCATCTGTTACCTATCTAAACAATGATGACAAAAAAGTGTTAAAGTCAATATAAGCTTTGCTCAATCTCTGCATTGTTTTTGGAGCTTTCTTTTCATGAAAAGCAAAGCCAAACACTCTGGGCGGGAGCTGTTTGCTACCTTACGCTGATTTTTTTTTCACTGTTTGAGTTTCTCGGCTAGGCTTGACATCGGGGAGACCAACAACAAGCTCTATAGGCAGCTATTTTTCACTTGCACAAAAGGGTGCTGTGTAGTGACTCAGTCGTTTTTGGGATGGGTTGAAGAAAAGGATTAACAGCTGAACCAGCTCTGACCTCAGATAATCTTTGGCTAAATTACTCAACCTAGCAATATAGCACTGGATGGAGAAAATGTGACATTTAAATCTGGATGACTTATTGTGATATATGTTCATCTTGCCTTCTGTCTGATACTATATACTGACTTCTTTACTGTATCCTTAGTATTGTAAGCATTTTGATTCATAAATCATACAACTTTATGGTCAAACTTACCTCTCCTCTCTGGGTTTGTACATGCTGCTTCCACGGTTACATGTCGTCATCGGCTCCTTTGAGGTCTTAAAAAAATATTTATAATATAACTTTTGTATATACTACAAATTGAATAATGATTAAAAAATATATATTTAAAATATATATATATATTTACCTTGCAGGTATCATAGAAGATGTCAATAGCCAGGTCTTCATCTGACTGAAGTCTGGGTTTAGTCTTGCTGATGTCGTCCTCGTAAGGCCAAGAGTCCATCATGTAATTGTCTGTATAGCGCAAGTAGTTGAAACTCTCGTTCTGTTGTACCATGAGAGCCCTAGGGGAAAGACGAATGAGATATTAGCACAGATAAAACATCAAGCATTCCCAAGAACTGCAACATGTGATTCTGCAAATGTCGGTAGTGTGATGTACGGCAAAATGATTTAATAACAGCTTTAAAGGCCACAAAAATGTGCCTCTGGTGCACATACGATGCTCAGTGACAAAACCACTAAATTTAATGAAGTGAAGCCTTCAGACTTCAAGCCAATATAATGCTCAGTCAGGAAAACCTCTCTAATCACATCATTTCAAGCAAAAAAAGAAGAGAAATGGCTGAATGTGAAGAAAAATTGTGAGAATTGCTCTTCTCATCTATACTCTGAAGGGCAAAAACTCTTGAAACGGATCAACGGTCAGAAGCAAAGCCTAAGTGAAGGAACTTAATTTTAACTTAACACAAGCACCACAAACAAAAGACAAGGATTTGAAGAACTCCTCAAACAGTTAGATTTGTTTTGGGACTTTCCCGAACTACTAGGATTAGCAATGAGGTGGTCTGCTTTGATAAGCTAAAATGCATACAGAGCTGTTTAGGCACCTGTGCTCACACTTAATGAATGAGCATTTTTGACTCATGACTTTAAAAAAAATAAAATTAAAAAAAACACTAGAAAAAGAAAAAAAACTGCATAGATTTTTAAATTCCTGTTAAGTACCCCTATTGACTAATTCTAGGCACCTGCATGTTGACATAGACCCCAACCTCTAACACATTAGCACAAGACAGATATGTCTCTGTTTTTATGGACCGTTCTTAGGACAGTTACACCAGGCTGTCTGTGAGCGTAAGAGACTGAGAATGTGTGTTTGGGTGCTGGTGTCAATTTTCAGCAGAAATGATCTTCATGCACTCATTCATGTGAGGGCCCGTTTACACGCGAGCAGAGGGAGAGTGGGAGAAGAGGAGAAAGACATTACACAAGAGGAAGAGACAGCTCAGAGCGGTGAAACTGCAAACTATAGCACAACCCACAAAGAAATCAGATGAATCATTTGAAACAAAATGCATTTGTTAATACTGCATTAACAGCTCATTTGAGAATGTCTAGACAGTTGCTGATAATATATTAAATATAATATATTTTTAATATTTTATATATAAAATAAAACAAATAGGATTTTTTGCAAAAATGCATAGCAATTAATTTTTATTTTAAAAAATGGTATGGGTTCAACACAGCCAAGCAAAAGAAAAAGAAAAAGAAAAAAAAAAGACCATTGTAAAATCTAATGGGAATAAATCTAACAAATAATGACTTACTCAATCTCCTTGGTCATGACTCCTCTGACAGGCAGTGGTGATAAAATCCTTAGTTTGTTATCTTGTCTCTTCTCCCAGAGGTGTTTGTACGTCTGGTTGAATGTGTGTCTATGTGTTTATATCCAGATAAATGAGGTGGTTTGATTTGTATCCACCTAGCAGGTTGCCTTCTTTGCTCTGATTGGCTGCCAGCCTGAGACAGGTGTGTGATAGGACAGGTGTATCCTCCCTTAACTCTCTCAGTGCTGGATAGAAACTTCAGCATGTGTGTGAGTGGGTTTTGAGTGTGTGTGTGTGGGGGGGGTCTAACTCATTAACACATCATATAAAAGACTTCGAGTCTGAAGCCATAGGTGTGAAATGCATCTTATTTGGGATCAGAAACCAAAGGCACAGGTGAAAGAACATGGTTTTAACATGCAAATTAAAGGTTGTGTCATTCTCTCAATCTCCAATAGAATGAAAGAGGGAGGTTTTGGCTGCATGGTTTTTATGGCCTTTTCCAATTAATTCAAATATTTTTTTATTTAGCTTTATTTTATATTTTACTGTATTCTTTTTACATAGTCATAATGTAGTCATAATGAAGTCATGATTATTTACGTGCATTTAATTACTCTCCCATTACACACCATACTTTCCCAAAACAATTATGATTATGTGTATCATGCTTAATTCTTGATCATTTATTTCTAATGCAAGTTGCAAATTAAATATCTTTTTCCTTCAAAACATTTACTACAAGGTCTTAATGCATGATTTGCAGATAAAAATTCTGGCATGTCAGAATGATATATATGCATCTGCATCTCAGACGGGAACTGAAGCAAACAGATAAAGGACTGCATATGCACCTTTTAAAATCTCTAACATTTTTATTTTGCATTTGATTTATATAAAACCTTTTGAATTTGTCTTAATTGGAATAATGATGGTTTTGGTATATTGTATAGAACCATTTTTTATTTATTTAAGGTTAATTAGCAGGATAAGAGGTGCACAATATTTTCTGTCTTTGCAATATTATCTTAATGCATAAATAAACTGCGGCCATGTTTGCATTTATATTTGTCTATTAATCTTAGTTTTGTTAAGACCTGAAGGTATCTGGCATTGTGTCACACAGGGTGCGTGCTCTGCGGTCTGCCTTCACACACACCCACACAGTTTCACACACGCACACACATCAGACCCCTCAGGCATCTCGAAGTTGAACCAAAAGAAATGTACAGAAGACAAAGATAATAAGATGTACAGAAGGAAGTCAGGAATGCTGATTTATAGTGGTTTACAGTAAATGAATGTGAGTTCCTGGACACACATGCAATTTTCATATAATTTAAAAATATTGTGATTATAGTAACTTGCCTAAAACCAACTATGCAAATACAGTGCATATCACATACTGTATATGCCAGATTATTATTAAAATATTACATATTTTATGTCTGTTAATGCACGGTTTCTCACTAATAGCAAGAATCATATGTCAGAAACCTACAGTATTTATCTCAATTCTATACTGTCAAACTAAAATACATCTCATCATATCCCAAAATTCCATCTAATTCATAATTGTGTGTTTAAAGGTTCAAGTGAAAACTGTGTGATCCTGATTCCTATACTTCTATACTTAAAGCAGGTGTGAACAGCCACGCTGAGATCCGTTGTGTTCTGCTGGAAGTGTCAATGTAAAGGGGAAGAGCCCTTAGATTGAGAAGCTTGTCTAAAGGGATCATTTCACACCTAGAAACCATGCAACAACAAAAAAAACAGAAACCTGAGTAAATGCTCCATCATTTGTAAGAGAAAGCAGGAGGTAGAGAAAGAAAAAGAATTAAGGGAAAATTAATATAAGAAGTATTCTCGGATTTAAGGCCCTGTTTTTACCTGGTATTAAGATGTCTTTTGGTCAATCGGATCACAAATGGACGACACTAAACACGGGTATAAACGTTTTGAGCTTTTTAAGAACTTTTAAAGGTAGTCTTAGTATTCTTTTCTGTCATCTCTGTTCATGTAAATTGCACAAGCTTATTTTGTCCATTAAATGGAAAGATCTGAAAAAAAACATGCACCCTCTTATAGTCCCTTGAAGAAATCAGGACAGAAGTGGTCGAAAGTGGACAAAAGAGACAGATTAAAACACCAGGTATATGTTTCTTTCTTCTGGTTGTGATCCGATCCATCAAAACGCATCTTAATACCAGGTGTAAACAGGGCCATAGAGGCCACGAGAGGGTCACTATCACCTCTCTTGTCTTTTCATGGTTTCTATTGTGTTTCGCTCAAGGTGTGACAAAAATAGCAATCACTCCATTTTTCCTCAATCCTAAAGTGAAACAGCTTTAAATCCATTTTAAAATCAATGTATTTATGAACATAAACCATCACTACATAATAGTTCTGAGTATTCTGATTTCTCGTGATCTGGAATGGGTCAAAACCCTTAGCTTACTATTGATCAAATAAAATATAAAGTGGGGCTCAAAAGTCTGAGACCAGTGGAAATGCTTCTACTTTGCATCTTGTAGTTATATACACATTCTCCAATACAACTGATATGATGATCATGTCCTTCAGCATGACTTGAGATGATCCAAAAAAACATCTGACTGACTGTTCAAAGAGTCACATGACTAATATAACAAATGTACTTGTGCAAATTAGATTTTAAATGAGATGTTTGCCCTCCACTGTATGATATTTCATCTTCATTTTTTTTATATATATTCTTTTATATAGCATTTTTAAAAATATGGACTGTTTCAAAGCAGCTTTACAGTGATAATAGGAAATTAAAGTAACATAGATTGTTTTGGCTTTACAGCAGCTCTAGAATAAAGTTATTGTCCAGCTAAAGTTAGTTTTGATTGATTAACTTCCGTCGCAACGATCATTAGTTATTAACTTAGGGGCCGCTAACACATCACCGTTCTAACAGAAAATTCTTTAATGCGATCCGGCCTCTCATTTGCATTAAACAATCCTGATGGAAGTTTTTATCGCTTCCGCGTAGCCACGTGAACCGGAATAATCCCGACAATGTTTTGTCTGTACAGAGGTAAAGGGAAGGAGGCCTTCACAAGGGTTAGACTAGTGACACTTCAGAACTGCGTTGTCGTCGTGTCCAGGCGCAGGTCCTTCATCAGATCCGGATACGGCCTGGATCCGGCGGACTGCGTTAAACCTCAGGATAAACAGAGAGACTAATATTAGCGTAGACGCCGTCCTTCTTATGATGTACAACGTACATCAGGATTTTTTTCATATGATCTGTTCATCACCTGAGCTAATGTATAATCAAAATCAGTGTTAGTGTTTGTTTGTTTGCAAACGGTGTTGCAGTGTATTCACAAGGTGAAATCAGTTGAAATCTGTGAGAACAGGATTATGTACACCTGTTAATGCATTGCTGCTCTCTTATCACACGCTGATGTGCACTAACATTATATCAACTAATATGGCTTGTTTTATCTATAATGAGAAGAATAACAATATATAAATGTATAGTCCAAACAGCAGAATCTACCACAATCTACAAAAAAACTAAACAAAACAAAAAATACTTTTTATGTTTATGTTTATAAACATATTTACTCTATGGAAATTTGGTACCATATAATATTCTCATTTGTAAATTATTAGTAAATGCATTTAATGTAAATGTGATCTGAAACCTTTGATTGATTTTGTTTAAAAATGCTCTCAAGTACCTTGATTGGTGAAAAAGGTCTTATTTAATCTAAAATGTACAACAAACCCACAACGAAATGTCAGTTGAGATTTGTTTGAGGGGAGAAATGATTTTATGATTGAAAAATTCAGCTCAATTGTGATTGCAGATTTTAACTTCCTCTTAGTCCAAAATCAAATGACCCAATGAAACTGCCAGATGTTGCCCAAGATGTGCTGAAAATGTATGCCTTATAGGGTCAAAACCTCAGATCACTCTGCATCATTCAGAGGGATCAGGACACACACACACACACACACACACACACACACACACACGCACACACACACGCACACACACACACACACACACACACACACACACACACACACACACACACACACACACACACACACACACACACACACACACACATACACACACACACTCACACACATTGTAATGGTAAAAAAAGAGGTGTGGCCTATCTATCAGTCAGATCTAATACTAGTTTCATTCACACACACACATTCACACACACACACACACGTTGGGTTTTTTATGGGGTTTTATTCCATAGACATGATTTTTATTCAGTACAAACTGTATATTCTATCCCATAACCCTAAACCCATCACAGAAAACTTTCTCTATTTTTACGTTCAAAAATAAACACGTCCCACAAGGACAAGTATTACGGATATTGCCATCTCTGTGGGGACATTTTGTTCTCATAAAGTATAGGGTTTACCCACACACACTCACACACACACACACACCCACACACACTCACACACACACACACACACACACACACACACACACACACACACACACACACACACACACACACACACACACACACACACACACACACACACACACACACACACACACAATCACTCAATCGGAAGTTTCTTACAGTCACCAATCTTCTTCACGTTTCTCCTCAGGCTACACTGACTGTTGTAACTGAAGGATGCTGAGTATTAAAACACCTGCACAGATACAATTGTCTCATATTTCCTCGCAGGGATCGTAACAGAAGAACAGAAATGTGACACATAGTGTCAAAAGCAGTTTCTTGAACCGACAAAGATGAAAAACATGTCAGGAAAGCGGATTTGTACCTTCATGTAAAATTAGAGTATATCAGTTTGGTTAATATTGTGGAAATGGTTTTAATAAATCTGTAATAATGTGATTATTCAATTAGGGGAATGTTTAGGATGATTTTAAATAAAGAAAAAATAAGGGGCTTTGCTTTTTTTTAAGGAAATCATTCTTAGAGAATATATTATCATAGCCTTAAACTCTTTATTGTGTATTATTCTCTAATTCTTAAATGTTGAAATGCTAAACTCTGCAAGAATTTCTCTATTTTGGGCTATTTTGTCTATCAGGGGATGTTAAAATTATTTTTCAGTTAACTGTCATGTAAGTGTACAATCTGAAGGTTTTTTTTACATAACCAGAGAGCAACTTTAATACACCAAACTCCAACAGAAAACATTTTCTAAATTCTATGTTAAATGACATGCTAAAGATATGTCAAAACAAACGCTATCATACATTATAACAAAATTCACTTTTAGATTAGCCAATCCCATGAACAAACATTTATACCAGGAAGTGATTGTTTTAACAGATGAAGATTAAATAAATCAGTCCAAATCTGACTCAGACACACACACACACACAAGCTGTTCTTCTGTCAGATTCTTGCCTCGTGTAAAGTCTATGCTATGTCAGTGTTTGATGTCTGTCAGCAGATCTGGTGAGGAGTAATAGAAATCCTGACAGTCACTAAGCTCTTGTGATGGTCTGTGGGATTCTCACTGGGAACTGGCAGCAAAACTGAATGCGAAACAATCCATCATTACACCAATAAAAGAGGGAGAGCAGTTCACTGCATCTACCTCTCTCTCTTTTACTTTTCCCTGGATGAGCTAAGATGTTCCCGTGGGATTGTGAGGTTTCTGTGCTTTCCAGGATTCGTTACCACATTGTGAAGAGCAATAGAAACGAAACATGTCAGGACCCCGCATGCAAACGCTAGCACACATGCTTATTGTAAATAACCTTCGAAACATGTCCAAACCATCACTGTTACCCTCTGTAACACGCACATGTGACCCTCTTCCAAGCACACACACATACGGCATCCTTAAAATCTGCCCACACTGAAAAATAATCCCCTCACCACTTCCTACCGCTCAGATAAAATCTGCAAGTATACTTTTGTTCTAACTTTAGAGAGCACACACACCTCTCACATGTGCAACACAAAATCTCTCACCCAGTTTCACTCTACAAGTCCTGTCTTGTTGAAGAGAATGAGAGACACAGGAGAGAGAGAAAGTGAGAACTCTATTTGCATTAATGTGCTCCTTAAAACAGAATTAAGTTGTAGCTCAGATTACTACAGAACTTACATTAGATGTTACATTAAATGCCCTTGTAAAGATGACAAATAAAAAATCGAGTAAAATAAAATATGATAGAATTTTAACACTAATATATACTACAAATTAAACCAATGTACAATGTCACGTACAAAGCAGGGTTATTATTAAAATGAACTAAAACTTCAAAAAACGTCTGTCACTAAAATAAATACATTTAAATTAAACATTTTAATTTATTTTTGTTATCAACATTTTATTTCAGGCAACATTTCTCATTTTCAGTTTAACTTGATAACTTAACTAAAAAGTAATTAATAAAAACAAGAATTTAAAAAGAAACAATATACTAACATGCTAAATAATAATAATACACTAAATGACAAAAACACAACAAAAGTACTAAAACTTTCAAATTAATACATATATATATATATATATATATATATATATATATATATATATATATATATATATATATTTTAAATCAAGCTATTTCATAATTTTAAAAGAAACATCTCATTAATACTAAACTAAAAAGAGTGATTCACATTTTGTACATGTATTCATTTTGTTAATAAAATTTAAAATAAACAATTCCCCCAACTCCACCCCATTTCACTTGAAGAACTTTAATTAAAAATTGTTAAATAATTTTATGGAGAAATATTATTCTAAAATGGCAAATTGGCAAGTTATACTGAACAAATACATAAAACAAATGCTTGTTTTCAAAACATAACAGTTTGTGTTTGCATGTTAACATTTTTACAATTCCGTCATGTCCCATTTTGTGGAATTTCGAGTCAACAAGGAAAGGTTTTTTTTTCACATTTAAAATAAATCAAACAAGAGAATTTGCTGATTTGGATGACACATGTTATGTAATTTAACTTGCTGACAACAACTCAAATTATAACCCATGAGGACAAATGTTATATGTTATGTAAAGTATTTTTCAATAGATCATTTATATAAGCCCTACCCTTTATATTTCCTGCAAATACAGTTTTATACATATAGTCATTTTATTTATTTATAAATACATAAATAAATAATATATCATTATAATATGTCATTTATTTCAAATTATCATCATAACCATTTGATTGAAATAATGTGAATTTTGTTTTACCTGAATTACAGGTTTATTAGTATTAGGTATTCTTCTTTTTGCTTTGATTTCACATGATAAGTATCACAGATTTACTTTGATCAGTGACCATATGCAAAATCGTAAATATTTCTTATTTCTCAAAATCCACAATTTATGAATTAGATTAGGATTGCCTAAAGCTTTAGGCATTTTTTTAAACTGTTTCTTTAAATGCATCATGACTTCCTCTGTATATTATTGTATTTAATCCCATGGAATAATGGGTTAGGAAGAAGGTTTGAATCTAGAGGTCTGTGGATTAACCAGTGAAGTTGAGTCATGGAGTGAAAGAATGCAGAATGCACCTGCTGAAGAGCAGAGAAGGGACTCGGCTAAGACAAATGCTACATGTCATTATGACTCTATAGTAAACTGTAAAACACGCCTGCAAATGAAAGGATGGGGTAAAGAAGTGAAAGGGGCAAACTTGCATAAAGCGGAGGAGGTAGAGAAGCAAAAAGTGCCCACAGTAACACAACAGGTTCAACCTGAACCGAATGCTAACAAAGGCTATGATTACAAGGTGCTGAAAAAATGAAGGAAGAGACAAACAAACAGAAAGAAAATGAAACGGGGTCTTTTGTTCCGACGTGATGGCATTTGAAAAGTCAGGGCTCATCGTGGAGAGCTCCTATTCCCCTGCGCCTGTGTGTCTGTCTATATGTCCATCTCTTCACCACACAGAGAAGACGGTTAGCACAAGTCTGCACAAACAAACCATTATTGCATTAACACTGACCTAGACAAGTGACAGTTCGCAAGTCGTCAAAGACACATGGTTGCTTAGCTATTCACAATTAGGACATCCCATAGACGTCCATTACAGACTATTCTAACCTAAATTCTACACCAAAAAGAAAACTTTTGAAAAAAGTGATATTCTATATATAAATTATAAGTTACATATTGCATTTTATTTATATATACATATATAAAAGTTATAGTTTGAAAAGTTATAATATTTAATTGTATTAATTTATATAGTACATTATATAATTTATCTCATGTTATACCTAAATATTGCATTTCATTGTTTTAAGCATTTACTTGTGAAATCATGCGTCTAATCGAATCTGTAAATCATGCACACAAACACACTTTTACATTTACATATATGACATGTAATCATGTTTATGTAAAAATTAAAACCATGCATGAAATTCAAACTGGTTTATTCAGTCCTTTATGAGATGTTAAAAAAATGCAGAATTAGTCTCTTACAATTTTTATTTTGCCATTTATCAAAAGTATATAGGATATAGGATATATCTATTTTCCATATATAAAATAAATAAAAATAATAAAATAAATAAAAACAATAAAAATACAATTTATATATATATATATATATATATATAATACAAATACAATATTAATCTGTACACCTATATGTTATTTTATATGCACAAATTAACGATACAGAAGATTATAATATTTGTTTAAATTTAACTGTAACAAATTTAGCCATCGTAAATGATTTAAAGTCTGTGGCCCAAAATACTGCAGGTCATAAATATTTTAATTAAACAAGCATGAGTAGGCTATCACAGTATCATTCATGAGTATTCCGACAATGAAAAACAATTTGAAATACAAGAACAATCATTATACCTCACAGTTTTTAGCAGAATAACATTAGTCGTAAAATACCTAAATAAACTGTAAACTGATTTTAAAGTGCTGCATTGTGTGCCCATAAACAAATGGATCACATGGGTCTTATACAAACAGTCAGGCTGCTCTGTTTCAACATTGCAATTGTGTAGGCTACCCATCACCTAATTATTTGTAGACATGAGGCTTTTTTTTACATTCTTGTAATGAGAACATTTTAATTAAGTCTTTCTAGGGCAAATGTTATGACACATGATGAAGGTATGGTTACACCCAGTTATCCTCTAATGGCTGTCATATTCTGATTAAACGAGTCACAGCCGCGTTATGCTTCATTTCTCCCTCATGGCTGCGCTCACATTTGGACTGAGGTGTCATTGTCATTGTTGTCTTTTGGATCAATGTTTAAATACCTCTGAGTGCGTACCAAGGCAAGTCTAAACCTGTGGAAGTTTTAGGAAAAGCCTGCCGTACCACAACCCTCTAACGAACCTTCATTCCATCGCAAATGTTTAAAAAAGGGGGGAAATCAGGTATCGCCAGAAAAACCTACTTCCGGAGTAAAGTGAAAAGTCCAAAAATAGAGCGAAATTGAGTAGCTTCCTATTTTTTTCTTCTTCTTTTTTCTTTTTTTTTTTTTGTTATTGCTGCTGCATTCGCTAACGTTCATGCATTCTTTCTTAATGAAACAGGACAGAGTTATTTGCTAACGCTTTCATGCTCGAGGGGGTTTAAAGATAGCCACCCACATATGACAAGACAAAGAAGTGACATTAAATAGAAGATAAATTTTAAGTCTGGAGGTGAGAGTGTGAAGTGAATGTGTAGAGCCACTCAACTGTGATAAACTCATTTGCATGGCCCCATAATGTCTATGAAGTATTATTTCGAATAAAGTTGTGTTTAGTGTGGGTGTCTAAATCAAGGTGTGTTATACAGACTACAAGCTGAAGTTTCCAGAATTATATAACAGTAAAAGATTAATTATTAAATTATTTTAACAGAGAAGCCCACATGGCTCGCAATGGAGCTCCTACTCGAGGAAAAAGATCCCCCCAAAAATTATTAATTTTAGCATGAATTTTCTTCACTTAAGATCCTTTTAGCTTTTTATTTGTAAACTTGAGGGGGAAATTGGAGTCAAATCAGCAAGCGCAACATGGAGAACCTTTCAAATGTGAAAGGCTGTAAAGGACGACTATAGTGGCATCAGGAAATGCAGACAACTGGTCTGTCAGCTATAGTCTGAATAACCCCCTGAGCGCACACACACACACACACACACACACACACACACACACACACACACACACACACACACACACACACACACACACACACACACACACACACACACACACACACACACAGAGAGAGAGAGAGAGAGAGAGAGAGAGAGAGAGAGCATACGAAGGATCAATAGGTCATGAATTCATAAAAAGAATCATAATCTGTGCCCTCAAATAATTGTCTCATATAGTGAAATTCAAACTCAATGTTTTTGCATCAGTTCCTCTGCATCAGTTCCTGCTTGATGCTGTATCTTTGCTGTGGAAATTCTCTTTTGAGTCTCTGAGAAATTCAATAGCAACAATCAGGAAAAAAAAAACATATAACGAAATATAATCGTTTCTATATTGTTAAATTGGGTAAAAACACCATAGTATTGTTAAGATTAGTAATTGCAAGTAGTAGCAAGTTACAATTCGATAAAGAAAGAAGTGACTGATAAAACTGATGTTTCTTTCGGGACTATCAATACGATTGACATTTAGCATACAGTTAGGAATGGCTCTGTTCTGGGCAAGAACTCCCTGCACATCCGGACAAGAGCAGGGAGAGCAGTGATAACCCCCCTTAGGGTAAACAGAACAGAACCAACATAAATATATTGCAGATATCATTATTTCAAGCTTTTAAAGTACAACACAATTCGAGAATTTATTCTGATTCAAACTGCAGTGCACTAGAGGAGGAGCTGGGGAGGGAGAAGGGTAATCCGCTCCTGAGAAACGCGATAGCTGCTGATAATACTGAAGGAGCTTATATACAGTGATAAGCGTCGTTTAGGTAGACATGGATCAGCTGGAAGTCTGCTGATGCGAGTTGACTAACGTGAGCTGTCAGAACTGACGCTACGCTCAGATTTTTTTAGGGCGAAAAAAAACAGACAAATAAAATATCATTATAAACAAGAAAAATAGTCCTGGAAATGTTGGGTGAGAAAAGAGTTTATAATGAAAGATCAGACTTTAATAATCTGAGCACAGAGAAATGTGCAATCTTCAAATCAATCAAAAAGAAACAGGAGACCTAAGATCTATTCAATCTTGAGAGAAAAAAAATATATTTTTTTTCTTCCTTATCAGATGCATTGTCAAAAACAAACTGCACTGAATATTATATACTCACCCATATGTTCCAAACCCATGACATTGTTTCTTCTGTGAAACACAAAAGGGAAATTATGAAGAATGGCATTGTCACAAGAACTGGACGGAAGCAAATGCAAGTTGACTCCTTTATTAATGGTCAGAAGACACAAAGACAATCACGAGGAACACTGCAGATGGTGGCGCAGGGACTCAGTGGTCAGCGTGCAGGTGGTGGTGATACCGGTGCGGGTGATGGTGAATCCAGTGCAGATGGACATCCAGACGAGACAGGACACGAAGACACCGAACAGGAACTCAACTGGAACAGACTGCGACAGGAACACGAAGCACGACACAGAGAACACCAAACCAACGATCTGACAAAGAGAGGAGAGTGTGTTGAGTCTTTATAGGTGAGTGAATTGGCAGCAGCTGGTGCAGGGAACGAGATCAGCTGGCACGCTGATCAGTGGCACGAGCGGCCACGCCCACTCACACACACACAACAACAATGACACGAGACATGAAGAAAACAGCGAACTCATGAATCGTGACAGTACCCCCCCTCCTAGGGACGCCTCCTGGCGTCCCCAGACTCCCTTACCTGTCGATTGTAATCATCAATAAGGGAGTGATCCAGAATGTCTCTAGCAGGCACCCAACTTCTCTCCTCCGGACCGTAACCCTCCCAGTCCACCAAGTACTGGAACCCGCGTCCCCTCCGCCTTGAGTCCAGAATACGATAAACCGAATATGTGGTCTCCCCGTCTACGAGTCGCGGCGGTGGGGGAACCGGGACAGGCGGATTAATACGAGAACGAAAAACGGGCTTAATTTTGGATACATGAAACACGGGATGAATTCTCCTGTACACTGGAGGAAGATTGAGGCGGACTGCCACCGGACTAATGATTTTGGTGACAGTAAACGGACCAATGAATTTGGGAGCAAGCTTATTCGAGACGGAGCGGAGAGGAATGTTCTTGGTAGAAAGCCACACTTTGGAACCGACGACGTATACGGGAGGCCTCCGCCGGTGGCGATCAGCCTTGGCCTTGGTGCGCGCTCCCACTTGGAGTAGAGTCTCTCGGGCTCTAGTCCAAGTGCGATGACACCTCTGGACAAAGGCGTGAGCGGAGGGAACCGCGACCTCGGGTTCCAGACTAGGAAAAATTGGTGGCTGGTACCCTATGCTACACTCAAACGGAGATAGGCCCGTGGATGATACTGGTAATGAATTGTGGGCGTACTCCACCATTGACAGTTGTTGGCTCCATGAGGAAGGATTCTTGGAAACCATACATCGCAACGTTCTCTCCAAATCTTGGTTGGCTCTCTCAGTTTGGCCATTGCTCTGGGGATGAAACCCTGAGGACAAACTAACAGTCGCACCCAGTAATCTACAAAATTCTTGCCAAAATTTGGACACAAATTGGGGACCTCTGTCGGAAACCACGTCTGTCGGGAGGCCATGTAACCGAAAGACGTGGTTAACGACTGTTACCGCTGTTTCCTTGGCTGAGGGCAATTTGGGCAAGGGAATAAAGTGGGCCGCCTTCGAGAACCGGTCCACCACGGTTAAAACTACCGTGTTACCCTGAGAGGGTGGGAGGGCGGTGACGAAATCTAGAGCGATGTGGGACCAGGGTCTCGAAGGAACCGGCAGCGGTTGAAGGAGCCCATCTGGGGGTCGATTGGAAGTCTTACCAGTGGCACAAACTGAGCAAGCCAAAACAAAACTGTGAACGTCGCGAGCCATACGAGGCCACCAAAATCGTTGCTTGACTAAAGATGTAGTGCGGCTAACTCCTGGATGACAAGCCACATTGGAACAATGCCCCCACTGAACAACGTCGGACCGTAATTCCTCTGGCACAAATAAACGGTTCGGTGGGCAACCGACCGGAGGCGTTACCCCTTGTAAGGCCGTCTTGACCTTCGATTCGACCTCCCATGTGAGAGTAGAGATAATTAGAGTCTCTGGAAAAATGCTCTCGGGAGTAGACGGGCGATCGGAACGGTCAAAAATGCGCGATAAAGAATCGGGCTTGATGTTTTTGGAGCCCGGGCGGTACGAGAGAGAAAAGTCAAAACGTCCGAAAAAAAGTGCCCACCGAGCCTGCCTAGAGTTCAATCTTTTAGCAGTTCTGATATATTCCAAATTCTTATGGTCTGTCCAGACGACAAAAGGTACCCCCGACCCTTCTAACCAGTGGCGCCATTCCTCCAATGCCAATTTGACTGCCAACAACTCTCTATTACCAATATCATAGTTACGTTCGGCAGGGGATAATCGATGGGACAAAAACGCGCATGGGTGCATCTTGTCGTCTGTGAGAGAGCGTTGGGATAGTACTGCACCTACCCCCACCTCTGACGCATCGACCTCCACCACAAACTGACGTGATGAATCAGGGGTAACCAGGATGGGGGCTGAAACAAAGCGGCCTTTCAGTTTGGCAAACGCAGCTTCCGCTGCGTCCGACCACCTGAACGCCGTTCTGGGAGAGGTCAAGGCGGTCAGAGGCGAGGCTAGTTGGCTGAAATTGCGAATAAATCGTCGGTAAAAATTGGCGAACCCCAAAAACCTCTGTAGGGCCTTACGGGAATCTGGACTTGGCCAATCTACCACAGCCTTAACCTTCTCAGGATCCATACGCACTCCCTCAGACGACACAATGTACCCAAGGAAAGGAACAGACTGTGCATGAAAAGCGCATTTCTCCGCCTTGACAAAAAGCCCATTCTCTAGCAGTCTCTGAAGCACTCGTCGAACGTGCTGCACGTGTTCCTGGAGAGAAGAAGAAAAAATCAATATGTCATCCAGGTAGACATATATGAATTGGTCGACCATATCTCGCAGCACGTCATTGACGAGTGCCTGGAAGACCGCTGGGGAGTTGGACAAGCCGAAAGGCATGACCAAGTATTCAAAGTGCCCCCTGGGGGTATTAAAAGCAGTCTTCCATTCATCCCCCCTCCTGATGCGGACCAAATGATAGGCATTACGTAAATCCAACTTTGTGAAGATAGATGCTCCTTGCAACCTCTCGAAGGCTGAAGACATCAACGGCAAAGGATAAGTATTCTTTACCGTGATGTTGTTCAGCCCCCGGTAGTCAATACAAGGTCGCAAAGACCCATCCTTCTTCCCCACAAAAAAGAACCCCGCCCCCGCTGGAGAAGAGGAGGGACGGATGAACCCCGCTGCTAGAGAATCAGAAATATATTTCTCCATAGCCTCCCTCTCTGGGACAGAAAGTGAATATAACTTGCCTTTAGGCGGAGACGTACCTGGCAATAACTCTATAGCACAGTCATAGGGACGATGCGGAGGGAGAGAAGCAGCACGAGACTTACTGAACACCTCCTTCAGGTCTAGGTACTCCGTGGGCACGCTTGACAAGTCCGCTGCTTCCTCCTGAAACGTACAAACAGAAACAGACGGACAAGCAGACACAAGACAGGACTCATGACATTTATTGCTCCATTCAGACACTGATCTCTGCTGCCAGTCTATTTTGGGATTGTGTTTGAGGAGCCAGGGATGACCTAAAACAATGGGTGCCAGGGGGGAGTCCAAGATATAAAAAGAGATGGTTTCGGAATGGTTGCCGGATACGCTGAGTGTGAGGGGTCCAGAGGTATAAGAGATGGTAGGGAGTGTTTGTCCGTTAATCGCGTGCACTGCGATGGTGTGACTGAGGGGTAGAAGGGGAACCTGAATCCTGAGTGCAAAAGTGTGGTCCATGAAGTTACCTTCAGCCCCAGAGTCCAGTAGTGCTTGACAGTCGTGAGAGTGAACGGACCACCTGAGTCTTACCGGGAGGAGCGTTGATGTTGATGAGGTCTTCTCGGCGGAGATCCCACCCGACAGTAGCCTCAGGTTTACTGCCGGGCTTGGCCTTTTACCGGGCAGTTGAAAGCAAAATGTCCTGCTGCACCACAGTAAAGGCAAAGGCCCTGGGACCTCCGCCTCTCCTTCTCCTCCCGGGAAAGCCGAGCTCGCCCGACCTGCATGGGCTCGTGATCGTAGACGGGGCTGACCGCGTCCCCGCCGCTGGCTCGCGAAGTCTCCGCCGCTCCAGATACCCGTGCGGGTAACCTCCGAGATTCGACTCTGGAGAGTCGGGAGTCCACACGGAGTGCCAACTCGATCAGCCCATTGAGGGTAGTAGGTAAGTCCAGGGCATAAATCTCTCTCTGGACGCGGTCAGCCAGCCCATGCAGGAACATATCCCACTGCGCCTCCTCGTTCCACTGACACTCTGCCGCCAAGGTCCGGAACTCGATAGAGTAATCAGATACAGATCCTTCACCTTGCTTGAGGTCTGCTAGAATCCGGGCCGCCTCTCTTCCCGCGACCGCACGGTCAAAAACTCTTCTCATCTCGGCGGCGAGTGTCTGGAACGAGTTACAGCACGAGTCTTGGTTCTCCCACACCGCCGTTCCCCATAGCGCTGCCTTCCCAGTCAGAAGAGTGAGCACGAACGCGACCTTACTGCGTTCACTGGCAAAGGTCCTGGGCTGCAAAGAGAAGTGCATCGAACAGCGAGTTAGGAATGCTCTGCAAAAGTTCGGCTCACCGTTGTAGGACTCAGGAACAGGTAAGCGGGGCTCTGACTGGGAGGCGCTCTCTGGTGGTACGAGAGGAACGGCTGGTGTGGGTGGCGCAGTGGGAGCTTGCATCAGTTGGAATCGCTGGGTGAGCTCGGACACCTGCGCCACAAGAGCTTGAATAGCTCGACCCGATTCATTAGTATTCCTCTCCTGGGAATCCATCCGCGCCATGCAGGTCTTGATGAAGTCTTCCAAGGAAGAGGCTGTTTCCCCTGCTGCTTCCATTGTAGGTCAGATCGTTCTGTCACAAGAACTGGACGGAAGCAAATGCAAGTTGACTCCTTTATTAATGGTCAGAAGACACAAAGACAATCACGAGGAACACTGCAGATGGTGGCGCAGGGACTCAGTGGTCAGCGTGCAGGTGGTGGTGATACCGGTGCGGGTGATGGTGAATCCAGTGCAGATGGACATCCAGACGAGACAGGACACGAAGACACCGAACAGGAACTCAACTGGAACAGACTGCGACAGGAACACGAAGCACGACACAGAGAACACCAAACCAACGATCTGACAAAGAGAGGAGAGTGTGTTGAGTCTTTATAGGTGAGTGAATTGGCAGCAGCTGGTGCAGGGAACGAGATCAGCTGGCACGCTGATCAGTGGCACGAGCGGCCACGCCCACTCACACACACACAACAACAATGACACGAGACATGAAGAAAACAGCGAACTCATGAATCGTGACAGGCATGCACTGTTTGGTTTTGTTTTTGTTTTCTAAAGACATTTAAGCCTATCATATGACTTCAGACGACTTGGAAGCTGCAACGCTATCTCATGACCAATTCCTACAAATTTGTACGAGTGATTAAAAAGTGGCTAATTCGTATGAATTCGTACGAGTGAGTTCGTACGAATTCATACGAATTAGCCAATTTTTAACCTGCATTTGTACGATTTGTCTGAACCCACGTGATGGGTAGGTTGAGGGGCGGGGTCATGGTAGGTCATTCGGACAAATTCATACGAATTGGGCAAGTCGTAAATATGTACGATTTAGCAAAAATCGTACTAATTCGTACGAGTGAGGTCGTATGAATTCGTACGAATTAGCCACCTCGTAAAATTCGTACGAATTGCCGTGAGATCGGAATAAAGCACAGAAGTCATATAGACCACTTTAATGATACTTAGCGCTTTTGCATATTTTTTGAAGCTTTTAAGCTGCACTATCTTTTCACTGCAAATGCATGGAAAGAAATGACCTGCACACTTATATCTTGTTTTGAGATCCATTAAAGTCACCCATAACAGTTTGTTCTGTCTGTGGCAAATAAACCTGTTATTTTAAAATTATGATGCAAAAGAGATACAGATACAGATACAGATATGATCATGATCATTAAACTATGATGTACTCAATGTTTGGTGTAACATTTTTTACATGAATATTAAAAGTACATCTATTAAGAGAACATTTTAAAGTTGTGGAATCAATGAAATATACCTTATGATTATGAATTGAGTAAACAACAACAACAACAAAATTTAAGTATATGAATAACTAAGAAATTATCACTGCATTGGTACACATAGTTCTTGCTTTTATAAAGTAAAACTTGCAATAGGCTTAGTAAATTTAAACACACTCTTCACCACATAACTGTCACAAAATGCCAACATAGCAGAAGCACCTTAAATGTCGAAATAACAAAAAATTAAACACTAACATATCTTCTCCTATATTAATTTCGTGCAAAAGTAAACAAAATTACACTTAATTTCAACACTTGCTCTCCATATCCAACCATGCTGGGAAAATCAATTTCCCACTTTTTGCACATACATGATTGTTAATTGTGTTCAACTTACTCCATTTCTAAGTTATTGTTAAAGATGAATAATATTGATTTGAAAAAAGTCATTGTTGTTCTGAAAACTGATCAGTATAATTTCTCCATTCTCAAAATGTTTAAATGAAATGTTGGGTAAAAAATATAATTAGTTAGTCAAATACTAATTTCCATTAGTGAAACTTTAACAGGTATACATTTTAGACAAAACTAACTGTTGGATTTTTAGGCTTTTTTAAAATATCCAACACAAGCAATCATTTAAGTGCATTCAGAGATTTTATTAAAGTAGGATAGTTGTTTATTATTGTGATATACGAAGCCACTGAATCATTTTTAGAGTTATTTTTACAGGTTCTACAGTATTCTAAGACGTTTTAAAACAGGTGGCTGCTGTCACACAGTACAAGTTAACTGTATAAGAAAGCTTAAGTCTCATTCGTATTTATATAGTATGTTTTCATTTGTGAAATGTGATCTGAAATGTGCTTCATAAAATCAAAAATAAACAACAGAAAATTGCTGCAGTTTTAGGAATGTTTCAAATAATTTATTTTTCTTAGAATCTACACTCGCAACACTATAGGCAAAACCACAACAGAAGAGGTACCTTTGCTACAGCATTTATATGACTGGTTTATTTATACATTTGTAATCTTCATAAATTATAGAAAAACTTTTTTTCTGTAAAGTTTTGAATGGCTAGACATTTTTAGGTTTGTTTTGTTACTTTGCCAATGTGTACAACAAATACTGTTATAATGCTCCTCAAATCACTTTGGATAAAAGCGTCTGCTAAATGACTAAATGTAAATGCAATAAACAGAAGTATAAATTGAATGATTAATAAACAGATTTCAAATTAAGGTGAAGATAACGGAAGAGTTAATCAGGCAGTGCGTCTCACATTGTGTTTAATTGATTAGTTCATGAGTCAACAATAATTATAAAAGGCTTAAGCCATCAATTACAGTAGTAACATGCCTACAGGTAGAATAACAGCGTTTCAGGAAGTAAAAATATAATTTTCTGGTATTTCCCAAATACGTCAAAACTTAGAAAAGGGAATAAACCTCAAAATATTGTTCTGGGAGGCTTTCTCCTCTTTAGCCTGATTTCTGACTTCTGCATTTTAAATATTAAAGTATTTTTTGAGGGGACATTTCCTGCAGCATAGATTTTTTTTTTACATTGACAAGCATAAGCAATTTTCTGGTACTACATAAGCTTTTAAGAATGGGACTAAAAAAATAAAAAATAACACGAGACAAATCATTCACAACTCAACTGCAATGTCTTCACAATGTCTTTAAAAAAAAAACTGTCACCAAAGCCAAACTACAACTGTTAAACCCTCAAGACCGCAAGCAAACGCTTCAGTGACATTTTTCTCAAAAAAAAAAAAAGATTTAAGAATCTTTGATTTTAATCTGAAACTTTACAGTACGTTACACCATTCCATCAGGGGTGCTGTTTCACCTCTTGAGGACAGACCTTAAGGGAAAGAATGTTCCTTTTCTTCCGAGGGTGATGTCAGTGAAAGGGAGTATTCCTCCATCGAGATAGAATCATTATTAATCATTCATAATTAGTGTTGAAAACATCACAGAAGGGAAGCCTGATGCTCTGAACCATCGGATGCATCTATACTGTGGTATTTCTCCAGCGTTATGAAAGCATATTCTGCTTATTATAAAACTTGCTAACTGAAAACGTGATTTCAGATCTTGCCTCAAGTCAGTCACATATTCATTCTAGATATATGCATTCCATGGAACTGTAAGAAGAAATATGATACCTTGCTGCTTGCCAGAGATGTTTATGTTCCTATTTTTTGCAGCATTTTTTTTAAACTACAGGTTTATTTTTTTCTTTAGTTTTTTTCATTTTTAAATTGTATTAAAATTATTATGAGGAAAAATGTCTTCCTGTTTATTTCCAAGCCATAATCAATTAAATGTTTCTGTGATTAAAATGATGTTGGACATTTTAGGTGTGCTACTGATCAGGAGATAATAATAATCCTGGTACATTCATTGCTGATCTAAAGGTTTGCTTTCCACAGGCCTTCCACACCCAGTGACATCTGAACATGCGTGCAGTGATGACACATTTCTCATAACATCAGTAACTATTACGACATGGGTGTACCTCTTCTCTACAAAAAAACAAATAAGCTATACTTTTATCCTTTGCAAAATGGTGAAAGGACACAGATTTGTTTCATGTCAGCCACACCACAACCCATTTACATTTATTCATTGTCTGCAGTGTTTTATCTGTCACTAGCAGGTGGGGAAAAAAGTTAGAATACACATAGAATACACAAAGAGTCTAAAGGAATGAGCGAACCCTAAAAAAACATTAATATGTGCGTCTTTTCAGTTGTGCCATTGATGAATGTCAAAATAATTGTTACCAGCTTGTTAGAGCCTCATAGCTCTGGGATATGATATTGGAAAATGGCTAAATATCAGTGTTGGAACATCTCAAGGTGCTGCTTTCAGGCAGGATTTTGTTGTCATGGGCTCATATAAACATCTTGTTAAGGGTGTGTGGGTCATTACTCCCAACAAACTATAGATGATAATTACCTCAAACACAGGTTGGCACAATAAATATCCTCAGCACTGGAGAGAATTGACAGGACCTCAATGGCTTTGAACTGCTACCTAGTACTAAAGTAAGCATTTTTCAATTCATTAGAATATAAATCTGGTTCGCGGCATAACAGGTCTTGGTCTGGATCTGGTATAAAGATGTAACCAAATATTGAAAAATCGGGGGAACCAAATGTGAAACTTTATTGAAAGTTGAGATATTGATAATATTGTCGATGGTGTTATGGCCCAGATGTGGTATTATTTTGGTCTGGGTGTAGGTCTTGGGAAAGTCTGATCTTAACGCCAACTGTACTTTCTGAAGTAAAGTACTCTCACATAATTTTTTTTAATTTTATTTCATTTTGTGGTACAACAACAGAGTCAACCCATGACCAGGCTGATTTTGACGTTTATGTGTACTTTAAGAAGGTCCACTGGTGCCATCTACTGTCCAAAACAGACACCAAGTGCCAATGTTTAAGTGTTTTTAAGCAAATTATATAAACTCATGAAGAAAGAAAGAGAGAAAGAAAGAAAGAAAGAAAGAAAGAAAGAAAGAAAGAAAGAAAGAAAGAAAGAAAGAAAGAAAGAAAGAAAGAAAGAAAGAAAGAAAGAAAGAAAGATGTCCCTTTTACAGGATGTATAATTTTTTTAAAATTCAAATAAGCTTTACAGATCCTTATTGGAACGGGTTTCAACAATCCTTTTCATGCTTGTTCAGTCAATTAACCATAAACAATTATTGAACATGCACCTGTGGAACTATCCTTAAGACACTAACAATTTACAGATGGCAGACAATTAAAGGGATAGTTCACCCAAAAATGAAAATTCTGTCATTAATATTACTCCCCCTCATGTTGTTCCAACCCTGTAAGACTTTCGTTTATCTTCGGAAAACAAATGAAGATATTTTTAATGAAATCTGAGAAATGTCTGTCCCTCCAGTGACTGTAAGTCTACTAGGCCTACTGCACTTTGAGGCTTCAAAAAGTTGATAAAGAGATCGTAAAACTAATCTATTTGAATTGAGCAGTTTAATCCAAATTTTCTGAAGAGACTTGATCGCTGTATTTGACAAATTATTATTACATTTACATATAAACACAAGCGTACATGCTTGACCTTACATTTACAAATGTATTAGTTGATGAATGTTTATATGTGAATAAAATCCTAAATTAAAGCGATTGTGTCTCTTCAGAAAATTTCAGACTGAGTCGCTCAATTCACATGGATTAGTTTTACAATCTTGATTATTAACTTTTTGAAGCATGGTAGTTGCGTAGACTGTCTATGGAGAGACAGAAAGCTATCAGATTTCTTCAAAAAGATCTTAATTTGAGTTCAGTATCAAACTCTTTAATGCCAAGGACACCAATACATGATGATCCCCTTGCAAGCTACCCATTCCTAAATTATAAAGGTAGCCTTCATATCTTCATCTATACATACCACTTTATACTTTATAAACTGTCTGACGAAAATAGTAAACATGATTTTATAAAGACAGCATGTTGTTTTTAAAATGAAACAATTGTCTTTTTAAAAAATATTCAACTAGGCTAATTACCTTGTATTAAGTAAACAGCGTAACCTTTTTCTACAAAGTTAGTAGCCTACAAGGTTTCTGAATATTAGAAAAAGATTTTCAATTCTAACTTTCAAATTTATTTTTAAAATGTTTTTCACAGCTCCAGTCCAAATCAACTTTACAGCATCCAGACTGTCAACATCAAACTAAAAGTTGTCCAAGCATGGCAAAAAAAAAAATATATATATATATATATATAGCCTATATATATATAGTGGAAATATATCTCCATCATCCACACCGTCCATTAAAACGACACAAAATATTATTATTATTATGTTTTTTGTTTCGTTTTGTTTTTTGTTTTTTGTTTTTTGTTTTTTTGTTTTTTGCGTAGAATGCGTGCCTCGTCACATCCAACAAATTCGACGTCACAGGAACCTGCGTACAACGTCAAATCACTTGACAGGTGTACCCGGAAAAAACGGCGTTTCGAAAATGGCGATCCACGTAAACTGCAGCCCAAACAGAGGAAAGTAGAACTGTATTTTATCCGAGTACCGACTGGACTGAGCTGCGAGACGGGCTCGGTGATGCGTGTTTAGCTGAAGGAAGTCATCTGAAGTAAGGATGAACGGCGTGAGGATGGCACGAGACGACAATGTGACGGAAGACTCTTACACGGTGAGTCTAACGTTATGCTACAATGTTTGCAATAACAATCAAAATAGAAATGCAAAACGAAAATAAGCGTTTACAAAAGCTGATCTTGAAATAGCGATTATGTTATACTAAACTGACTGTTAGCCTAATACTGATATAGCTTAATGCCACACTAATGCAAATGTAGACAGTCATGGTATAAAGACACTGCTGGTTTTTAGTAGGTTTTATAATTAGAGAAATACAACCTCAGATGAACAACAACAACACGTGATATATTACACCGTGTCATTATTTATTTAACAAACAGCCAAAATGCAGAAGCAATGTGTAACAAACTAAGTACACACTTTGATTCAGCCTAATGTCTTGTAGAACCAAATTTAGCAGCAATAACTTGAAGAAATCATTTTCTATATGACTTTATCAGTCTCTCACATCTTTCTGGAGGAATTTTGGCACACTCTTCTTTACAACGTTGCTTCAGTTCATTGAGGTTTGTGGGCATTTGTTTATGCACAGGTCTCCTAAGGTCTCGCTGCAACATTTAATTTGGGTTGAGGTCTGGACTTTGACTGGGCCAGTGCAACACCTTGATTCTTTTCGTTTTCAGATATTTTGTTGTAGATATGCTGTTGTGCCTGGGATCATTGTCCTGATGCATGACCCAATATCAGCCAAGCTTTAGGTGTCGGACAGATGGCCTCACATTTGACTCTAGAATACGTTGGAGGAGTTCAATCACTGCAAGGTGTCCGGGTCCTGTGGCTGCAAAACAAATCAAAATCAAAACAATGCCCAAATCATCACCCCTCCACTGCTGTGATGGACAGTTACAAGTCTGACTCTCTAACCATTAGCTCACGACTGCCAGATTGAGATACTATTGTAGTTTTCACGGATACTGATATAGTATCATCTATTATAGTTTTTATTTTTATGTTTTCTTTTTATTTTCATTTAAATATTAACTGAAGCCTGTAGAGTCTGAAGTGTAGTTTTTGGGTGTCACGGTCCTGACCTTGGGGTGAATTTGCTGGGACGTCCCTTCTGGGAAGACTGACAACTTTCTTGAATGTTTTCCACCTGTGAATAATCTTCCTCACTGTAGAATGATGGACTTTCATTTGTTTGGAAATGGACTTGTAACCCTTCCTATATTGATGGGCAGAAACAATTTCTTCTCTAAGATAATTGCTAATGTCTTTCCTCCTTGGCATTGTGTTTTCACACACCTGAATGCTCCAGACCAGCAAACTGCCAAAACTTCTGCTTTTATAGAGTTGGTCACGCTTGCTGAGGATCAGTTAATCACAGACACTTACCCTCTTAATTCCTATGGAAGCAGTACGGGTGTATGTAGTTTTCACACATGGCCTAGTTTTTGTTAAATAAACCATGACACAGTGTAATATGTCATGCGTTGTTGTTGTTATTATGTCCTGATATGTAAAACCATAGAATTCAAAAGGTTGTACTTTCTTTTTTTACATGACTATATATATATATATAGTTACATTTTAACATGTTTTATCTTTGTGATTTATACACAGGAAAACCTCATTGGTACATTGTTAGCTATCTTTGGAAACCTGTTGGTCAGCATCTCAGTCAGCATTCAGGTAAGTGTGTATTTGCAGGCTACATTTATAATTACATTGTAATTCACGGTCAGGGTGTGTTCAGGTTACGCCCTGTGAAAGTCATCAGCTTTTATTTGCTTTTTCCCAACATCTTGTTTTATAACCCTGCTGTTGTTTGGTATAGTATCTAGGAGAGTGGGTTTAAAAAAGTGTAATAGACAAACATGCATAATGACTGAAGTTTTCTCTCGCAGAAACAAGGTCATGTGACATTGGCAGGAAATAAAGACCCGAGGCAATACTACTACACTAAGACCTGGTGGTCTGGCCTGATGCTGATGGTTCTGGGGGAGGGCGCACTGTTTGTGTCTTATGCTTTTGCTCCGCTCTCTCTCATAGCTCCACTTAATGCCGTGTCTGTCATAAGTAGGTATTATTAATGTTATGTTGCATTCACTTCCATATTTTATACTGTTTTCTTATATTTGATGTAATTAAAATGTTTATATTACAGTGCTTCTTGACTGATGTCATTTGCCATAAACATTTAATTTTATGTGTAATATACAGTAGCTCTAAAGCAGTGTTATGTAAGTGTTTTAGTTATTTTAGTAGGCTACATCAAGCTATATGAAAATGTGAAATGTTTATTTTGAAACTAGCTGAAAATATTCATTTTACATGATTTCAGTTAACTTTGTTTTTATTTCAAGTTACAAATGTTTTTTTTAATGGTTTTAGTTAACTATAACAACCATGCTCTGAAGATGACCAGTGTTTTCTGTTTTGTTCTTCTCAGCAAGCTCCATCTTAGGTTTCCTGTTTTTGCGGGAAAAGTGGAAGGCACAAGAATTCTTGAGTGAGTTCTGCTCATTTTTCTCAGTAAATATATATATTAAAAAACAATAATTATTAATAGTGTTGATTGCTTTCAGTTGCATAATGCTGGCTTTGTTGAACAAGCTGTGCTTTCAAAAGATTGAGGAATTTGAGGCTATGCGTTAATAAGCAACAACTACTTATTTGTATTTTTAATGCAAACAATTAAATGCAGTCCCTATGTAGTGTAATTGTTCAGACATTTCAGAAATTATTTCACACATTTTCTTGTGTTTGTAGAGCGCTACATCTGGACTTTCCTGGGCTGTGCCTTGACGGCGGGTGGCACTTACCTTTTTGTGACGTTTGGGCCGAACTCTCATGAACAGTTGAATGCCGAGAACATAGTAAAACATGTTATTGGCTGGCCCTTCCTCTTATACTTGGTAATACACACCCTCGTCTTTTAGAAAGTCATTGTGTGATTATTTAATTAGTGTAATATGCAAGTGTTTGCAAGTGTTTTTTGCCTGAGAATGATGTAAAGCCGGAAATCATTACAGTCCAAATTGTTATTTTTTTTAAATATCAAACATGAAACCAATTTTTGTTGATGAGTGAAAACACCAGCTTGTCTTTTTCAAGTGTTGATGATTAGCATTGAATGCGGTTTTGTGTTTTTCCAGCTTCTGGGGATCATCACATTCTGTCTGCTGCTGTATTTCTACAAACAACGGAATGCAAACTACCTTGTTCTGATTTTGCTACTGGTGGCACTACTTGGTAGGACAATTACACAACATATGTTGTCTGTAGAGCCCATTGTGTCCATGAAACATTACTCAAAGTGATCCACAGCCAGTACATGTTTTGCAAAGTTGCAAAAAAAGCTGAAGGAATGCACAGATAAAGAAGTCATAAATATACCAATGACCAAAATAATGGAGCTTTGCCCTTTAGGTTCAGTGACTGTAATCACAGTGAAGGCGGTTTCAGGGATGATAATGCTTAGCATCTTGGGTCCTCTACAGCTGTCATATCCCATATTCTACGTCATGTTCGTCTGCATGGTGGCTACTGTCGTCTTTCAAGCATCGTAAGTTCTGGTGTTTGCTGTGTTGTTCTGATATTCTGTTGTTCTTTTATATGACTTGATTTTCTTTATTAGATTTTTAGCACAGGCATCTCATCTGTATGATTCCTGTCTAATCGCCTGTGTGAATTACATTTTCTCCACAACATTTGCTATTGTGGCAGGTAGGACTTGCACATTTCTTTCTCTATTTTCATTTCAGCACCGTGTTAGTGGTCTCATTCTCATCCTCATTCCCATCCCATTTGTTTTAAAACAGGAACCATATTTTACCAGGAATTTTACCATGAAGACGTTCTGCACATATGCATGTTTCTGTTGGGGTAGGTTTTATGATGCATTCTACATACATACACCACTGTTCAAACGTTTATTTTTTTTATTGTTGAAATAAAGGCTCAAAAATACAGTAAAACAGTAATATTGTGAAATTACTTTTTTATTTCTATATGCATTAAAATGTCATTTCTCATTATTATCAATGTTGAAAACAGTTGTGCTGCTTAGGATTTTTGTGGAGGATTCTCTCATGATGAATAGAAAGTTCAAAAGAACAATTATAAATTTATACTGTCACTTTTGATAATTTTAATGCGTCCTTGCTGAATAAAAGTATTAATTTCTTCAATTTCTTTTTACTGATCGCGCAGAAAAAGTTGAATAATTAGTTTTATTTCCTTTAAGATGAATTGAATGTTAATACATTAATTATGAAAAATGTAATATTTATATTAAATATTTACATCCATTGACAGCAACTAAATTTTACATTCAGTATCTCATTCATCAAGGTGGAAAATACTGACTATAGTACTATGTGATGCATTGTAACACATCTGTGTCAGGAAGAAAACTGAAATTCCACACACGTTTGTTTTCTCCACAGTAGCACTGACTAACAAACTCTCTGGGATTTGTTCAAACGTGTCTTTGTTCTTTGTAATTTTCCGCAGATGTGCTATATGCTTTCTTGGAGTGTTCCTGATTACTAAAAGCAAGAGGAAAGTCAAATCCTTTGAGCCATATGTTACTATGGACATGGTGAAAGGTATGTGTATATATATATATATATATATATATATATATATTTTTTTTTTTTTTTCATTAAGATTTGGAAAGGAAGCTGGTGGGTAGACTGTCATGTGCTTTGTTAGGAATCTGGCTCAAGATGAAAAGGCCAGCTGATGTCATATCTTATTTAGAGATGGCTGATTTATTATTGTTATCAAGCCAAACAACCAATCATGTGTCAACACAGGTATTCCAACCATTCACAACAAAGGCTGGGCTGTGCAGCCTGATTATAACGGCTCGTTTTCCTACGGAGCACTGGAGAACAACGACAGTGTGGCCCCTGTGACGCTCCCAGTGGACCAAGAGCTGTCCGTCTCTCCCAGGCCTGTTAGCCCGTACCAACCATCCGAGCTGAAGAAAGACTGAGCGCAGATGTGCCTGAAATGAAATTAAGACTGATTTAAGATGAGAAATGCTACTCTGTGTTTAAGCATTACTGGGTTGATTATTGACAGCACTTATAGAACACAGTTCTGGAATATTGGACCATTCTAGAACTTCTGTATTTCTCTAGTCTCATCCAGAGCCAGGAAAGCAAGCTATAACACATGCTAGATGCAAATAAGGACTTTCATTGGTGGCGTTGATTTTATCCTTAGAAAGATTGGCATGTTATCTTATACGCATATCTGTAATCATGCTTTAAATGTGCTGACTGACATGATCACTCTCGGTCTTTTATCAAAGTGACAAAGCTCATGTCTCTAACCTTAAAGCCTAAATATACCTCAGAAAATGTTTTGGATTCTGCTACTGCTTTGTACCAGAGATACTGCTGCCGGTCCAGCTTTATTAGCCAAAGACTAATGTGGATTTCACAATTCCCAGCTAGTTATATACAGTACAAATACATGTTTGATACTGGCTTAATTTACTGAATGTACAAGCTCATACGAGTCTCATTTTCCATTTTCAGGCCTAAATGTGTGCTGTGCCTATTATTTATTCCCTGTGCCTATATCTTAAGCATACCAAATAGACTTTCTGTACAAATCTGCATGTTTATGGGTATTAGATTGAATATCAGAACACTGCTGGTGGTTGTAATTTACAGATACCTTCTGTAAAACTAAGAAACACTTGTGGATATTTTGTCATATATAACATTGCTTAGACTAATGTGGTCAAATATTTTATCGTTGTATTTGGTGTGTGGCTCTTTTTTTCTCGCTCTCTTTTTTTAGTTTTATGCAAGTAATCAATAATGCTGTGTTTATTAAACCATTGCCTTGGACTTTTTATTGAACGATAATGGGAAACCCGACTGTCTAAGCCACATCAATACACTGAGTTTTGTTTAAGTGCAATTACTACTGTGTTGAGATCATGTAAATTTTGAGTAAATTTTTTGAGAATTTTTATTTGCATTTAAACTAACGTTGTTTGTGTTATTACAACCATTCCACAATGACAATCATAATGTCTTTAACCAAAATAAATAATGAAAAAAGACCAAGCTTCAGGCAGCATTCTGTGTAGTTAGCACTGTAAAAATCCTGCTGAACCAATAAAATGCATCTTTTTGTGACTGCTTGTTCTTTGATCTGTATTTACCACTGGAGTATAGTTTATAGCTGTTTTACATAACCAATGTATTAAAACCTTGAATCTCATTCATATTGTTGTGGACTGTTGTATAATGGGGAATTTAACTGGAAACTTAGGGTTAGTATCTCAAGGAGTGACTTGATTTGATTTTAAGGAACCATGTGTTTATTAAATGACACTTTAATAGGTTACTACATTATGGATGCCTGGCTCAGTAAAGACTCAGAATTTGATTGCAAGTCAAGGCATTGTGCAAGTCAAGATTAGGCTACAACAGGCTGCCAAATTAATTATTAGTAACTAACAGAAACTGGCTCCATATCAGATCACCATTTCTAGTCATAAAATAGAGTGCACAAAGACTGCTTTTTCTCTTTCCTAACTGTTTTACCCATAGCAAAATGCAAACTACTTTGTTTTCGTATATCCTTGATTGCCTCAAAATGTCAACTGGATTGTGGCATTTTTGTTTGCTCCCTCTCCTGGTGGGGTAGGGGAATGATGCGTGAGGGTGGGAAATTGTGGAGCAACAGCTCAGAGGGTCACAGTAGCGACCCACGAAGAGGATGAAGAAGAAGAGATGGCGTTCAGGCAGATTGAAGAAGACCAAAGCCCGTATACGGAAAGCCTGTTCACTCCCTATTACGCCCTATTGTGCCGAATTTTGGTTGTAGTTCCACCAGAGTTCCACTGGGGGGCGATCGCCCTGAGTGCAAAATGAATGGGAGTCTATGGAGCTAGACGGCTAAATTTGTCTCTCTCACCCAATTGCCATCGAGAAATGAAATCTAGGATTTGATTGTAGATTTTGCAAGTTCAACATGGGTTATAGGTCGAAAGTTGAATGAATGAGTACTTATGTCCTTTTCAGGTTGAGTTGTTGTTGCCCATTACACACTAGCATTCTGCTAATGAACGCTGATTGGTCAGTGAAGGACTGATTACGACCAGAGATACCGCTTGATGGCATCGTGGCATCCGAAGCAGGACCAGAATGTGTGTGTGTATTTTCGGCGTGGGCTTTTAAAGGTGCAATGTGTAAAAAATGTGAGTATCTATTAACAGAAATGCAATATGACATCCATAACTATGTTGTCAGTGGTGTATAAAGAACTTACTTAATAAACCGTAATGTTTTTGTTACCTTAGAATGAGACATTTATATCTACATAACCGCGGGAATCCCCTTCTATGAAGGTCGACATATTGTGACGTCATGTTTCTACCGTAGCCGACAGCGAACAAACAGCGCTACAGAGCGCGTTTCGTCACAACCTTGAAAGAGAAGCAGCAGTAAGCTAGAAGCTAGCCATAAACACCGTGAGTAGTGACTTTTCCCTTGTCAGTGGTGTAAAATATGTAGTTGGATTGTTTCATGTAACTTAGTTCTTCTCCCTCGCTGTGTTATGGCTTTGCTATGTGGGGATAAATGTGCTGAACGTTCGTGAGACAGCTGATTAGTACTCTTGTCATTGACCGTAAAACAGTAACGTTACAGGAATCACCAACCCGTCGATCTTGGAAGCATTTTAAGTCGATCGCGAAGAGTTTTCAAAATCAGAGAAAAAAAGCCTATTGTGTGTAGTAAATGGTATCTAGGGGATGCGGAGGCGCGCGCGCTGTACAATCATGCCATTTTTGCCGCACGCACCTTTGGGCTCATGCGGACGCGTCGAGTTTAAACAAGGCTTTACGCTTTAACCAGCTCAGCCACAGTAACAGCTCATATTGAGCCAGCTAAACGTTTTCTGTTAGAAACAATATATAGTTGCATAGTTTCATGTGGTTCTTCTCCCTCGCTGTATTATGGGTTTACTATGTGGGGGGAAATGTGCTGGTTAGGTTTGTGAGACAATCAGCTGATTACTATTATTATATTATATATTAAGACCCTTGATCTTCACCTGACTATGGCTTTGTAAACTTTATCCGTGATGTGGTTTATAATGGACTGTGGTACAGAAACAGTGACAATGTTACACACTCTTGGCTTACTCTGGCTATTCTCTGCTGTCTCAGACGACGATATGTTTGTCCAGTTTCAGGCACCGTAGCTTCTTCGAAAGGGAGGGGTGAGAAGTGGGCTGAGCCCTCAGTGCAACTCGCAGCCAAACCGCTAGATGTCTAAAAATCACACACTGCACCTTTAAAACAACAAAACAAAAACTCTTCTAGCGTGTGTATTTACCTGTGTCAGTGGTGTTGTCGATGAAAAGAAAGTGCAGAGCGCGAAAGCATCAAAGTGACTGGAGGATTGCGTAAAGCAGTATCTCTGGTGGAACGATGTGTATGACGTCATTGACATTTTAAAAGACTTTTTAAAGCAAATGAGTGACTCTAAAAAATCTAACACCCAGCAATGAGTAATTTCTTTGTATCTCCTTTCGAATACAACATTCAAATTACTAGACAAAAAATTATATCCTGAGAAAAGTGGATTTTTAGGGGTATAGCAGAGCCCGTCTAACGGAGAGCCTTGGCACTTCCTATTAGCCCCATTGTATATCATCTTGGTTGCAGTTCCATTAGAATTCCACTGGAGGTGATCAGGGGCGAGTGCAGAATGAATGGGTGTCTATGGGGCTAGACCAGATGGCTAAATGTATCCCTTTCTCCTGCTTGTCGTTGAATCAACATGGATTTTATTGTTGATTCCGCAAGTTCAATATGGATTATAGTTCAAAAGTCGAATGAACGAGTACTCATGTCCTTTCGATTTCTTACAGGATAGGTCGTTGTTGGCTGAAACACGTTAGCATTCTGCTATTGTGTGACGTCATCACATTTTTGAACGGATTTTTAAAACAGATAAGTAAACTTAAAAATTCAATTTTCAGCTGAGTGTATTACCTTAGCCCCATCTTTTGAATGCAACTTTCAAATTACTTGACAAAATCCTGAGAAAAGTGGATTTCTGGGGATGAAACCCCATAGACTCCCATTCATTCTGCACTCGCCTGCGAGCGCCCCCACATGGACAGAGACGTGTTACTGCAGCCAGTCCAGAAACCGGAAGTAACCAGACCGTGCCAATTCTCTTCTATTAGACATTCTCTGGGTATAGCTCCATTGACCTCCATTCATTCTGCACTCGTCCTGTGAGAGCCCTCATATGGAACCAGAGTGGAACTGCAACCAGTTCAGAAGCCGGAAGTTTACTAAGTGAACGTTCTCCCCATATTAGACATTCTCTGAGAAGACTCTGAAGAGATGATGGACTTGAGTGATCTACCTACAGCTCTGTTTGCCTGCAGTGTGCATGAGGCCGTGTTTGAGGAGGACAGGGTGGGAACAAATTAAATAAAAAATCTGTCTCTTTTAATAGTTGACCATTCAGCTCATAGATAAACTATCCCCAATAGCTCACCTCGAAATTAACTTTGTCATCATTTTGTCAGTAGTATTTTGTCAGTAGTTCCTTCGCTCGGAAATGAAAATATGTACACAGTCTTGTTTTTTCACTTGAAATTATATGTTGTATGGTTATTCAGCCGTTTTTCACGTTCAGCCGTAGCTGGTTATCCTCAGACATGCTCTAAAACTCTTTAGATACGGATTTTTTCAAAACGTCAATGGGAGAATTTAATGGGAAATTTACTTCCGGCACCAAGCTCTCTCGGGCTGTGGGCGTTACTGTGACGCTCTATTGGATGTTGCGGTGGTTCGTGACGTAAGCAACCACCAGTTAACCACACCCTTGCCTAAAGAAAGACGCGTCTCAGGTGTACGCCCCCCCCCCCTCCGCTGGGCTCTGCCCACTTTTCCAGTGGGTGGAGTCAGGCTCTGACCAGGGGTTTAGTTACCCTTTAAAAGGTTAGACATGAAATTGTGAGTTATTTTGTATTTAAGTTGAAATAATGTGAGGAATGTGCTTCTAAATGACAATTTATTTATTGATTAAATCTAGTATTTTAAAGGTAAATAAAATAACCAAAAAAATCCCCCAAAAAATTGCATTTAAAAAATAGAAAAAATATCATCAAAATTAAATTAAATAAGACTTCTGGACAAAATAAAAATTGAGTATAATTTTAGGGCTTTAGGTGATTTTGACCCGCGAGGGAAAGATGAGGGTTAAAAGTCTGTTGTTTTGGTCAAAAACAGTTGAAACGTTCTTCGAAATATCTTCTTTTGTGCTACACAGAAGAAAGGAATACAGGTTTGGAACGACGCTCATTTTTGTGTGAACTATTCCTTTAAGGGTCTATGTGTGAGCTTGGGATAAGGTAT
Source organism: Siphateles boraxobius (assembly GCF_051911475.1). NCBI lineage: Eukaryota > Metazoa > Chordata > Actinopteri > Cypriniformes > Leuciscidae > Siphateles > Siphateles boraxobius. The sequence goes on along the minus strand of NW_027508833.1, from coordinate 31,730,340 downwards.
TATGGGATAAAAGGCTTTCTGTTCCATACAACACACTCAGGTCCTCAGGCTTTGAGTGCGTTCTTGCAAGGTCTCTAGTCTATCTTTTTCCGACAAACTCTAGTTTTCCAAATCAGGCATGTTCAAAACTAATGGAGGTCTTGTGAGCAGTACATTTTAACCTACATTCAGAAGTCTGCACTTTAAGACCCCAAGGACAACATCTGATGTTGACACTGCGTTGCCTCAGCATTCGTGGAATATTTTTACTGCTCGTTGATGCTGTAACTTCTTACCTGAGGAGTGGCAGGGACTGAGAAGAGCTTTTACTTCTCTTGTGGTCCCAGCTGACAGGGAACGTTCCCATAACTTTTCACATTTAAATGTGAGGACAAAACATTCTTAAAATAATGTTCAAGGAACATTCTAATAATGTTATTTTTAATTGTTAATATAAATTCTCGTAATGTTGAGAGAAAACGTTTTTAGAATAACATTCTAGGAACATCCTTATAGGCCTGGTTTCACAGATTAAACCAGAACTAGGCGTTAGTTCAATTAGGACATTTAAGTCGCTTTTATAAACGTGCCTTAGACAAAAACATTACTGGTGTGCACCCTGAGACAAAACAATGATATATTTTAAGATATTTCAGTGCATGTTGCTTTCAGTTGTAACAGCTCAAACATGCATTTTAGTCTTGGACTAGCTTAAGCCTTGGGGATAATGTTGTTATTATTTGCCGAATGTTATCATAAAACGTTCTGAGTACAACGTTCATGGAACATCCTTACAATGTAATTTGTACTTAATGAATGTTCTCGTAATTTAGAGAAACAGTTGTGAGAACAATGTTCATGGAATGTCCTTACAATATTATTTTTCCTTGAACATTCACACAACCGTGAGAGAAAAGTTATTAGAATAATATTAATACATGTTTTGGAATGTTTGCATAAAACGTGAGAACAATTTTAATGAAACGCCCATAGAGTGTTATTTGTATGCTTTTTGCAATACACATTGTTTCAAAGCAGCTTTACAGAAAATCATGATAATGTTTATTATATCTTAAAATCTTATAGTCTCATTTTAGCAGATTCCCAGCTCAGGGAATGTTCTCAGAACATTCTGGCAAGGTTCTTTCAAAGTTACGAACAAACTTTCTCAGTAACGTAAGAACATTTGTTTCAAAGTCATGTAAATGTTAGGACAAAAGAAAACGTTCTTAAAACATTTTTAAAAAGCTGGATGTTTCGAACGTTCAGAAAAGTTTCAGAAATAACGTTTTCATAACATTTTCAAAATGATAAATTGGAATCAACGTTCACATAAACCAAGAAAAAAAAACGTTGTTAATACATAAAAAATAGACGTTTTGTAAGTTTAAAAACATTCAGAAATATTGTTTTCATAACTTAATGGGAATGTTAGCTAAACATTCTAAGAACATATTTTTGTTAGCTGGGTTAGAGGAGAATAAGTGGAGATTTGAGCTACTGCTGAAAGCGTACCGTACTCCTCCGATAACCCCTTGTGCTTATCTAAAAACATCAAACCTAAATACGTTATTCTAGTGTTGGGAACAAAAATGAACATCTTGTTTTTGTGAATACAATCAGTAGAACTAAAACCGGTTTTCTTATTTTCTCTTCTTTGTCTTCGATCTAAGCATCATAATTTTTACTGTTTATAATGTTAGTCAAGGTTTTTTTTCCGGTATTGTTGGTTAGCCCCCATCCTTCAATAACTTCCTCTTTGCAAAGCTTCTTCATTACATGGTGACATGTTCAGAGACAATTTGTGCTGTACAAGGTGTGAAGTTCAGACTTAAACGTTCGGGGACCTTTTCTTCTGAAGAAGATTTAGTTGACCTTTCCACATTTTACTCTCATCATTAGTTTTACCAGAAAGACTCGGGAGAATAAATACCGTAGCAAATATACATTTATTAACAGCCCAGCAAGCAATATTATGATATAAAGTTATTTGGCATCCATAGCTCGCAATCCGAGGGTCTGGACTCTGCAGTTCCTGCCAGAAGACGAAGTGGTGGTGGGGAGGATGGAGGGGAAGGAAAGCATCAGCATCTGCAAACTCAGGCATGTGTAAGTACCGATCTTTTATACCACAAGTATTAGAAACATGATTAGATAGATGAGAAGGTAATAAGTGACATAACAGTTGAGTCTTCCCGGCAGAACTTATGCTAAAGCTTTTATTTCTTCTAGGGTTCAAAAAATTTATATGTTTCCACCTTACACCTCAGTGTCAAACAATATGGATTTTTTTCCTGCTCCAGGACCAGTAGTTTCCTTGGCCAGTCTGCATTTTGTTCATTATTTCAGGTTTCTGTCATCAGAAATCCAAGAATTTAGACATTTGTTTGCTTCATACACAACCAACAATGTTTGGTTCCCAGAACATTCTGGAAATGTTTATTATTATTATTATTATTAAAACAAAAAACTAAAATGTTGTGCTGTTTAATATTTTTGTGGAAACTTTTTTTTTGATTCTTTGATGAATAGAAAGTTTAATAGAACAATATTTATTTGAAATAAATGTCACTTTTGATCAATTTAATGCATTTTTGTTTAATAAAGGTATTATTTTCTATTATTCCATGTCATATTAAATTATTAATTTCTTTAAACATATCTTTCTGACCCCGTATGAAACGTTTGAATGGTGGTGTAAATAAAACCTTAAAATAACCATTAGAAAATATTATATTTAGGTAAAGGCCCCGATATACTTCAAGCGAAATCAAAGGACATGTTCGAACAAAAGCAGGCCAAAACAAATTGTTCAGTGTGTGTTTTCGACCCCCCTTAGGTATTGGTTGGCAAAATGTAACCAAACAGGAATCATAATATGCTAAAATTCAATTAATGCTTTTTTTCCCCCACTAGATTAAATCGACAACTGCTGCTGAATGTGTTTTGATTTCAATTTCTTATGACATGATCGCTTTGTAAGTTCAGCTGGCAAGTAATATTGCTACAGTACACTTTGGATTCATGACCAGATAATGAGTACAGCTGAGGCTTGGACAACATTGCCAGGTGTTTGCTATCAATACCAGTAAGATGATGGCTTACATTATTGTGTGTATGTGCTATATGACTGTGAACATTGGTGCGTTTTGTGTATTTGTGTTTGAATACTTTGTTTGGGTCATTGTCCTGGGGGTAAAAAAGATGGATAAAACAGTGAGAACTAGATGTTACCCATAATGCATTTCACTCTGTGACCCTGTGTACTGCCCTGTAGATTGTGTGATCTTGTCCTCATGAACGCTGTTATTCAGAGCAGCAGTGAATGTACTGCTGTGACTGCGAGTGACAGCGAAATGGTATTTTGACAATCACTTTGTAACATTAATCATGAGACGTATATTTTAAATCACAATTTTCTCCTGTCAAAACAGGACAATTTGTTGTACACAGCCCTGAGGACTCTGTCTGGTTTCTCACTCTGTATGGAAAACACAGAAATGCTCTTTATTTTCTGCTCTTGAGTGTGATATGTGTCCTTCAGTAGAGATGGGAGCATCTTTATGGGCAAACAGCTGGCCTTTATTTTTGTTTTAGAAACTAGAGCTCTCACTTACTACCCCCCCCCCTCCCCCTCCCCACACACACACACAAGCACACACTTCATAAGTCTTTCATTCGGTTGTGTCTGGCAGCCTGGCCTTGTTGTTTCATTAAGACTGTTGACCTGCTTTGGTGGCACGTGCCTCGACTGGACTCGCGACCCCCCTCCCCTCTCTGTTCACTGGGCTGTATCAGGGTCAAAGTCCTCTCTTCCTGCCCCAGCACAGAGACTCTTCAGACGAGAGTCAAAACAGTGGATCTGAGCCATGTATACTTAAATTAGAGTCTATAAATAGTCCCTTTATAAACTCATACAAGAGATCAGGATGTAGGGAATGATGGATTTGATAGAAAATGTGTGATATGTAAAGGATAATATACATTAAGCAGTTATACAACATCATCCTGGCTGGGGTTAGTGATTATACATTTCATTATCCTGCTACTCACCAATGCTATATATATATAAATAAAAATTATATATAATATATTCAAGAGTTTGGGGATTACAAGATTTTTTTAATGGTTTTGAAAGAAGTCTTGTATGCTCATTGCTCACAAAGGCTGCATGTAAACATACAAGAAAATCAGTAATATTGTGAAATATTATTATAATTTAAATATTTAATTAATTTTTATTTATTCCTGTAATGGCAAAGCTGAATTTTCAGAATTCATTCTGATATGCTGCTCAAGAAACCTCTCTTATTATTATTATTATTATTATTATTATTATTAATGTTGAAAACAGTGCTGCTGGAAACCATGATAGTTTTTTAGGATTCTTTTTCTAGATTTTTTAGATTCTTTATTTTTTTGCAACGTAAAAATCTTTACTGTCACTTTTGATCAATTTAATGCATTCTTGCTGAACAAAAGTATTAATTTCTTTATAAAATATCATACTGACCTCTAACTTATGAATGACAGTGTATATATACATTTTATTTGTGTGTATTGAATTGAAAATTTGGCCTGAAAATTTGTATAATGGTCATTATACAAAAATATTTTCCAAATTCAAAACTTTCTCTTCAGTCCAACATAACCGTTTATTGAAACCAAGTTGAATGCAGAATTGTTCTGAACTTTTTCCTGACATGAGACATATCCATGATACCTATTTGAGGTTTAGCAACCACAGGTTAAAGTGCAAGCACAAGCAGATATGATATGATATAATATACAGTAATGGCCAAAAGTGATGTCTGGCCTAGGAAATTGTAAATCTTATTTATTTAAAAATTGTTAAAGACTTTGTAACCATATTGCGTAGTTGTACTTGGAGTCTATTGGTTTATTTGTGATAACACAATGAAACATGCCACATTGTGTGGACATAATTTTTATGTAGTAAAATAAATACCTTAACCAAGTTTAGTGTAATTTAAAAACCAATATTCTTTTGGCCACTACTATATGATGATCTGATAAGAAAAGTCTTTTGTTGATATATTTGCAGAGACAAAAACGTCACTTAATGCAAATCACAAGCATATTTAGGATTAAAATAAATAAATAAACTTCTCAATTTTTATAGAGTTTTGCTAATCTTATTTTGTCCATTGTGTGTTCCATGTGTTAGAAATTACGTGTCTGCTTTTGTTATGCATGTTTCCTGTTTTTCTTGTTCCTATATCATGTTAATAGTTTTAAATATTGTTGGGCCTTTGCACTTCACATTGGATTTTAACAACATTTTATAATAATTTACAGTGAACAGTCTTGCTACTGTGTTGGGTCACCACTTGATGTCCATTGTAAAATCTGGGTCCTGAATAAAAGCCACCTCCTTAAATGACACATCCCCACATTATTTAATGTATAATAAGGTTCATAAATAGAGATACTGCATTGCTCATTTTAGTGCTGTAGTGAGCAGTCCTGGTCCTGCTGCTGACCCGTTGATGAAAAAGATTTGACAATATTGTGCTATTGTTATTCAGGTCAGGATATGGCTCATTTACATAGGTGACATTTTGGTGGGAAAACATTGGAACGGCAAAAGATTTAACCTGATTGATACAAACACAATACTATTCCTCTGTGCACTGGAAATATTGTACAAACTGATCGGATTCGTTGTTATTTTTTATTTATTTTTTATTACTTTCCACATGCCGTTTTTTAAATCATCTTCTATCTCAGCCGTTGTTTTTTATTTTTTTTATCTCGAAATCTCCTGCATCACCTTCTACTCCTAGTGCCTGCACTCTCCTGCACCTGAACTCTCTCTCTCTTTCTCTCTCTCTTTCTCTCTCTCTCTCTCTCAATCTCCTTTCTGTGATATAAATAGCTTGCCCTAGTTTGTGATAGCTGCAGTGGTGCCAGGGGCTGGTACTGCAACACATGAACGAGGTAGACTGGTAGTTTTTACACATACACATTTGTAAGTCATGATGGTGCAGTGTCTCTGCAGTGCTGTGTGCATGTGTGTCTGTGTTTGTGACTGACCCTTCTAAGCACCGGCTCTTTCACAGATTGTCATCTACAATCTTCCTTCGCTGGGATTAGAGTTTTCTGCCAGGACATTATCCGTTAAAGTTATAATCTAATATAATTTCTTTTAAAAAAAAGAGGAAAATACTGTAATTTACTCACCCTCGTGTTATTCCAAATATGTATGACTGACTTTCTTCTGCTGAACACCAAAGAAGATATTTTGAAGAAAGTTGATAACCAAATTATTTCAGTTCCCATTTACTTCAATTGTCTTTCTTGTGCATATCAGACCCGGGTCTAGAATTAAATCATTAAGAGTGCTTCTAAAATTAGGATAGATGCTCTAGTCAGTGAAGTGCAGAAGTAATGTGTAAGCAGCGGCTCAGTATACAGTGAGACGTTTACGATTATTTACAAGCCATCACTTTTACCAATAATTGGAATAAAAATAAAAAATATATTTTTCTATTAATCTGTTAGTTTGCCTTAATGGGTTACTATTTTAACAAGTCATATTTCTGTCCCGTGCAGACAGAGTGAATCCAGCATTTATATGTAGATGCCACTTCCGTAACTTTGCAGCATGCAATTGGCTGTCGGTCTTCTTAGCATCATGAAAACAATTTTTCTTTTATTTAATGAATTACATAGGCTGTAGCTTCAAAAGCGAGCCAAGAACTCTCCCTTTACAATCACTAAAATGCTGTTGCTTTGTCATCACAATCTCACAATTATAATCAATTAAGCTGCCAACAATGCACAATAAACCTCTTAGTTACATCATGTCTACAGTTTGTTTGTTAAAGGGTTAGTTCACCCAAAAATGAAATTTCTGTCATTAATTACCCTCATGTTGTTTAGAACCAATCTTCGGAACAAAAATGAAGATATTTTTGATGAAATCCGAGAGCTTTCTGACCCATTCAGGTCCTAAAACACAACACAATGTCATGTGTAATTCAAAATATGGGTAAAACATGTGAAAAAAGTCCTTCATTACGCTGGGCACTATTCTGTAAGGATTTTGCTTAGAGAGGACAGTCAATTGCAGCTTAAGTGTCTTGCTTGAGGACACAATGATAACTAAACCAGTGTGTCATCTCAGAAAATTTCAGTTTATATGATGTATAGCTTAATTATGTCCCATAATCAACTTCCCATTGTTACATTACAAACAATGTACCACTGTCTGTTGAATGTGCTTGATGTCTTGACTGTTGATGCACATTTTGTTGGCTTGTTTTACTAACTCATTATACTTCAACAAATACATTCTGGATACTTTTAAATCCTTTACACTGCCAAATTGGTTTGTCTGTCAGGACTTCTGTCAAAGAAGTGAACAAAACTGAAAAAACGTATCTGCTTTCTGTGTTACGTTAATGTTCTTGATGACAAAGACATTAGGGAATGTCAGAGGCTAAATCTTGACTGTGGACAAGAGGAGGAGCTGGGGATGGTGGAGGGTAATTAGCTCCTGAGCAACACAATGAAAGCAGCTGAAGGATAACTGAAAAGGCGACCAGTTGTATTGTTGAGCTAATTGTTCATTTAACAGTTTAACTCATTGTCTTTACTGCTTTGAAATGCATGCTGTTAATGAAATCACTGTTGAATCATTTACAATTACTGTACAAATAAAAACTATTATATGACACTATCTAATTACACCACAGTGAAGAACTGTACATGGTGAATTAAGCATATGCCTTACAAAGCATAAACCCGTATTCAGTTTTCAAAATTATTTTGACATTGTAATACAAAGGTGTCTTGTCCGTCAGCTGATCATATTTACTGTAATATAGATGAACGAAACTTTTAATAAACAAATAACCATTCAAATGTGTACGACTTCAGATACAAAAAGGCTAACTCATTAGGTAATATTTTCTCATTAAAATCAGATGATTTCCTATTCATTCAAAAGAATGAGAGAATATTAGAATACCAATATGGCGGCATGGTACACCCCCTCTGAAAGTTAACAGATTCAGCAATAGACCTTATTCACAGCCGCACCATTTAGATATTTATCGGGAAATAAAAGAGGCTGTGAGGGACATGCATCTCTTTAGGTTATAATGTTATGGAATGTGTTTTTGGATTGTTCTGCTGATCAAACACTGCAAAGATATATTTCAGAGATATTTCAATAAACAAAAAACCCCAGACAATATGAGCTGTGGAAAATGATGTGATCTCGGAGATTTATAAAGCTTTTTTTCAATGGATGCCATTGAAAACACTGTAAGTATATCTATCCCTCACAGCCTCACTTCATGGCATTCCTCTGAATAAGATCAATTACTCTTTATGTAGAAGACATAGGGTTCCTTGAAAACATAGGGCCCTATTTTAACGATCTAAGCGCATGGTCTAAAGGGCATGGCGCAAGTGCACTTAGGGCGTGTCCGAATAACGACAGGAAAAATGGTCGGAGCGCCCAGCGCATGGCCTAAAAGGGTCGTCCCTATTCTTTTAATGGGTAATGGGTGTGTTTTGTGCGTAACATACAATAAACCCATCAGAGTCTTATCTCACATTCCCTTTCAAAGAAAATTGGGCTTGCGCCATGGCAGATTGTTATTGGCGGAAAGACTGAACGCATCTCCAGAGGAATCTTTTACATTGTAATCCTTTTATTTTTAATATTTGGTATGTTTGTGTGCTGCTGTGCATCCCTGTGTGTGTAATAAGAAAAGTGTACATGCGTTGTCACCAGCCTATATGCGCATATTACTAATGTGCCCTTTAATTTAAATAACAAAAAAATACTGCTCCATTCACTTTAGACCAGCTTTTTGTTGTCAATGGCACAGTCTTCAGTTGCCTCAAAATAGCAACGCGCCAACAATGGGCCCTTCCCGAACACTCCTCGTTTTCAGACCAGCACGCCCATGTGGGCTTAAATGCATTTGCTATTTAAACAACCCGCAGGACGTAAAAATTATAACTGCGTCGGGCAGAAACTATCAAAAAACACTTTGCAAGTTAACTCAAGGAGGTCATCATCCGTGAGTTAAACAATAGATATAAAATTTTTTTTTTTGAATTTGTAGCCTACACTCAATCAATGCCACACAGGGTCAAAGCAGTTATGGAGGACATGTAGGCTTAGGCTACTATATGTTTGTTGAATTAAATCAAATGTTACTCATTTTTGCAACCCTCCATTTAGGCACAATTGGCTAATTTACTTATTTTACCGATATTGATGACGTTTTTCTCTGTTTTTAATCAAGTATATGCTATGCATACATCTTTTTTATTAAGTGTAAGTGAAGAAATAGAAAAATATCTTTGTTCAGAGGGGGTGTAGCCTACTAATTGATGCTGAGTAGGCTACTATAGGCTATAGGCTATTAATGATATTTCTACTAATTTTTCAAGACACCACAACCTTTTATTTTGGACTTACTTTAAGGGGATTTCCAGCCATAAATAGGTGTGCCACTTGCCTCTCTACATCCTGTTATTTATTTATATCTTTGTGGTTTTATGGCAGTGTCTGAGGTGATTAGAAGGAAATTAGGTGTCTTGCCCTGTATAGGCCTATAGGCTACAACAACTTAAAGTTGTCAGCTGGAACTATTTCCCGTACTGTCAGTTAATCCAAGTAGCATTAAAACAATGACGGCGTCGTTTGTTGGCAAAACCGAACCGTTATGCGGCGTTCTGTTCTGCGTTCGCTTCTTTGAGGAGCGCGTGCACATCAGAATAGAGAATCAAACGAAGAAGGCGATGACGTCAATGTGGCGGCCGAGCACTCTGATTGGTCAGTGTGGATGAACCTGAGCAGCCTTCATGCGCTCGCAGAGCAGCATCTCAGTCAGACAGCCGAAGAGTTTGAGTCAGTACCTCATCAACACACAAAAGACTTTAAGCCTCAGAGAGCCTCACATATACAACAGGAAAAGCGAGCGAGAGAGAAAAGGGAATAAAAAACCCAATTTTTTTATTTATCTGTTTACAAGCAGCAAAAGAGGGAATGCCATCGATAAACATGAAATTGGAGATGTTGACGCTCATCGCCTGCGATGTAGACACGGAGGTGTTTACATCCGACAAAATGCAGGTACTGCAAGTTTATCTATAAAGAAATTTAGAAAGAAGAAAATAAATGCACGCTGTGTTTATGATCAGTCTGGGCGCGAGGAGCGCTTTCACTGCATGTGCGCGGTCTGTGTGACGTTGCACGCCGCCAGTTCATTGTTTCTCATCGCTGGAATTTTTGTCAATGAATCCGCAGTTCACATTAACATTCTGCTGCATGCGCACCGATGGCGTCAATGCTCTGAACAACCTCGATGCAGAGCAGCTCCAGACGGGCTGCGCCACCCGTTTGTATAGGATGAAGTGCATACTTAAATTGGGAATAGATAAATAAATAAAATGGTAATAGTTCACCCATAAATGACAATAATGTAATCATTTACTCCCCTTAATGTTGTTTCAAATCCTGTATGACTATTTGTTTCTTCTGTGGAGCAGAATAAGTGCCTCAGTCACCATTCACTTTCATTGCATGCCCAAAAATTTTTTTCATTTTTTTGTGTGTGTGAACAATACCTTTAAGAAAACTGAATTGATTCATATAGTTAATGTAGCTACTCAGTACACACGAGTTCTGCTGTAGATGCATACACAGCCTTATTCAGCCTATGCCTTTTAGAATGCTGCAGGTATAGGACTGCACAGTGCACACATCTACCCATCAGACTGCCATAATCGATAAAGCTTAGTTTACCTTGTAATTGATAACGGCACTTTATTTGAAATGAAATAAGGATGGTATTGAGTACTTGTTTGAATTCCTCATTTGGAATTTATCCAGAAGTAGGGCACCCAGACACTTTCGTCTATTCCAGCATGAGCCAGTGCAGTTTTCTGCAGTGTGCAATGGAATCCTAGATTTCACATTTAGGATTTTCTTGTAAATGACAAATAGGAAGATAAAAAAGGGGGGAAATATGTTTTTATGTTACACCTTTACACAGTTGCCTCACAAGCAAACAAATACGTGTTTTTGCATGGAATTGCATGTATTGTGTTTGTGACAATCGTTCAGATGGGTGGCAAAGAAAACATGTCAGACACTAAAAAAGTCCCAGTAAGAATGTGATGTCAAAGTGTCAATGTGTTGTCCATGTTTGGTCAGTGTTTCAGTGCCATAAACTGCAGATAGAGGGGCAGGCAGTCAGACAGACAGGTGTTTCTGTGCTACTGCAAACTGCAGTTGCTCTGCTTTGCCTGCAGTGTCCTGCCCTAAAAGAGGAACGACAGGAGAGAAAGAAAGAAAGACAATTTAAGATTTATGACATGAGTGTCTGAAAATGTGTGAGTGTCAGTATGTGTGCATATTGGTTCTAATCTGGGTTATTAGCCCGGGTTGAGGACAGAGTAGATTATAAAATACTGCACGTTCTCTACAGTCACTGATTACACTGATCTCTGCACAACAGCTTGTTTTGTTTTTTTAACCTTTTTTTATCCTCCGTTTAAGGTTTATTAATTTACTCTCTGCTCTGATTTTCTCAGTGGATGGCACGATTTAAAAAAAAGCCATTACTCCAGTCACACACACACAAATAGGTACTCAAAATAGTAAACACACACACACACACGTTTACTTGGCTATCTAAATGGGGACATTCCATAGATTTAATGGTTTTTATACTTTGCAAACTGTATATTTTGTCCCCTTACACTAACCCTTAAACCTACCCATCACACAAAACATTTTGCATTTTTACACTTTAAAAAAAACAACTTTAATTACTTTAATTCTATACCAGATTTACAAATGAGGATGTCCCTAATGGGAGGTTTTTGGAGATTTTGTCAGGTTTTGGTCACTTCTGGGTACAAATTTGTCCCAAAAATATAGTTAAGTTGGTGTACACACACAAGGCAGCTCATAAACAGTCAAGTTTTAGCTGGTTTCATTAGCATAAAGTAATGAAACATTGGATACGTAGTGTTTTATTCTGCATTAGGATACATTAGATTTATAATGATATGCTTCATACATAAACAATGAGTCTAACTATCCTTTCATCAACATTTGTCAGACTTAGGGGAGCAACTGTGATCTGAGCTTGCTCAATGGAACAGGTGTTCGTGTGTGTTCAATGGAAAATGATGTGCTATGGAAAATATGCAGACATCAGCACATTCATTCTGAAGGTTATGGGCAGGACTCTCGACATTCACGCATAAGCACACTCATAGCCTACATACCCCTAAATAGCCCCATTGATGGCATGTTTGCTGAGATGATAAACGTATGTGTGTTTGTATGTTACTTCACACTGATTTCAATAAACAGTAGTGAATGTCCATCAGGCATGATTATTAGGGTCAGTGTGCAAAGCAGCTGTCAGATCTATCCACCATTCAATGCCCTTCATTTTTTTTACTACATTTTAGCTGATCTGTATGTGATTGGATGGTTTTGTATGATGGTCAGTGATTTGGGTATGGTCGCAAGCATAAGTGAAGTGACAATGGAAATGAAGAGTTCTGATATGACAGTTCCACTCTGTGCCATTTAGCAAAGTGTTTAATCCCAGTGACTCCCATGAGAGACTTTTCTTGCAATTAGCATACTGTAAATCCCCAAGTAACAGCTAACAGAGGTCGGTCTTTCAGCAGATGAGCCTTTTCGACTTTGAATGTAAAAGTTATTTTAGCTGTTCCAATCGCACGCAGCAGATGAGTAAATATCTAGAGAGATATCTGTCTGATATCTGATAGCAGGCCAAGGTCTAATAAATGTGTCACACGTGAAGCTCATTTTATTTAGCTCCATCTATTAATTTATTTAAAAAATATATTAAACTACATATTCGTTCATACATACAGTGCCGTTTTGACCTTTAGTATTTATGAATCACAGTGCATACACTCAAATGTATTTATTCAAGGGAAAACTCATTAATTCACAATATTTAGGCTACTGGAAATTCACTTTAAAACAAGTACAAACTAAAATCATATGCTAGTATTCTCAAATTAGTTATTAAATGCTGAATAACTGACCCCGTCAAGTATCTCAGTCTAGAGTAGATGTTACAACAAACAGCACGATAGCTAAGTGAGTGACAGGTAAAACTGAAGGTAGCATAGGACCGAAGCATTCCTGGATCAGGTTCTACTCAGGTGGGTAACAGGATCTGAGCTTTTGGCAGGTGGGGAGGCTGAAGCCTGCAGCCTGAGATAGCCCTGCAACAGCCAGGCTAGAAGTGTGTGTGTGTGTGTGTGTGTGTGTGTGTGTGTGTGTGTGTGTGTGTGTGTGTGTGTGTGTGTGTGTGTGTGTGTGTGTGTGTGTGTGTGTCTCACTCTTTCTCTCTCTCTCTTCACTCATCTTAGATGGACTGATAGATGGATGAAACAGCAGGATGGATGGAGGAGGGAGGTTAGATACATCTGTAACCCAAGAGCATAGGTAGAGCTCAGATGTCACTCTGAAAGGTTAAAGGCATTCGTAGGTATGATGACGTTAGACAAAAGGCTGCTGGCCATCACCCACTCGTGTCCTTTTTCCTGTGGGTCGGGTTACCAGCTGACACAGCCTGCACATTCTAGTCCTAGCACTTCAAACAACCTTCCTAGATTCTCGGTCCCTTTGTGGGAATAAACATCCACTGATGTGACAACTGCGGTGAATTATGTAACTTTGTTGTCAGAGAATTAAAGCTTCATTTAGGGTGGCACATAGTGTAGCTGAAACGTGGGTCATACATATAGCTTTGCATCACCAGAATAAATTACATTTTTAAATATATTCTAATAGAAAACAGTTACTTTAAATTGTAATAATATTTCATAATATTACTGTTTTACTGTATTTTATGAGTGGTTTTATTTGTTGAAAAGCCTGTGATATTATCATTTTGTCTTATTACAGCTACTGTATTTTAAAGCTGAGCTCTGGAAAATCCCCTGGGCCTTTTTCACCAGGCCTGTCAATTGGATTTGTTCCCTACCATTGATTCTAGTATAAAAACCACAACAGACCTGAGTGATGGCACCAATTCCACCAGAGCCAATCAAGGTGACAGCATTTGTTGTTGTTTAACTCTGTTCTGATAAGAGTGAAGGAAAACACAGTGCCCTCTGCATTTACGGCACATGTGATGAATCGCTTCTTCTGCCTCTTACAGAGATTTCCTTTCTCAGAAGGTCAGGGATCAGCTTCTTTTGTGCAAAAGTGTTTTGTGCCTCGCACTTTGCGGATAGAACGGCTGCTTGGCTAAATGACTCCTGTTTGACATTATGATAACATTTAGATTTTGTTTTCGGGGTTGGTCCTCCTGTTTCCAGGCTCTGTTTTGAACAAAGTCTTGATTCAAGGCAGCAAAAGTTAACTCATTATTCACTGACAGGCAAACAATGAGAAAATGACTTACAGTATGGGAAACCAGATGTGATATGGTCTTTATGGGGGCATGTAATAAAATGTGTCTGTTTCTCAAGTTTAGTTATTGTGTTTTTGTCTATATTTAAATATAGCTGTAATACAGTTTCTTTGAATCCTGCTCTTGCATGTATCACCCAAGGGCTCTTTGATTGGCAGCTTGTCAGGGTTGTATAACACCAGCAGGGTAATTAAAAACATCTCCCACTCGTTTAACGGATTAATCTTCTTAATTATTTATGCTTCTATTCTCAATCCAAACTCATGTCAGTGTCCCAGTGCACCATATGCCCCAGATTCTGGGACATATTCTTTTTCTATTTGCTTTTCGGGTAACGAGTCCATGTGTGGAGCTTGTCCTTAAGTCACTTTCTGAAGAGAATGTAGTGTGAGGACAAGACAAGTAGGCCTACATTGAGCAGTGCAGACTGCAGTGTAGGGCTAGTGATCGAATATTCATTATATATTCACAATAATTCTGCATTGCGGATGTATAGTCTCTTAACTCGTGTGTTATTATTTTCCATATAATGTATTGAAATGTTTCTTTAAAAATACATGTTAAATATTGCTGTTTATCATTATGTACTGTTATATTGGTGCATAGGCAAACGTATTTTAAAAATAAATGTCATTCCTGTTCATTTAAGGAAAAACTGTGGAAAACCTTTTTTTACTGTGTTTTACTTTCATTACGTTTTGAATCCACCACCTTGCTTCAGTGGTTGTTTGGTGGAAATAATAATGCTTCTGATATGAAAATCACAGAGCAAACAAATGAGGTATGAGATATTTAATATTGTCGAATAGATAATATTTAATAATTTAAATTGTATAAATTATGTATATATACTACACATAACATTTACCTCAATATTTACTAATATTCAGTGCTAAAACATTACTGATATTTAAAAGAAGAACAGATGTGTTACTGTCTTGATGATACTGAACTCATTCGAGCATCAAACAACAAATTAATAGCATTACTTTGCACTACACTTTGCATTTGACATTAGTCACATTGTGTGACTTCTAAAATCAGATTCCATGCATTTTTCTATTCAGTCTACCAACAACTAAATGGACTTGAGTCGGATACAACACACAACTTGAACATTTGCCATGATTCAGTCTCCTCAATCTGTCTCTTTCAAATGATTCTCTTAATCTAATTCTCTGTGATGTTGTCTGGCACTTCTAAGAGGCTTTTAGAGGATTTCTTAATTTATTTATTAGAGTGTCACCTCTCTAAATCTCTCCCTGTGAATCTTTACCTTTCTATGACTCTTTGTCTGATTTTTTTTGGGGGGGGGGGGGGGGGGGGATTTCTTTCTTTTTAAATCTCAATGACAAACATTTCATGTCTATGCAGTGCTTTTTACAGACTTCATACATGGGCTATTCAGGACTAATGCTTGACTGAAGGATTTTAATGCTTGACCTAGCAGACATGTTTTCCACACAAGAACAGATATCTATAAAACATTCCACAGAATCCGTACAAAATGACTACAGGTTACTGTGAATTAATAGAAAGTTTTTGTAATGTTTTCACTGGCTGCATAAAAAAGCCATACAAGTAAATCTTCTTTTTTTAGATGGATCTTTAAATTAATTGGTAAAAAAACACTCATGAGTTACAATTTCTAAAGATTTAACTTTTTAGTATACAAATCTCACTTTTTCTGATCACACTGTCTGGGTGTGAGTTTCTGCTAGATTATTTTCTGACTACAGTTTTTATCAGTACAGTGGTAAATGTTTCTCTGTGCCCTCCATCAAGACTGACCACAGTGATCTCATGTGTCTCCACCTGTTTATGCTTTCCAGGCACTTAAAAGGTGTGCAAATACATGTGATTGGCACAGGTGTGAAGTGAGCCAACACACACACAAACACACACACACACACACACACACACACACACACTGTTGCATAACAGTGTTACATGAACCTTACATCACACCAGTGTCCTGAACACTTATCTGTGAATGTCCTTTTCCTGCCTGTGAAATGTTGGTATCAAGGTAAATAACAAGCTTTTGTTTACTTGATGCGATCTTTGAAGTTTCACTGTAGTGTCTGTCCATCAACCTGCAAAATATTGTGAGGAAAAACCTCAGCTGCCTCATTTGGGTGCTAGGCCTCAATAGGATAATATTTACAGTCATACTAGATACAAACAGTGCAGTCATCTATATATATATATATATATATATATATATATATTGTTATAAAAAAATAACATTTTTTTATAACAATTAATTACTTAAAATTGAATTAACACTGATTTTATCTTGTAGTGTTTTATTTTTAATTAATTTAGTCAAAGTAGTATATATAACTGTAATATCATCCATAGCTTTGAAATAACTATGTTCTTATTTGTACCAGAAGTTTAATATTGTCCACCCCTAGCATCAATACTTGAAATCCTTTTATCAGTTTAAATATTTTATTATATTTCATTATTTATGCATTCAAATTTTACAGTTCATTTAAGGTTGTCATTGTATGTGTCCCCACCTCCACGAATCTGATTTCAACTAAAACTTTACTTTGCACCGGTCAGTACGTTAATCTTCTTTGTCTCATTCTTCATTAAAGGAAAGAAATTAAAATTATGTCATCTTTTATTCACACTCACGTCGTTCCAAACCTGAATGATGATAACTTTCAGTTGTAGTGACAAGGGACTGTCAAAAATGTATAAAACATCACCATAAAATTTGACGTGTGCACTATATTCTGGCTTCTCAGCTTAACCAGAAAACATTCATGATCATCAGCGAGGCAATACCAGCACTAACCAACTTGTAAATTCATGGTGTTTTCAGCAGGGTAAACATGCAGTTTATTTTACATGCCACACACGCTCTCCCTTACACACACAAAGAGCTGCCGTGTCATGAAGGCGGATGTCCACTCCTTTCCCCCAGGTAGTGTGTAAGTCTACACCGCTTGCAGGAAATGCTCGACGCTTGCGCATGCATTAGTGATTGACATCTCTTCTTGCTACACAGTGTCTGAGTTCAAAACAAACTATAGCTATGTGTGGGAACAGAAACACTGAAATGCAATGCAAACACAAACATTTTGCTTGCGGGAAACGAAAATTATTGTTATGCGAGTTTCAGATTAGTTTGAACAAGTTTAATACGTTTTATACATAGAAAGTAAACAGAAGAGAGTAGAAATATACACATATAACTCAACCCGGTTTGCTGCTGTTTATTTAGTTGTTCATTATGAATGTTTTGTTTTGTGGAATCAATTTTAATGTTGTTTTTTGCACTTTGGTGCAGGGGCTCCAGGCATCAAATTCATATCATATAACATTTATGTGTTCAATAATATGTAATTAGCTTAATCATGGGTCTTTGGTATAGTGCACATGGATGTTGTAAAGGTTCAATCTAGAACTTGTTCTTCTATCCTATTTAATAGCTTATTTTTCATCTTGTCACCATTCTCTCTTTACTTGCTCCATCAGCACAGTGAAGGTCACACTTCCTATTTTACACGCTCCCTTCTATTTGAAACTGTTCCAATTAGGATATTACACACTGCAATACGTTTACAATAGACAAAGTTATTTAATGCAAAAATCAAGCAATTATGAATTTAGCTTTTTCTTAATTCTCCTCAGGAGCGGTTTGAGGCTCTGTTCAGGATCTATGATGATCAGACGTCCTTCCAGATGTTCAAGAGTTTCAGAAGAGTTCGGATCAGCTTCACCACTCCAGAGGCTGCTGCACGCGCACGCATCGAGCTCCACGAATCAGATTTCAACGGCATTAAACTGAAACTGTACTTCGCACAGGTCAGCGCGTTATCTGTATTATGCTTCATTCTGCAGTAAAGGGATTGTTCATCCAGAAATGAAAATTATTTTACCATTATTCACCACCATGTCGTTCCATACCTGTATGCTACATTTTCAAACTGTCCAAAATATTAAAAAGTTTGGGGTCAGTAAGATTTTTTTAAAGTCTCTTATTCTAAGGCTGCATTTATTTGATCAAAAATACTGCAAAACAGTATTATTGTGAAGTATTATTACAACTTAAATTTAATGTTTTCTAGTCAATGTTAATATATTTTAAAAAAAATCAAATCTGTGATGGCAAAGCTAAATTTTCAGCATCATTAGTGTCACGTGATCCTTCATAAATCATTCTAATCTGCTGCTCAAGAAAATACAAAGTTCTGTCATGAAATTGTAAATGGTGCAGGCTCACAAGTCCTTAACCCAATTGTCTATTAGACAACTGATTGGTTCCACTTCCCGCTGTATTGATAGCCAATGAGCTTTCTGCTCAACATTCAAATTCTTGCCTATTGTTTGCTGTAGCAGTTTGAAGCGTGCTTTTAGAAACCCTCCAACTCCCCCAGCTCCACCTGTATAGATCTGCTACGGGGGTGTTTCATGTATGCTTGTACAGCTGAAGCATGTCTTGCTTGTTCATAGCAGCATATCATGTATTGGCAGTGGCAAGTTTTGTACTTGCTCTGCCGCAGCTGCAGCGATAACCAACAGAAGCAGCAGCGTAGCAGATCTATTCCGCCAAGACCAAACACATTAGCATTGCCATACTCATTACCATGCAGAACTCTCAGAGAGTTGTCATGACAGAACATTTATTATTATTATCAATGTTGAAAACAGTTGTGCTGCTTAATATTTTTTTGTGGCAACCTTGATAGTTTTTTTCAGGATTCTTTGATGAATAGAAAGTTAAATAAAACAATTATTTGAAATATACAACATTATAAATGTCTTTACTGCCATTTAATGCAATTTAATGCATCCTTGCAGAGTAAAAATATTTTCTTTAAAAATAAAACACACTTACTGACCCAGAACTTTTGAACGGTTGTGTAAGTCTTTATTCATTCACATTAATTTATTCATTTTTCATAATCTTGCCCTCCATCTGAAACTTGCGTCTACCCTGTGTTCATGTCCAGACTTTGAAAAAGGCCCATTGGGTTTCTAGACAGATGAGAACCAATGTTCTGAGCCTTAAATGTTTCTTCTGGGCTACCGTTTGCGTTTATTGTGTTTTTGTCCTTGTTCTAGGCTGAATTTAACCCATATGTTGTTTTTTTCCGGTGAAAACAAAGTAGACTTTTTTGATTCCAGGATCTTTAAGTTTTACATCCAAAAACACAAATGAACAAATGAAAACAGCTGTTACAAAACAGTGAAGATAAAAAAAAAAAGAAAAAAAAAAGGCAAGCAGATAAACATACCATGTTCCTCCGCCTAGGTTTAGTTCAATACTACACCAGATTTAGTTGTAACCACACAAGTTGTAACCACACATTATGTATCAAGCGATTTACATAAGGTGTTTGATTCGTTTAACACATTATCTTTGACAATTATAGAAGTCTAATGGGAAGCAACATGAGCTGAGATCTCTGGACTATCAGTGTAATATTAGCCAGAGGAGAGAGCAGGAGTTTAGATTTTCTTTTCTCCTCTCTTGCAGGTCTGTCAGCAGGGGATAGTTAAAGAACACACAGTTCTCAGCACAGTAACACACACACACACACACACACACACTGTGGCGACATCCGTGTGATACTAATTATTATTACCATTAATTATCTGAAATCAGACAGACACAATTATATTCTTAGAATCATTATGTAGTAAATGTGCTCCACGTGTTTTACTCTGAACACGTAAAGAATGGACACACTCCTCACAATGGTGCTGTGAATTTGCGTGCTGCTGTGTGGGAGTGCGGAGATGATCCAGGACATTGTGTGTCTTTGAACAGTAATATAATAGCCTATTTTCTTTTAGAGAGATGTAACTATAGTGAGAATATTCCCTCAAATCAATACAATCTAGACCTGAAATCTGCTATATTAAGCTTAAAGGATATATTTAATTTAAAAGGAGTGCACGAGTAGTTTATTCTTATTGTTTAGTCTTGTTTTGTGCTTTCCCAACTCACAATTTTTTTTTCTAAGAACGTTTTGAGAACGTTCCCATTAAGTTATGAAAAAGTTATTTCTGAATGTCTCTGACCGTTCAAAGCATCCAGTTTGTTTAAAACGTTTTAAAAATGTTATATGATGTTATATATTTTGGTTATATGAACGTTAGAGGAACATTCCATTTTATCAATCTGCAAACATGTTTCAGAACATTCAAAGTAACTTTCTCGTAAAGTATAATATTTAAAAAAAAACATTCAGTAAAAAATTCCTTGAACAATATATACATAACGTTTTTGTGCGAAAGTTGTAAGAACAATATGAAAAACAAGATAACTTTGAACGAATATTCTATTAACGTTACTGGAACGATACATTTTACACAACAAAAGTTACATTCTATTAACATTTCTTCATAACTTTAAAGGACATTAGCCAAAGTTCTGAGAAAGTTCCCTGTTAGCTGGGTTACCAACCCCCGTCTTTTTTTCTGTCTGGCCACAGGTGCAGAATTCGGGGGATGATGTGGACAAGGCATACCTTGCCCCGCCTCAACCTGTCAAGCAGTTCCTCATCTCTCCACCTCAGTCTCCACCTGTGGGATGGAGCCAGAGTGATGATGCCACACCTGTGATCAACTACGACCTGCTGTGTGCTGTGGCCAAACTGGGACCAGGTACAAAAATACACACACATACAATCATCATACAAGCATATGCCACATACTCCAGTACTCCATACTCTAGTTTAAGCGTGTACAACCATCTGGACCACATGTCTCTGTCCTCATTGATTTAAGCACTATTATTTACTCCAACAGTGGATAAACACACTTACAAACTTCTGCAGATAGATAAATTGACTCCAAGAAGAATCTGGAGCTAAACATATTTGTTAAAAATCAAATGTATGAACATTATATCTGTAATTTAATATGTTCCCAACTTCTTTTTGTGCCCGAATAGTGCTCTTGTGCTTGTTTTGTGAAGTTTGGGGTCGATAAGAATTTGTAAATGTTATTGAAAGAAGTCTCTTATGCTTAAACAGTAATATAGTGACTTATTACTACAATGTACAGCTATTTTCTATCTTAATATATTTATTTGTAATATATAGTAAATGTATTTATTTGAAATAAAAAAAAAAGCCTTTACTGTGACTTTTGATCAATTTAATGCGACCTTGTTGAATAAAAGTATTAAACACCTTTGAGCGATATTGTAGGTAAGCAC
Source organism: Siphateles boraxobius (assembly GCF_051911475.1). Taxonomy (NCBI): domain Eukaryota; kingdom Metazoa; phylum Chordata; class Actinopteri; order Cypriniformes; family Leuciscidae; genus Siphateles; species Siphateles boraxobius. The sequence goes on along the minus strand of NW_027508833.1, from coordinate 31,708,704 downwards.
TATGTAATGTTTATAAATTTGTTCATGAAATGGTTGGGGAACAGCTAATGTGTTTAAATAAAAACGGAACTGTCAGAGGTCAAATGTGGCAGCAGTGAATAGAAATGGACGATGTTCCCCTTGTCATGAACAGCATCATGTGTGCTGTGTGTGCGCCCCCTGCTGGTGAATATCACAACAACACTGACTCCCTGCTATGGCAAACCTCTTATCACCTCTTATGGCCTCTTATCGGTCTGGCTTGTTACTATAGCAACCCTTATTCTGTTTCTCAGTGTTTGTGTGTGTAGTGTGTCCTCAATGGTGGTGATTCTATTCTTTTAATCTTGGGGATGTAAAATATATCTGCTTACTAAGTTTTCTAATCTTTTAATGGCTTTCAAATCTAACATCTTTTATTATTGAGAGAACATTTCTTTGGCTTGTGCTCCTCAAAACATCTGCCTGATGCAGAAAAGAAGGCAAACCCATCTAACATAACACGCCTGGATTACTGAGTTATCTGGATTAATTGTAGAAGATATGACAATATCTTGGACTGTTCCACTCTTCAAAACTCATATTAGAGTTGTCGTTATAGTAACAAGTCTGTAAAATCAAACATGCTCCGTTGCATATGTCTATTTAGCATAAACAGGATCCAATCATGAAGGAGGTAAAAGTCTGTGCCAGTGGCCCTTCTTAAAAGAGCTCTATGAATAATAATAGTTAATAATAATAATAATAATGATAATAATACTAATAATAGTATAGAATTTTAGAAAAGCACTATGTTGAATTAGAGGCAAAAATTTAGTATTATTCCTATGAATAATAATAATATATTCTTAGAAAAGCACCATGTTGAACTAGAGGCAAAAATAGTAATTTTGTATAAATTAATTAATTACTTGTAATATGTAATTGTAATAAAAAATGTAATAAATGTAATATAGTTTAGTATATTATTATTATTATTATTGATAGATGTTAAAGGCTAAAGCATGCTAGCAATACGTGACAACATGCTAGCAAGTAGCAACATGTTAAATCATGCTAGCAACATGCTAATTCATGTTAAATCATGCTAGCAAAATGTTGAATCATGCTAGCAGCATGCTAATTCATGTTAAATCACGCGTGGAGCCAAAGAGATATGGAAACTGAGCAAGAAGGTGGCTGGCCTTACACTGAATTTAGTACAGACTACAGAAGTCTATCAAAACATTTTTTTTTTTCTGGATTGCATAGTGCAAAAAGTGCAAAGTAAATGAACAGGAGCAAACATTTCAGCACATTGCTAAAACATGGTAACAACATGCTAATTTGTGCTAGCAACGTATTACAACATGATAGCAATATGCTAAATCATCAATCTAGGCCTATCTGTTTTTCTGATAGACTTTATTGCCTTCAAAAAAAATTAAACTTTAAACTTCAAACTACTTCAAACGTAAAACCTTCAAACTTAAAGCTTTTAAAACTTTCTCAAGCCAACTTCAAAGTTTATTATCAAACTTTACTCATCATACTCAAACTCATATTATTATTATTATTGATAATAACAGCAACACTGATAATAGATATAATAATACATAGTCTTGGAAGAGTTGAACTAAATGATAAATAATTTAGTATGATAATTATATATAATAATAATAAATAAGGTATTATTAGTATTAATAATATAATTATATAGTCTTAGAAGAGTTGAAATAAAGGCAAAATAATTTATTGTAATGATAATAATAATAATAGATGTAGTAATATTTTCTTAGAAGAGCAACATGTTGAAATAGAGGTGAAAATGATTTAATATATTATTGTTATTATAATTAATCAAAGGCCATTTTATTGATTAAGAAGTTCCTATGGCTTTAGGGTATATTTAGCTCATTTACATTTGCTGGACAGTCTGTTCAAGCCATGCTAAGAAAGTATTTCGACATTGTTAAGTTGTTCTTGTTTAACAACACCTGAGGTCAACATTAGGATCAAAAGACAATGCAAACATGACGGATGTAGTATGTCTGGGAATGTATTTTTATTGTCTAGCTTTCATGGCAGTTTAAATTGTCCAACCAATGTATTTCATGGGGGAGGGGGAGTGGGGGAGGTCTAGACTTCTGAAACTTCCAGCATATATATTTTAGTACATTAAACTTTATTTTAAAAGGTCAAGGAAAATTGTTTCTTATGTCTTTTATCTATCTCTCTAGGTGAGAAGTACGAGCTGCATGCGGGTACAGAGTCCACTCCTAGCGTGGTGGTCCACGTGTGTGAGAGTGACACTGAGGAAGAGGAAGAAGCCCGGCCAAAAGCCAAGATAGTCCAGACCAGACGTCCCGACGGTCCCCCAAAAGTGTTCAACTAAAACCTTCAGCACACAGCACACATTTTTTCTCTCTCTCTGTGTCTCTTTCTCTCATCCAGGGAAAGGCACGCTTTATTTCAATAACAAAAAAAAGCTAAACTAAGACATGGATGGATTGGGAGGGGTGCTCAGTGCACAGGTGACTTGTGGTGTTCTGAACTGGACTCGTGGACTGAACACACTGTCTCCCCGCTGCCTCACGGGACAGACAGGGGGCGATGAGCTTGCGAACCCCCTCTCACAATCATAACACTTTCATCCCCTCATTTAGAGCCTTTATCCTGTACCGTTCAAGCTCAGTAATTGTAATTAACAGTGGTAGAAGTAGGTTACATGTAAGCTTTGTTACTGTTTGTCACTATGATTGATCATCAAAGGGAAAAAAAATCCTTTAAAAAAAGGAAGCGGACCCATTCTGCTTTCTCCGTTTCTCTCCTGACGGCTGTCGCGTTTATCTCCATATCGGTCAGGTTGGCACACCTACAGCGGTGCCGCGGCTCGCTGGGATTGTGACCTGTGTACAGAATTATGCTTGTTCATACCATGCTTGAATGGGATGACAAGTTGTTCGATGGAAACGATATGAGCGAAGGAGTCGAATGTTTCAGACATGTCGGTGACGACGAGAGGGTGTTAAACATGTTCTTTCACTAAGTTAGATGTTTATTATTCTTACTGTGTATTTGATACCGCACATTTTTGCATGCTGACTGGTGTATTTTATACTCTGTTAAAACAACTTGGAACATATCTGACTGCTGTCTTTCAGAGGGATGGCCGTGGAAAGTGAAGAAACAGTTGTCAGGTGTAAAGTTTGACATTTTGTACTTGTATAGCGCAACGTTCACTCACAGGCCAGAAAAAGCACATGTTATTATGGGTCTTAGTTTCACCCCATCTTTGTTTGGCGCATTTATGCTTAAGCTTTTTTAGTACCATTTGCATCGTTTAGCACTGACAATGTTTGGTGTCTCTGCATATGTTTACTGAATCTACACTGACATGTGCTCAAGTTTCAAGGTGAAAATCAATGTGATGACTGACTTGGCCCATAACCTCTGTATGAATGCTTTACTACTGTCATATCAGTGTTAACTGTTGTGTATTTTGCAGTGACAGATAAAATCTTAAAGGGATAGTTCACCCAAAAATAAAAATTCTGTCATCATTCATGCTGTGAAAATTTTATTTTGAAGAATGTTGATAACCAAACATGTCCGGTGCCCATTGACTACCATTGTTTGAACAAAAACACATTTCTCAAAATTATATTCTATTATGTTGAAGACATGACGTAGTACAGCTTTGGAACATCATGAGTTCATTTCTTTTTTTAGGTGAACTATCTAAGGTCTTTTATGTCTCGCAAATCTTTTCCAGTTCATAAAGCTGCACTGTGTTAACTTAATTCATACCAAAACTGTTACAAATGAATGAATGATTTTAAGATTGTGTTGTAGTAATAATGTACAGTCAGTGAATCAGAATCCAGTGATTGACCAATCAGATTGAGGATTGCAGAGAGGCATGTAATGATGGTGTCAAATTAGCCTTAATAAAAGTCATATTTCAGTCAAAAAAGGAAGAAAATCCAGCTAAATGTTGAATGAAATTCAATCATTACATTTTTTTTTATCATGGGGATGTAAATCACATAAAAAAAGAAATCAAGCAAATAACTGACATTCATGTGACTTTCTAAATTACCTTTGCTCCCTTGCTCACATGTAAGACAAAAGTGTTCTCTTTAATAACCAATCCTTTAATGACGAAGGACTCCTTTAGCAAATAACAAAGAAATAATAAAGATAAACATCTAATGGAATTTAACTTTTTTTTTTAACTCTGCATGCTGTGACTTTTCCATAGATGCAGTCTTTCCCGTTTGTATTTCACTCTGAATGCAGCCCTTTTCTCCTGCCTGTTTCTACCTGTTTGTGTTTTTTTCAGGTGTTCGGTCACTACAGGGGCGAGAAACATGGGTGAGCAAAGCTCTTTGAGTTATCGATAACCAGCATATAGAAATGTTTTGGACTCTTTGATTTTTGTGTGTTCACCTTTAAAACAAAAGGAAGAAGTTATGTGAAGTACATGAACACATGAAGCAAATTTGTACTGAGTTGTTACAGATAGGCCTGTCATTGGCAGCATAATGTATTGTGTGTTTTTTTTACTGTCTTTAAGGCTGTTGTTGCTTCGTTTCAGTAAAATTATCTTGTTCTTTCTTTTTTTAAGGAAGGCTGCAGATGGTCAGTTCTATCACTGTTGCTGTTTGGATTTAGATATTGTCTACTGTAACTGTAGTTCATAACCTGTGATCAAAGCAATAATTTACGGTTATATGTCCAAGTTCTGTACGGTATGTTTTTTTTTTTTTGCAGCGGTGTTCTCTGATTCTTATCTTGCTTATGTTTGTGTAAATATGATTATTTGTTTCTCATTGGCATATAAATATATAAATAAAGATTATATATATATATAAAGAACTGATTCTTATAAAAAGTGCTGTATTGGGTTTATTTCACACAAGTAGTCAGGTACCTCCAAAGGTGGCAGAAAAGTGTGCATCTCAAGTATAATATTTAATACTGTTTAAGTGTGTGAATAATGTTCATAGACATCATATATTCATAGTGAATAGGAAGTCCCCACCAATATTTACAACGTTTTTTTACAACCTTCTTCATTCCATCTGTGTTTAAAGGAGCGGTCAAGTATGGGCAAAAGCTTTGAGTTTAATTCAAAATAGATGTTGTCCGTGTGAAATCTTACTCTATTTTTACTTGATGTAAACATTTCAAATTCAGATTGTTTCAGGCTTTTTAAAAAAACTCAGTTTTCCTTATTGTCTTTTTCAACCAAAACTAAGATTAACCGTTACAGAATTAGCCTACTTTCCAGTATTATTAACTGACAATAAAAGGAGGTTCCTCTTTATCTCACAGAATGGGACACACCTGATTTTTTTTTCTACCTGTCAATGATTAGATCCCAGCCCAGTCTCCTGGGATACAAATACTGATACAAAGATACAAATTTTACGTGTTCTCACTCCTCCTTTTGGGAATTATTCATTGAGGGAAATAAGGAGCTTGTGAATCACAGCCAGTAGCTTTGAACAAGATGTACTGCTATAACTAGATCTGCCAGAATTTTTGTACTTTGTCATGTGTATACTGAAAATTTGCTCATAACCACTGATAAGTACAGCAATACAGAGGATCTGATCATACTGAAGATTGGAACATTTATATTAAAGACTTATATTCATGTATAAATCTAATCGCATAAAGTAGACCCAAAAGTATTTGGACACTATTTCTACATTAATCTAGATACGTTTGAAAACAGTCTTTGTCCACAATAGCATTTTCCAAAAGTTTCTCGTTCACACTAAAACGTCAAATATCCCATCGTCTTACTGACAAATAGATAAATGCAGCACACGGACATTGTTTTTAAGCTAAATATTTATCCATAAAGCTGATCATCCTTGCAGTGCCAAACGTAACACTGGTGGGCCAAAGACGATTATTTTAGTTTTATCGCTATTTAACTGTAAAACAAATTATTGTCCATCCAAAATGGCACCCCGTGGAACACCTTAAGAGATTTGAGCAAAAGATGAGAAACATTTTCCTACATTAACAGAGAACGTTCTCTCTTTAAGGTAAGAGGCAAACCACTTCAGCACAGGTCCCTGAAATCCAGCTACTTGATTAAGTATTTATAAAATAATATCATGATCTACTGTGTCAAATGCTGCACTTAAATCAAGCAGGATTAAAAAACAGCAAGAACCAGAGACTATAGTGTGTGAAATAGCATTGGTGACCTTCAACAAAAAAGATTCAGTACTGTGTAGTTCTCTAAAATGAACCAGACTGAAATGTCTCAAGTAAGATTAAATCTGAGAGTACATCAGAAGGAAAAATGAGGGCTTCATATTAAAAACAATTTCATTGTTAAGGAGACACAGGTTGAAAAAGCTCTGATGAGGAGGTGTTTCTAGAGGAAAAGAACTTTGAGATGGTATGTTAGACCTAAATCACTCAACTTTATGAATAAAAAGATTTAAAAAGGAATCAGTATAGTCTCCCATTGGGTAATTGATGTTGAAAAGACATCAAATTGATGTCAAAATCAACGTCAAAACACAGGTCAAATATGCAAACCAAATTGACGTCAAAACCAATCCATGACATTGATTTAATGTAAACTGAATGTCAAACATATTGACCTGCATATACATAAACCAATTTCAGTGTGGGTATTAACTTTCTCCGGAAGACATTGCCTTTCAAACTGACCTTAAAATGATATGCAGCTTGATCATGTCTCGACAAACTTTTGACGTCAAATTGATATCAAGGTTCCCACTGGGCTGTAATGGGGCACTATGAGTTGGATTTAGAAATGTCTTTGTGCATTTTGTGCAATTAAATCTGACATGTATTTCAACTGTGCTTCCTAACAGCACTCTGACACTCCCTGAAAATGTCATATCTGAAGTTCATCTTTCTGAGCTCAGTGTGCCTACACTCCTGTCTGGGTGCGCGAGTATGCCCATTTAGTCAGGACTGAACTTTAATTCCTTACCTTGGAAATCTTTAACCTACAAAATGTGTAGTGGGACAAACTGAGTCCAAGGTAGAAGTGCATTGTTAAAAAGTTAGATCAATTCATCTAGATTGACAGAGTGATAGGACAGAGTACATGACAACGCAGCGACAAAAACAATGATCAGACATAGCACCATCACATATTTCAAGATTAGTCACAGAAAAACCAAATGAAAACACTAAATCCAAAGTATGACCCTTCTGATGTGTAGGTCCAGAATCCAATTGTACAAGGTTAAAAGACTCCATAAGACATAAAAACTCTTTAACCAGGGTTTTCCTTTCAAGAGAACTCCACACTGCGTCCAATGACACTATGGCAACGCATCCAGGTGTGACCGGTGTCTGAAGCACGGATTGTAGGCGGACCATGGGAAGGAATCTGACGGGAGTTTTCTCCTTGTGGGCTTCTCCTGATAACTCCATTGCTCTCAAATACCATTTTTGAGATTTGCTGAGGTTTCAGCCTATTGAAAGAGTGGTCGCGGTAAGGTGATGCGACCCCTTCATTTTTGGTTGCTCTCCCTCTAACTGTTGAGAAACAATCGTTTCTTAATAGGGTTAGTTGTGGTAGAGCCTTACTCACTTTTAGTTGCTCTCCCTCTATTTGGAGGTGAGGCGGAAGCTTACTGAAGGAGTGGTTGCGATGAGATGACGCAACCCCTTTAATTTTGGCTGCCTTGCTAAGGGATGATCATTTAACAGAAGGTACGGTTGCTTTTTGACCCCTTTGGTGCGATTTCCCTATACATATGGCAGGAGATGTGTTCAATTATCCTTGCAGTAAACATAGCAACAGTTGCCAGGATGGCTATGATGGAAATGTGAGCAGGACTGGAACTGGAAACATGTGCCTGTTCTCTCTATTGTCTGTATATCACATGCTAAGTCTGAATTGCGTTTTCTGTGTCACCACGCTCCTTCACATGTGCTGTGCTGCGAGCTGTATTTGCTCTCCTCCAGTTTATGGAATTTGAGGCCCGCAGGCGTGTTATATACTAAATTATACTCTTACTTCGGTATGTATCGTTATTCGTTCTCAATTTTCTGGAACTGACCGATGATGGTTTATACCATCCCAAGTTGTTGAATATTTTTATATTCATACAAACATTTACACTTTAAGAGATCTACTGCATAAAAAAGCAGTTGAAAGTGAGAGGATGTTTCTTTTTTGTTTAGTTGATATAGGTGATAACTACGGAGCCACGCACATGACACGCACGATTTATTAGTTCCTTCCCTCGATTTACTAAATCGTGCGGACGAATTATTATTTTGTTCCCTCAATTTATAAATCGTGCACACTATATAGCAAATCATGGGTATGAAATAGTAAATCGTGCGCAGGATTTATAAATCGAGGGATGAAATAGTAATTGAGCGCTCGATTTAGCCTAGGTCCACTATTTTCCAGAAAGTCATGTGGGGCTGCATAGATAACTGATAAAGGACCAATAGATGTGTAAATATATTTAAATTATGATGATTGTTTTTTTTGTGAGCATCAAATCATTCAGATAGTAAATGTATTAGGGCAAATCCAACTTCGTCTGATACATATAAATTAAATAAAAAGGCTACATTTTTATTATCTACAGCTTAAATCATTTAAGTGTGACTGAAGTCTCCAAACATATATGTGGGAAGTTTTTGCACGAGAGTCAGTCTATTAGAGAAGAAAAGGTATAGCCACAATGTGATATATGGACAAACGAAGGCAGCTTAAACAGTGTAAACAGTCTAATCTTCAGGCCGGATGTGTAATGACTGATTGCAGTGCAGTGTGTACCTGCGGTCGTCATGTGTTTGCAGATGACCAATGGAAAAAGCCTGACTTTAGCTCTTATCTTGTGTACATGTAAAGACCCTTATGCTAAGAAAGTATATTATCTAATATATACACAACATATTAAATTATTTAACAGTATATTAGAAAATATACATGATAACATATTGTGTTAATATATTACAATATATTGAATAATACATAAGGAATTGCCGCTTTCATATATTGGAAAATAATGTGAAATATATATTTACTTATATCATAATGTATGTATTTTCATATTCAGTAATACACGTCATAACATATAGTTGTACATGTGATAGATATGGCACGTGTATAAATATATTGAACATATATTTACTCAGTATTACTGCAGTATACACACACTTACATAGAAATTTATTATGGAGCTAATAGGCTATACATTTCTCATATTTTGTAACTATTTACATTATATATGATATATATTGATACTTTCATACATAGCCAGTTAACAATATTACAAGCGCAATTGCTTATACTATTTATAAGCTATAAGCCTGCTTGGTATTTATTTAGCGAGACCTGAAGAGTGCAGAGTCATTTCCTTTTAAGTAAAGTAAAATAAAGCCTTAATAAAGTTCGGCCAATCGTCGAACTAACCGCAGGCTTTACTCTTCAACACAATGATAATCCCAAAAACTCAGACATACCAAAAACCCTTTTATAATAGAACATTAAATACTTACAGATCTCCCCTTATATAAATATTGAGCAAAAAAATATCATTTAATTTTAACATTTACTCTCCTTTAACAGAAGCGAAGCATGCTGTGAAATAGAAATCTGATGCAACTCATTCCATTAATCTATGTGTACATACATTCACATTTATATGGGAACATGTATGTGCAATATATGTGCACAATAAATGATAAAACTTTAGGAATATTACATGTAATGCTATTTTTGTCTTCATTTCTAAATATTTTTATATGTATCAATATATACCTATACATGCTCAAGTAAATTGACAAATATTAGCACAAGTTGTTTCCCATATGGAAATTTATTATGTAATAGGCTATATCACATTATATTTTGCAGTATGTTCCCATATATTCTCGTTACGTATAGGGGAAGATGGTGTATGCAAGTAACTTTAAAGAACAAGTTAAGTTAATAGATTAATTTTTTTAAATTATTGTTTATATAGGCTAACCATGCAGTCTTTTGAAGGAGCCACAGGGTAAGAAGAATGATGGTGATGGGATTATATATTTAAAAAAAACATGTCGTCAAAGAAAAGGATTCTTGGGATATTCTTCATATCATACACAAGAATATAGCTACATGAATTTCAAATGTTATAATTTTAGTAAAGGTAATATTATAGCACTTATGTTTTGTTTTGCGAGACAAACTCGACAGGTTGTTACGGAAATTACCTATAGCTACATTTACTTTTTTAATTAGCTTTTTAAAATTTCCTTTAAAAGCCGACATATCTATAAAATAGTCAGTCCCATTGTTTATTTTGCACAAGCAGCAGTCCATCCCATGCTAAACCTTTGTAAAATAGCAATTAATCAATCAAATCAGAAGATTTAAGAACCTGCAGCGGTGGCCATCAGTTTTGTTTGAACTAGATTGAGGCCAAAAACAATGGAGTCCCTTCTGTGTCTCCACTCTCCTCCAGTTTGTGAAAGTTGAGCAGGACCTTTAAAAGTGTTCTTGTTATATAATGATGCCATCTGACAAAAGTTTCCCACAGAGAAAAGAAAAAGAGAACCACATTTTCCCACTGGGACAAACTGAATTGGGGACCATGAAGCTTAGTTACACTTCACAAAAAAGAGAAGAGGAAGAGGGATGGAGACAAAAGAGTAAGAACTTTAGAGAATGGGTGAATGTGTTAATATCTGTTTTCATATTAAACACTGTATCTAAAATAGGAATAACAGAAAGAAAGAAAGAAAGAAAGAAAAAAAGAAAATACTTTTTTCTCTTTACAGGTAACTTGATTCCCGCTGTGGCATATAGCCCGGGCCGGCCGGCTGGAAAACCCATGAGTGAAACTCTGTCATGGGATCCCTGCTTAGAGGAAGGAATCCCCCAAAAAGAACAAACGTTCCCTTTCTTTAATTGACGCTTTTCTGTTACAAAACAGGTGTGTGTGTGTGTGTGTGTGTGTGTGTGTGTGTGTGTGTGTGTGTGTGTGTGTGTGTGTGTGTGTGTGTGTGTGTGTGTGTGTGTGTGTGTGTGTCGTGACAGAATGATGAAATATACCCTTTTCTGGGAGTTGCTTTCAAAAAGAAAGAGTTACAGAACACACCAAAGTATGACTCATCTTAACACAGAGACCTAATTATGTTGTTCTAGTTAGATTAATAGTATTACGCTTAACTGTAAATTCTCAGGAATTAATTAATTACACAGTTCATAAACACAGAACTTTCTCTTTTACTATCTTCTAACTTTACTTCAAAATAAAAAAAGCAGCTTTATAATTTCTGATCCTAAGAATATGATAATTATCTTAAGTGATGCAGAGAAACAGGATGTTAAATTTAAAATGAAAACCATGGGAATCAAAACAACTTCAGGCAAATCAGAAATCATCTGATTGCAATTGAGTGTTTGTTAAGGATGTACTAGAAGGGAATCTGATAAAACATCATCTGTAAACCACATCAGCTCTCTCTGTGGCCCTTGATTTGCATGGGTACAGTAGGAGTGCTAATACAATCCTGTAATGATTTTCTCAGTCACAGAGAAAGTTCATCAGAAATCCTCTCTCTCTGTGTGTGTGTGTTTAATTAAAGGTGAGTAATGACTGAGAAGGGAGCATGTGTTGTGAATGTGGCACGCCTTGGGGGCCAGGCCAGACCTGAAAAACCAGCTACCGCTTTCAGAGAGCTTTGATATGGCACGTCGTCTCTACCTCTCTGCCAAGTGCTGAAACCATCCAATGCTTTCAACTTACTGAAACAGTCACACCTGAAGTGAACGTTCACTCATTCTACCTGTTCAAACTCCTTTCAGACAGGGTTTCCGTTTTGTTTTTGTCTCCCAGCTCTGTTAGCAGCAGTGTGTGCGAGGGAAAGTGCGTGTGGACTATGCTCACTTCAGTCGATTAAAGGAGGGGGAGTGGAGGGATTGATTCTGTGGAGAGAAGCCCCACGTCAGGGAACTGATCGTACAGGTACGCCAAATTGGAACTGGGGTTTACCTATTTTCACTTTGTACATTCAATTTTGTGTGTGATTTGTCTCCTGTCATCTTGGGACCTCAGAGAGTCTCTGGCTGCATGCCTCTTGTGTGTGTAGGAAAGTTATTGAGATGGACAGATTGTGTATATTCAAAGCGAGTTGAATAAGTGGCTATTATTCAACTCACTTTGTCCCTGTTATATACAGCTGAAATAGTAGCAAACCCGTTAACTAAAGTAAACAAACTCTCAGTGGGTCGGATCATGTTTCATGGCAGATACACTGCCAGTGTTCCTATCTTAAAGTGAAATTTCTACCTGATCTGACCCTTAAAAGTTATTTTTGTTGGTATTATGTAATATGTTCAGGTCAGTTTAGTCATAAACTGTTTTTACAAGTTGTAAATAAAACAAAGATTATTGGAGTATGTTTTACTAGAAAATACTTGTTCAGTCTTTCTACTTCAAAATTTCACATTCAGTTAATGCTTGTCAATTCTTTGTAATACTTTGTGAAATTATTACATTTCTGCAGTATTATTTTCAGTGTATTACATAAAGTTTCACAAATAATTACAAGTTACCACATGAAGAATCTGAGGTATTAGTCCAAATAATATGAGAAACTAATAACAATGTTATGATGAATAATATCTGAAAGGCCTGATGTTAGTTTTCTTCCTCTCACTTTGTGTTTATGACTAACATCTGATCATATAATGATGATATTGAACTAACAAGGTTCCTAGTAGGAACTATCACATTGTTGTTTTTTCCTTCTCTGAGAGGACCAAGAGGATGTGCTCTTATGCACGTCCTCTGAGAATCTGATAAACACACAATCACTTTTTTCAATTTATTTTTAATTTTGACTGCATCCTCTGACTGACATAGCAGAAAAAGCTCTGGCAGTCGAGTCACTGCTTATTGTGTCCTGGTGTTCTGGAACAATACTGAGGGTTCCTGTAAACAGGCTGGGTTCAGACTGAAATGTTCTGCTATGTATTTTGGAGAAATAGTTTTTTTTCGTGAGTGAGGAGTTAGGGACACGTTTAAGAATCCGGCTTCAGACGGAGACATACCTGTAACAGAAGTGATGAATGGACCATTGTCCAAGTCCGGGGAACTGAGGACTGATCTTGTGTGTATAGAAAGTCAGGATTGTGACGTGCACTGAAGGCCAGACATGCGTGAGCGCACCTGTGATCTAATCGTTTTTTTACTGGTTAAATATTGACTCCTGATCTTAACTTAAATTGATCAAATTGATTGTTACACCAAATCGACTGACAGTGACACACATATACATTTATGAATTTGACCTACGGTTTAACTCTGGATTACAGTACACCAATGACAAGTGGTTACAATTTAGTCAGAAGCAATCATAACAGCTTATTTAAAATAAATGAATAAATAAATAATACAATTATAAGCCAATTGTTAGAAATCGATCAAGCAGAGGCTTAATAAATCGTTTGGAATGAGTTATGACCACACCTTTTGCTGGATAAAAAAAAGCACTTCAAGGGAAGATCGACAGATTGAGAAAGAGTGAAAGATCACACTGAGTGCTTTCTAGAGTTGCAGTTTTCTCCACAGTTTGTTTTTAAATACTTTTTTGAAACTGGAAGTATTGATAAATATGATTAATACACTTATGTGTATGAATAATATGGTGATTTGTTTTTCTGTGGAGCAGTGTTGGGTATAATTATTTACTAAATAATCTAATTACTGTAATTGAATTGTAATTTAATTACCTTCTTCCTTTACACACTTTGGTCAGTTGAAGAATAATTTATGCAACTGTATATTGTTTATTTGAAAGAATTAAAAGTGCGGTTTCGTGCCTAACCTTGTATTGTTCAACGTGTCACGGTTGATATCGAATTTATAAAGAGAGAGTAATTAGTACAGTAATATAATTGCACTATTAACGATGTAGTTAGTAGCTAGTAATTTATTCGTTTTTTATAGTAATTTACCCAACACTGCTGTGGACAATGAGATTAGTTAAAGCCAAACACACTTTTTTGATTAATATAACAATTTTATTTTAGCTCTTTTATTTAAATAGCCTATCTATATTTTATAAAACACTATTTATGATACTGTCCTTTTTTTCTTTTCTTTTTTCCAGATTTTAGAATAAGCTTGTTTAATTTTTATTTTAATTATCACATTTTGATCCAGAAGCAAAGTGTTCTGTTTTTTTTGGTTTTGTTTGTTTGTTTTCAGCCACGATTTAAATTTGTTGAGTTGAAATTTAGCAGAAATGTGGCTCTGGCAGGATTCAAGTCTTGTTCTGTTCCAGCAGCTCTGTTCATCTGTGAGATTGTAAAGTGGCTATAAATTAAATCAAGTGGCACAGCCTGACACTTCAAAGCTGAGAGTGTATTATTGTCTGTTTTATGGTGGTGTGAAACCAAGCTCCATGCTGATGTCCTGTGATTCACCTTGTAGCTCAGGCAACAGAATTTACAACTATTTGCTGTTCTTTGGTGGTACAGGCGCTGTATTTTTCTTTCCATCAGCGCTGATTGCTTCTGTCAGAAATACTCATAAGAGCCAGCCTCGGACGTTATGGCCTGTCTGGAACTGAAGAGGCTGTTTTACGAAGCGAGGCACTGAAAATGGACAACTGTGTAAATAAATGCAGGTTATTAGGTGCCTCTGAAAATGTCTATTCTCATTTCAGATCTAGATTATTCGGTTTACTTCTACCTCCTTGAGGTGATAAATAATAGGTGGACATCTGTTGATAAACAACATCATATAGGCCTAGTAAATATGCACATGAATCTGCATATAAATTGTAAGGCACAAAAATGACAGATTACCAATATTAAAAGTAATTTATTGATGATTATGTCCATATAATATTAACTCCATACTGTTTTGTTTAAATATTTTTTTTCTGTGCAAGTGAATTCAAGCATCACAGCATTAGCTACTGTTATAATGTACCATATTAAAATAGATTTTGAGATTTCCAAAAATTACATTTACAGTGTTATTAAATTAGTGTTTTCAAAGATTTTCTTTGCCATCAGAATGCTCTTTAAAAGTGTTAATCTAAATGTAAAAGTAGAGGAAATAAGAATGAACAATAAAACTTCCAATATCATCTGATAATGATTTTAGGAAAGTCTATTACTATATCTTACTAAAAATCTTTATCAGACCAGTCAAATTAACTCAAAATAAAATGGTGGATTCGGTTCTAATTCACTCCAAGTTCCATCACAGTTAAAAGAGTCCCAAAATTAGACAATTGGTAAACATATTTTCACTGATTTGCTAATTTAGACTGAGAAGACCCTGAACGATGGTGTGTAGCCCACGCTGTCAGACTGTGTAATAGCTGTTATGAAACTCAAGCTTTTGCATGTTTTGTAGTTGCCAGTTTATTTGAATATAATCAGCAGGTGAAGAATAGACATACCTGAGCTGGAAATTGTGTGATCACGTATAAGTGAGAAAGTCTGCAAGGATTTACACTGTTTGAATACACTTGGTTGAGTGATTTGGGGGAAATGGATGGAGATTATGTGCGTTCTGGGTTATTCAGCTTTTTATAGCCAAAGCCATTTTCTTTTGAAGCAGCTCTGAGGATACTCCACAGTCAGTTAAATCTAAAACCAACAGCAGCTGTATAATTTTGAGGTTGCGGCGAGCCACTGCAGTTCAGTACGTCAGCGATGCACCAGAACTAAGAGTTCACTGAGTACAAACAAATTTGTTCCAATATGGACCATGACTCTGCTGGACAGACTAATGGAGCTGGACACATTAAGCGATTAAAAAAACAAAACAGAAGTTGATGGGTGTGAGATGTTTATTGCTGAGAGATATATGGGAGAATGATATACACCTCTCAGGCAGTCTTCAACAGATTGACTTCAACCATTTAAACATATAATCACTCTGTCAAGTGCCTTAAGCACATAAACAGGGAGATGACATGAAATCTAATCGAATAAAATCTTTGGTGGCAGATAGGCCTTGTAGATGGAGAATCTGCAGTAAAACAGTATAAAATAAAATTGAGACTATAATGCACAAATGGGGTTTCTAAACTAATTAGGAGTTTACTGAACATATTGAATCATGTATTCAGTGTGGTTAAAGTCCCCAAAACAGCAATTTGGACTAATTAACACTGTTTTATACAATGCAAACTGCTTTTTCAGAATCCGTAGAGCCAAAGGCACAGCGCACAAATAAAACCTTGTGAAATGTTGTCGTTGAAGTAAAATGATAACATTAAATCATTCCTTGCTTGTTTATGAATAGTAAATTAAAATCTATAAACCAAAGTGGTAGTGTATGTTTAAACATATTTTCCCTTCTTGTTTTTTTGTATTTTTTTCAGGACAAATCTAAAGATGCAAAGGGCGGCCACAGCATCCGTGACCCAATCCGCAACAACACAGAACACCACCAAGTCTAGAGAACAGATCCTCACACAGAGTAAGTTTCAGATCTGCAGGATACTCTATGGCCCTGTTAAACCTGGTATTAAGATGCTTTTTGGTCGATCGGACCACAAGTAGACGAGGGAAACACATACCTGTTTACCTGATGTCTCTTTTGTCCACTTTCAATCACTTCTGTCCTAATTTCCTCTAGGGTCTATGGGCGGGTACATAAATGTTTTTTTTTTTTTTTTTTTCAGATCTTTCGATCTAATGGACAGCTTTCGTTTCTGCTCAGCTGAAGTTTAAATCTCGTCTGGCTAGCGTGCTTCCCATAATGTTCACGCATTATGTCAGTAGGTGTATAGAGGAGGTCTTTTGTGGCTGTTTGAACACATTCGACCACGTGAGCATCTACACTATGGAAGCAATCTGGTCGAATGTGTTTTCGACTACCGGAAGTGGTCGAAAGTGGACAGGCTCGAAACGTTTTAGACCCCGTTCACACCTGTATTTAGCGTCGTTAATAACTTAACTTGTGATCCGATAGACCAAAACGCATCTTAATACCAGGTGTAAACATGGCTAATGATTAAGTCTGACTGGATTCCCTATTCAATTTCTGACGTAGCCTACTACACACGCTTGTGCTACTTCTGAAAAAAGATTTGGAACATTTACTTTGATACGTCCAGTGTAGACAGCCTGAAGGTATTGCACGACGCTGTTCACTCTGTGCGAGTGAAAAATCTAAAGCATGAACATTCTACTGGAACTTGTTGTACAGCATGTTTTAAAAGATTCACATTCAATTTTGCATTGCGTATTCTACTATTGTTTTACTAAATTTGTGATCAAATGAACGCATTTCTCTAAATGTCTTTATTGATGTCTTTTATTGTTATTTTTTTAACCACAGAATTTTGCTTAAAAAAAATTTCTTGCAGTTTTGGCTTTATTCGCTTAATGTTAATATGTTAATGTAATGTTAATGTATAAAACATTCCCTGTTTGTTGTGTTCACAGGCTCAGGGGCCATGATAGCTATAATCGTCATTGGTATAATCATCATTCTCACGTTTTTGCTTATAGTCCTCAAGACGTACAACAGGTATGGCAACATTTTGATGTAAACCATAATGAATGAGTTAGGCTACATACCATGAGGTGAATAGAACACATTTTCTATCTCCTCACAATAGCAGGACAATTTTAGACAGGACTTTTAGAGACCTAAAAATAGACATGACATTCTCAAAATCCATTTGAGAACAAAGACACTCTTAAAATGTTATCAGGGCTGAATGGAACAGGTTATGGAAGATTCAGATCTGTTAAATTAAGAGAACTAAATTGATTTATATGGTTTATTATTTTAGTGATCATCAAGTCATCAATATACAAGTTAATTTAAGCAGCACATTATAATGTACAGTATGAAAAGCTTCATGAATTTTTTTAATCAACTCTTGAAGGTGGTATTATTTCATAAAAAAAGCAAAATTTTAAACAAAAAGCCGACAAAAATGTAGGTTTTCCCCCCTCAAAAAGACTACCATGTGCATAACATAAGCAATATTTTTATGGCTTGTTTCTGCTGCCTGTTTAGTTTCGCAGATTCTGTATTCTTTCAGAAGTTAGTAATAGCGCCCCCTAACATGTAATAGTGAAAACATGGAAAGCCTGCAAATTCCGTCAGTGGCAGGAAAGCTATGGTTGCATCCAAAATCGCATACTTCCCTACTATATATTAGGTGAAAAACAGTAGGCTATGTGTCAAAAGAAGTATGTGCGAATTCACAGTACTCATAAAAAATTCTGCAAGATTCTGAAGTGTGCATACTATTTTTGCACACTTCACTATCTCATGAATGGAAGTGAAGGAATGAATGAAATGGGTTTATGAATGGAAGTGAAGCAACGTAACTGATGCTGATAGGTCACATGGGAATGACAACATGGCCAATGCAGTAGCCTACATACTACACACACTCATAGAACATACATACTTTTTTAGTGGACTTATTTATAATATTATATATTATCGATATTACAAAATGCTAATAATTTAACTTTCCCTCCCAATAACATAATTTTCCAGCATTTATGAGATAATGACTGCGTCCGAAATCGCATCCTTCTTGAGTAGGTACTTGAAGGAGTAATTCAGGACCGCTAAAAGAAGTAGGCCTATGTTCTTTCTAGGAGTGTGTGTAGTATGTAGGCGACTGCAAATAATATATATATATATATATATATATATATATATATATATATATATATATATATATATATATATATATATATATATAATTACTTCAATATCGGCCGATAACCAATATGGTACCCATCCTTACATTTTACTCTTTTAATTAGATTATTTTTGAAGAACATCTATCTATTTGTCAATCAATTTTTTCAATAATTTATCTGACAGGAGGACGCATGCAAAAAGGATGATGGCAGGAGGCTCCAACAAACCACGGAAGAAAGTGTCCTCAACTACTACAAATACAAACATGGCCATGAGCAACGTGGGCGCGAACTCAGCCTCTGGAAGCTTTGCGCATTCTAACGCGTCCTCGGACAACGGGTTCCGCATTCCACGGGTCGAACTGGGAAACGTGGAGCGGAGTAATGGGGAGCATTTCAGCACCAACAGTGGATCAACTACTGTGACAATACATGACATGCCATCAGTTGATAACACATAACAGACATTCTCTGGACTTACATGTGCAAAGATACTAACATACCAACACGAACAAAGGACCAATAGCACACACTATTAACTACATTCACTGCCCGTTTATAGGATATTATTGAACGTTGAGGACTTTGAAGATTGAAAAGTCCACTTTAAGAGTCTGGATATGATAATGAAGAACTTGAAGAACAGTACAGACAAGTGTCTTAGCATTTGTTGGGATCATAGTTTTATTTTTAGGAAATCGCTTTGGTGATGAAATGTAGGTTAAAACAATGTAGGTTTCTGCCTTGAGCTGAAAACGGTTTTTGTCCAAAAATTAAATTGGTGGAAGCCAGAATCAGTTAGAGATGTTAAGGAAGCTACATCAATGTAATTTGTGTATTACCAGGACATTTGCACGCTTAATAGAAAAGGCTTTAATATAAGATTGTTCAAATATTATACTGTTTAAAATATGCTAAATATTCAAACTTTACATTTATGCACCTTGCAGACACTGATCCAAAGCAGCTTAGATTGGATTCAAGGCATATATTTTGTGTTCATGCAATTCCTGAAACTCGAACCCATGACCTTGACAGTGCTAGTGGCATTTTAGGGCTGAAGACTACAACGCCATTGGTGAGATGGGAAAACAGTGATCTTCAGATATCTTGTATGTTGGTGGTAATTAGGCTACATCTTTAGACATGCCAGTGTTTCCTGCATTAAACAACTGCAATGCTTGTTTTGCCAACAATTTGTTGGCTCCTCCTTGTTCTTTTCAAGGAGACACATGTTTGTGAGTTAGCTGTTCGAATCAGACTAAGTGAATCATTTATTCATTAGTGAATTTGCAGCTGATTACATGACTGAATATTGAATCATTTATTATAACAGATTTGAAATGAATCGGCAACTACTGTTTGTTTTTAAAGTTACATATATATATATATACAGTTCTGTCCTAATTAAAAATATTCTAAAAGATATTCAAAAATGTCTCAAAATATTACAGGTCAATATTAACTGAGTAAAGCCAGAATGTAATAAATTGTAAGTGAAATAGATTGACATTGCCATTTTATATGGCACATATAGAATCAGAATCACTACAATGACAGCATCAAAGGGGAAATAAACCATTTTTATCGATTCTGTAATTTGTCAACTAAAAAGTCATCTGATTTTCAAATATGGTTTAAATGTAGGAGTCACGATCTCTATGATTGCATTTTTCATTAGTCTGGAGCCCTTTATTATGAATGTAGAAAACTTCAGATCCAGACATTTCCAGAAGTAACCAAGAAAATTTATTCACAATCTGCAACAAAACTAAAGTATTGCATAAGAATAAAAGAAAAACAAAGAAGAAAAATACAGCAGTGCTTGATTATATAAACACGTAGAAACTTTTTTTTTCTCTGTGAGCACGGTTATACCAAGCTCTCTGGCTAATGTTCTAGTGCAACATCTTAACGAAAACAATTAGGCACAAGATCAACTTTTTCTCAAGAAGATCAACTCACATTTTGCATGAGAAGAGACATTTACAGCTATAAAGAAAAGATGCAAGAACACATATTTTGAGTACTGCTCCAAGGCAACCATGTCAAGAAGATCAGTCCTTTCAACACAAGTCTTCATTACAACTATGATAGTGTATTGAGTTATTGTTTAATATCAAGTGCAAAAGTAAATTAAAAGTAATGGATACTGGAAGTAAATGATTGTTAAAAGCCTCTTTTTGACATACGTTATGTGTGTCAATTTCATCATACTGGTTGTGGATCTGTCTGGATCTACTGTGTCCATCTATTGCTGAAGAATATGGTTAACTGAAAGAGTTGCTTTTTAGTTGTATTTTTCTGGAAAGGAATTACTTCGAGACCAAAGAGAGTACATATAAGGCATTGACCCACTCAGTTTGTTTGAAAAAAGAAAGACATAACACTATAAATTAAGTACAAATATAAGCAGATTTTACCTGAGAAGGAAAAGGTGCCACAGGGTAAGTATGGCGCATATCAAACATACACAACATGATGGCCTCTTAAGTTAGCTAAATGCTGAGAAATAAATTAAAAAGTCTTTCCTAAATTTTGGACACTGGTTAGACTGTTGTGGTCAGTATTTTTTAAACAGTTAAGTGCTGAGTTAAGTGCAGTAATTCCATGGGACTTAAGACAGTTGGGCCGTACTGGCTTTGTTTCACGCTGGTAACATCCTCACAAGTGCTCATAACTTATCTTTGAATTGTGCCAGTTATTTCACCTGATTTGAAGTTTCATTCATTAAGATATTTTTCTTCTTCCTCAGCCAATTGTAGTTTGGTCTTTGAAACCTCTCTGCGTTGGTTTTTAACGAACACACCAAAAAATAGTTTCAGCAACAGCAGAAAATTACAGAATAGAAAAATAAATATCAATCCACCTGTTCACCTTTCATTGAAAAGCAAATGAAGAGGACAAAAATAAAACTTTTGGACACATTTTATGATGCAAGTACTCCACGTTGGATCACGTCCGAACCGTAACGTCTAGTCATCGGGCTTCGAAGTCTCTGGGCGTGACACCTCTTGCCCTGCTCTGATTGGCCAAGATCAGACTCTTCCACGTGGCTTCGGTTCTCACTTCCTGTCTGCAGCCGGGTCCTAATTTGAGAGGGGGAGGCGGCGGCGGGACTTGTATTAAAAGTTTTTAAGGAAGTTTGGTCCACCATGTCGTTTCTGTCCTGCACATCTTTCCCTGCTGATGTTCTCTCACTCCGTTTGGGGATTCTGAAACTGCCCCAGTTTTTCAGATGCCGCCTAGTTGTTCCATTTGGCACTAATTTTCCCTGATGTTGGCTCGCGTTTGTCTTCCTCGGCGATCCGTTATACATGGTCGGAGAACTGGAAGAGGTTCTGCTATGAGACAGCAACAATCTTTCATCCATGTTGTCAAGCTCTGTCTTATCCTCAATAGACTTCGACTGTCTGAGTTTGTCTTTGATGGACACCTGTTCCCACAGCTTGCTCCTCCGCCTGTCCTCCAGGGGGCACTCGCTCTCCTCATCTCTTCTATGAGATTCACCACCCCTAAGCCTGCCCTCCGAACGTTTCGCCGTAGCTGACGCCGCAGTCTCGTTTTTCTGAATATTACAAGCTCCAGAGCCTGAATCAATGACCCCAGAACTGGGAACGTTGTCCATGACCAGGCTGTCCAGTCTGGGAATCTTTGCAGACTCTTCTGCTTCGATATGCCTTGAGACTCTATAAGGGTTGCTCCCCTTCTCAGTGGAGCCCAGGGCACTGTTCTGCCCGCAGTGACCCTTTAGAGGTTGGGGGGCTGCAGGCACGGGTGGCGCTGTTTGAAAGTAAAACATGGCCTCCTCCAAACGTCTAGTAGAGGATATACCTGACCAGGAGAGAAAAAGGAAGTAACAGTTAAAAAGGAGGGGAAAAAAACTATTTCAGTGAGTGTAGTAAGCATCATACTAACCGGCAACGCGTCCCTGCTCGAGCAGCCTGACGTGGTGATGAAAGATCTGTTCCTGCACTCGGCACACGGTACGTTTAATCCTCTCCCGGCGGCTGACCATGTACGTCAAATTACGCACCTGAACACATACATTTATGCAAGAAATATGAAATCTACTAAAAAGAAACTCGACTTTTTAAAGCGAAAGTCAACCCAGAATTCTAAAATGTCATCTTTTACCCACCATTTCATTCCAAATCCATAACTTTTTCATTCATCTTCAAAACACAAAGACATTTCTGATTTTCTCTCATCCTTCTTGACATGCGATAACCTATAAGGTTTGTTCTCTCATGTCAAACAGGCACAGATGAGCTTCCATATTTGATGTGCTCTATGTATGTGCTTTGGTCAATGTTTATATACAGTTTTAACAAAACCCTAAATGAAATCGTTCTTCATGTAAAGGGATTATCTCTTGGGGTAAACCACTTGATTTATTTGGATTACTTTTATGGTGTATATTTGAACTTTCTGGGTTGAAGACAAGATCTATCGAAAACATTTAGAATTGAGGAAAAAAAAAAACAGGTCAACGTTTCAAAGCAAAAATGAGAAAGCTTGTGCTCAAAGCACTTACATCGACCGCTCTGTAAAAATGGTTTATTATTGGTCTAAACATTCCTTTTTAAAGTGGGAATAGTTTTTTAGGTTACCAACATAACTCTTGTGGCTGGAGTAACACATTCCTTACTGTTTTCTTTTTATCAGACTAATAATTTAAATTCCTTCACTACTGATGTTTAAGCCCGCCAATTAAAAAAAAAGAAAAAAAAGAAGAAGTGAATATTGTGTATTTTTTCTATTTGTGTTTGGCCTAACAACATATTTTATGGTCTAAAGGTAAAGATACAGGTGTGATAATGAAACTAGGACAGAAATTATGTAAAATGTTAATGATAAAACTAGTTTAAAACCTTGATAAAATATGAACTACATTGAACTATCTGCAACTCACTAACTGTTAATTTGAAATCAGGGAAGGCAGAGATTGGATCCTGCTATCTAACTGTCCTGAGCTGTTGCTATCTGCTGCTATCTTTCCTCATACTGATCTAAGCCCATTTTGAAGGTGGTAATGTGGCTCTGCAAAACGTACCCTCTCAAGATCCTGTCGTAAATGCGTGAAGAGGCGGAGTCGCCGCAAAAGCACTTCCTGTTCTCGCCGGGCAAGGCTATCTTCTTCCTCTTTCTTCGGCATGATGAGTGGCTGGTTAAAGTTCACTTTCCTTTTCAACTTCCAGTATTGTAATAAGAAGTCCACCATCTCTAGGGGCAACTGCAGGTGCTCTGCAACTTCATCAGCGGCGACAAAGCGATAGAATTCATCCTCGAGCTGCTGGACTCGAAGCTTACGCTCACTGAGTCTGGTCTCTTCTGTGTTTTGTGCAAGTCTGGGCTGTGAAGAGGATGAGATGTCTGCTCCCCTATTTCTCCTTCTGTCTTCACTGGTCGGGACCTTCACTGGCCTGTCATCATCACCCTCTTCCTCATTCCAGTCCATGCCTGAGTGCTTAGGGCAAAAAGATTTGAACTTGACTTCATCTGCATCTGTGAGGATCGTGTTCATCTTCAACCCACAATGCAGACCACAGGTCACATGGAACGCCACACGACAACTTTTGGCAGAACACTAGGGGGATTTGGAAAGAGAGAATGTCAGGATTAAACCGCAGAAGATGGGGAAAATAGTAGATTTTTTTATTTCTGATAAATTAACTAAATTCTACATTTAAACAAAATGTAATGCTATGTTCAGTATTTTTTGTTCATGTTGTGCTGGTGGACATGGCAGTCTATACAGTTCTATTTAACTCATGTTTAAACTTTTTATTAAGAGAAAAATTAATAAGTGCCTTAACTTCTAATTATTGATGTTATCAATTGATATTTAAATTTTCCAGCACTCAAATTGAAAGTGCACTATGCCATCTGGAAGGGTCTGAATATCTGCATGAACAGCATAAAAATAGATAAACATCAGTACTTTGTACCTGAATACAAGCTCCTGTTTTCTCTTTACACAGACAGCATATTAGTGCCCATCTGTTGCTGGGTATTTGAGACACATTAGTGATAGGCTCCATCTTCTCAGGGTTACCAATGCTTACCTACAGATAAAGAGCACACAACAGTCCAGTCTGAGCTCACATTGTACTCCGAGTCATTAACGCAATCTCTTTAAGAGTCTTAATTTGTGCGTGCATCCTTACCTCTGGTATCCAGAGGGCACAGCTGACATGGACCCACTTGGTGCCACTGCGGGTGGGTTTCATTGCTCCGCCTTTTTTAGGACAGAGATGGCATTTGGGAAAGATGCCCAGCGCGCAGGTACGGCAAAGCCAGCTGCCCTCGGGAACCTTCAGTATACCGTAACATGCCTGTGGGGAGGTACATTGTTATGCAATTCATATGTGCTTGCTAGGGCTGCCACTGACTAAATTTTTCTGGTCGACTAGTAGTCGTGCATTTAAGCTAGGTCTGGGCGATAAAACTATAGTTATCGCGATATAATTATTTCTCGATAAAACGATATCAAGAGTTCGATAAATATTCGATAATGTTTATGCACCAAAAGCGGAATGAAACTCATTTGAACCGCGCGCCACACGGACCATTTATCTGCGCGGCTCAAAGTCCAAAAGGCAGCGCAGCAAGAGCTCACTAGAGCAGATGCGTTTACTCTGATCGGTCTCGGTCACGAGATCCAGTGAAAAGCGCTTGGCTTCAGGGAAGAACACAAATGTCTCAGTGATTTAAACCAGTTTAAAGGCAGATGAAACAGCGCTGACAAACAGGAGAAACACTGTGCGCAACGATACAGTCAGAAGGCTTTTCCGTCTACAAATTCCCATCATTTACCATGGATTTACTGTAACGTTAGCCTAGTAATATTAACTGCACCATGAAATGTGGGATATACATATTGAATGTATTAAAGGACTGATGGAATATAATTACAGTATTTAATAATGTATTTAGGCTACTGTTTTTCATACAAATACCATAGAAACCATAAAGACGCACCTTTAGAGAGAAATGCCCCTTTCATAAGGATTCCAGAGGTAAAAAATTAAGCTTTCTATAGATATACTGATTTCCTATGTCTTGTGAGGCAAGTAGTCTATATGCTGTGTTTCGTTTCATTTTTGTGACGAGACCTCAGAAAGCACATCCTGTTTGTTTACTTTATTTTACAAAAGCACAACATATTTTAAGTTGCTTCAGCTGTTATCAGGAAAAAATGCAAGTGATCACACCGCCACCTCCATGTAATGCGCTATACTTTAGCTTTAACACTACACACAAACACTTGGATATGCGCCTAATAATAGCGCACATTTATCTAGGTTAACAAAGTGAGTGGCCAAGTAAAGTTGCTACTACTTCCATGTTTCAAATGATAAGCCATATTTCCTGCCCAACATACTGTAATTACCACAAAGAACTGCCGATAATGATCCCTCACGGACTGTGTTGACTACACCACAGTAGCAGTTTTTTTATGCAACCAACCGACTAATAAAATTTGTCGACTAAGGCATCGTCCACACTAATACGTTTTCGTTTGAAAACGTATAATTTTCTCTCAGTTTTGGCCTTCCATCCACACTGAGATGGCGTTTTAAGTCAACGAATATGTCGTTTTTGGAAAATGCTCTCCAAAGAAAATAAATTTGAAAAGGGCGTCTTCACGTCGTAGTGTGGACTGTGAAAACGGAGGCTTTTGAATACGATGAAGCATTTTTAGTAATGTGATGCAGTCATATGACTAATTCAGCCAAGATGGTGAACGACATTGTACAGCAGTTGTTTTGGATGCTCTCCGTTTTGACAGCCTTGTTAAAGATTAATGTCAGTTTGTACATACTGCAGATTGCGTTTCTTCAAAGGAGACGGAATGTTTACTCGCAGTTGTTGTTTAGCAGCATCTTTACTTGCAGCAACAACTCCACCTCACTGTCGGCCCATTTAAAAAACTCAGTGCCTATCCTCGACATTGCCGCAAAGTTTAAAAGAGCCGGAAAGTAAATAAACGCCTAGCGGAAATGACGCAGGTCGAAGCGTCTTAGGATTTACTCATGTGCAGTAAAGGGATGTAAGCGTTTACAGAAGTTTCAGCGTGGATGAGCAACTTTTGGAAAATGATAGTGTGGACGCAGAGCGTTTTTAGACGAAAGCTCCGTTTTCAAATTTATCCGGATTGGTGTAGATGTAGCCTAAGCCTCTTCTAGTCGAATATTAAGAGGGGCAGAGATCTCAGAGCTCTCACATGCTTTCAAACACTCAGGTGCCCAAACACACATACCTGATGCACACAGATGTTGCACTTGTCACAGAACACCATTTCATTGCCGTCCTCGCCGTCAGGGGACTGACAGACGTCACACACCACGTCCTCATCATACTCGATGCCAAGTCCCTCCTCCGTTTCCATGGCATGGCTCATGTTGTCATAGCAACGGCGCTCAAACTCCTCCATGACCCGCTCCATTGTCAGCTCATCCAGGAGTTGCATGCCTACAGGCAAATCAGTTAGCCTGACATGACATTTGTTTCCACAGAGTGCAAGAAATTTGACTGCATATTGGGTAAAATGAAAACTCCAGACTGGATATGCTCACCCATCTTACTGAACTCCTCATTAGTGATCTGCAGCCAAGCTACATCCTCCTCATTCAAGTCATAACGACACATGCCATCAGCTAGTGTCTGAATACCCACGTACCCCAGCATCGATGACTCAGATGAGCGAATCAGTTTCTTCGGCCTGATGAAAAGAGGAGCAGGGCTTTTCGCAGCTACAGTGCTGTAGTGAAAAAAAGAAAGAAAAACACAAATAGATTTATTTTTGAATTAATAGATTTAATGGAAACCACCACTTAATAAGATTAGTTTGACAGATAAAAGAAAGAAAAAAATGTCGTACCGCACTGTACACTGTGGTATGGAGTCGGGACTGACAGGGACTTGAACCCCTTTCTCCCACTCCTGTCGCCAGGGATCAGCCAGCTCATAATAATCCTCTGGATTCAGCTGGTTAGAATCATGCAGCTTCATAGCGGTGATCAGGTCTGTCCTGAACACCTGGAAGAGAGAGAAGAGGGGTTGCATGAAAAGATTTGTGTATGTGACAACAAATATCTACAACATTATCTTTATCTGTTAGGGTCGTATTGGGGCAGTAGTCTGAGTGCAAGACAGTCCCACTTACCTCCGAGGGTCTCTTTCCATTCTGTTTCCTGTGCTTGGAGTGCTGAGACCAGGACGTGGAGATACCTGAAAGAAACAGAAAAACATGCTACTCTTTGCTCAATAACAATGAGGACATAAACTGTATGACTGCGAGAGAGACTACATGTTATTAGCAGCAATAATGATCATTTTCATTTTAGGAAATGGCAGTATTAGTTTATATAAGGAGAGGGATTGTGGGGCTATAGCTAAAGGGCTGAGTGCTAAAACATCTTTGTTTATCTTCTATTGTAACATATATCAAAGTAAAACAAAAAAGTAGTGCTGAACTTGATTTTGTCCATCAGCAATTTAATGGAATATCGCCGTTTCCTAATTGCTGCAATCTCACGTGAGTGACAGTTTATTGTACTATTGTACAGCTCTCTTGTCCCGTGCACACGTCATCAGAGAAAAGATGTTGTTGAGAGGTTAACTTGAAACTTGAGAGGACAAGTTTTGGAAAGATTTCAAGGGCACACAGCGCGGATAAATTATTTAAAAGAAACACTGCAATGCTCTGTAAAAAAACCAAAGAAAAAGGAAACCAATCAAAGCCGTCGTGGAAAAAAATGGTAATTTTCAATAGCATCTCAATTTTCTAATTAAGGAGGAGAGAAACGAGGACTGAGGAAATGCCTAGAGGAGCTATGAGCGGAGGATGCACAGGTGTATCCTATACAGAAGTGTTTCTTAATAAAAAACCTGTTTAAATCCCTTCACATCTTTTAAAATAATTTTTTTATGTTTTCCCTTGCAATCTCACATATTTAAACAGGGCATAATTCATATTTATTAGCAATTTCTTAAATAACCATAGTTCAAAAATATAAAGGTAGATCCCTTGAGTGCAGCTGATGATGATTTGAAAAGACACTTGAGCAATCAAGAATATTCCAATACACAAATATGATTTCCTTGGATTCTTCCACCCTTATTTTTTTTCCTTGCATCCTTCCCCTCGCATCCTAAGGCGGGAGGGTCTGAGACGCAAGGAAAGGAAATAAGGATGAACAAATAAGAAATGAGAACCAACCTAGGTTTCTCTAGGCAAGTTGGTACTAGAAAATAGTGTCTGTTTACTTACTTCCATTGTCCGAGTCCTCACTGGTGCTTGGGACACGGCTTCGCTTCATCCTCAGCTGCCGTGGCCTTCAAGTGATGCAGAAATCTGCAGAGGTTGATCAAACATTAGCAGAACATTCCTGAAAACTGATCCTTCAGAGTTCACTGCTGTGTGCTTCCCTCAGCCAGCCACAACTTGACAGACTGAATCCAATAGAGACAGGCAGATTTAGAGTTAAAAGAGACTTGACATAAACCTAATTCAAATTAAATGCAGTTAAAATCTTTATATAATTGGATCTCAGCCTAATATGCAGATTCAACTTCTAAGTAATACAGAGTCGTAGCTGACTCCTTCAAAAAGTGTAAACAATGTGGTGCTATACAACCATTGCTGTTTGGTTGAGTATTTTGACATAACAATGAGGGTGGGATTATATGTTGAACCGACCATTGGCAAACGGGGGCGTGTGTATGAAATTGTACACACTTCAACTTAAATTTTAGGTTATTCTGCTCTGATAAAGACATCATTTTAAAACAAACAAATGTCATTTTTCAAATGTCATATCGAGCAGTCAAACCACATAACAACTCGGGGGAAAAAACTGACCTACTGCTATATCATACCTGGATCTATACCATCAGCTTCTGTATCTAAAAGCCAATCAATTATATATTTTTAAACTATGTGTTGCAAAATAACAAATAGTCACACTTCTATGCAATGCACACATGCCTGGGACGTCATAAGCAATAACAGTAGACTAACAGTCCAATTTCATTGAGAAATAAAAGTAATCCTTGTATTTTTCATGCACTTTCCAGCTTTATACACATACCGATTTTTAGCCACTTAACAGTTAAAGTAGTTCTATTTTTCATTAAAGAGCATAAAACAACATTAACAAAGGAAATAGTGTTTTTTATTAATATATTCATGCGACTAAGGAAAGCAAACTCATTTGTAAAAACATTGAAAATAGTTTAGTCTGCCCAACTTGCGTTTACCGTATATGAATTTAACCAAAATCCAAAATCATAAGGTTAAAAATTCTTCAACACTACACAACTATCAGATAATTTCAACTGCATGACCAGATGGCAAAAAAACAACAACTAAAAATATAAACCATTTAATTCTGCCTGCATACAACAGAACGTCTCAATCCGTATAAACAACAGCAGTTCACGCAGTGCAAACGCATCATGTGACGCTGCTGACAGGCCACGCCTCTTGACGTCACATAGCTGTTCATTTTAATGCCAGTTAGAAATTAAGAACATTATTTATTTTAATAATAGTACTTTAAAAAATATATAACAGTAATTTTACAGTGTTTAATACACAACCTATGCTCCACGTTGGTATATTTAAACAACCTATAGTTTCAACAACAAACAAATATGTCGCTACATTCGTTGGATCAGAAAACTAAGTTCTATTGCACAAATACATACATTTGTCAGATTTAACTTCTAACGCAAATCCTAAGGAACAGTTGAACATTTTCTACCGTTATTTTCCCAACATCACGGCAGAGATGAAATCGGACCAACCCAGACCGTTGCATGCGGGATAATTTCTAACATCCCTCTGAAACCTAATCACAATTCATTTATAAACTAAAATTGCAAGACATCGACATGCGTTTGGTATCATTTGCTGGTTCAATACCAAAACTTTTAGCCCAAATAACATTAGCCGCAGTCAGGCCAGGAGGCGCGCGCCTAACTTACGATATGACGCTTGGACACAAATACACGCACACGCACATGCGCGCGCACGGCCAGCAGCTACGCGATTCAAAGTAACTACCAAATATAAAAGCAAACCGCACCGTTAACTTATAGGAATTAATAAGGAGGCCAACTGCATGTAAACATTCATTCAGGGAATCGTCTGCTGCATCTCAACTTAATATTTGGCGCCATTTTAATGACGTGCTACATTTGCACCATCTGCATGAAGAGCTCGCGGAAATTATGGAAAACATTAGCACGTCCCTGCCTGTAAAACATATATACTACATCACAACAAATATTTTTAATGTACCTACAAAAAAAGGTCTTCTTGTTCCTGCGGTGGCGTTTCTATATGGCGCTAGTTTAGAGTTTGAGTAGTCGCCTCTCCTCCACCCCACACACAAACACATGCAGGTTACGTATGCGCGCCTCTCCTGCTGTTTTCTCATGCACCCGCAGGCGCGCGCACACACACTTAAGATTATTATCATGACTTCCATTTCAGCTGTTTCATAATAACCAAATCTGATTTGTTTGGAGATGATGGCAGTGATTTTTATAAAGCTCAGGATAAAACTTACTATTTATAATTTATTATGAATCCATAGGAAACCTGTGTAAATAAATATTTAATATTATGTCATACAAATATTAAATTTTATACTACAACCAAAAGTTGGTTTAATAATGTAATACATTTTAATGATCAATCAAATCTAATTAATCACACATACAAAAGTATGAATGCATTGGGGTTGTTTATTTACTTTTTAAGTAGGTGACATGCGTCATGAACATCTTAGGCATGGAAAGGTACAAAATTTTAAAAAACTGGAAATCACACAGGATCACTTCAAAACAGAAAGCTTTTTCCATCAATTTCCTTTATTAGATTTTAGATGCATTTGAAGGATAGATAAATGATTTGTGTTAGGAATACATGACACAAAACCCATCATATTGATGCCATATGAGTGGAGAGAGGCCACGAATAAAAATCAACTAATGCTATTTTTTATGGATTTTTTTGGGTTGTGTGTACATTTGTAGAATTTTTTTTATTGAGTTAGTGCAACAATTAACCACTAGGGGGTCACACTTAACCATGTGTCAAGATGGCAGTGCATAGATACACTAGACAGGATGGAGGGAGGAGTTTATTTTTGACACATCAGTGGCCAATCGAAAACAGCTCCTCATCCCACCTCCTCTCAAACCACTTCTGTAGGCCTCAGGAGAAAGGTTCACAAATAGCTAAATTAAATCACTAATAAAACTAGTCTTTTGGAGGAAATGTAAGGATCAGGAGTGGGCTAACACTGTGTTAGAGAAAATACTGCTTTATAAAGAGCCAGGAGACCCAAAAACGAGGCCAAGGTGGAACAACAAATGTCTGACGTGTCTGATCACAACAGGTCTGCAGATGAGGCAGAAGGGGTCCTGATTACGAACTCCGCCTTGGTGCATGTTCATTTCAGTGCCAGAATAGCATCGTATGATTTTCCAGTGCGACAGACCTGCACGTCCCTGAATCCTGCATCAGTGAGCAGACGTGTATAATGAGAGGGTGGATGCTCCTTCCCTTCTGTCTGGACCAGCATGTTCAGAGAAAACATCTGAACCGTGGTTGGACCCCGGCGGTTCTCAAACAACAGTGCTTCTGCGATCAGAACGCCTCCACCTAGATAAAAAAGTAAGTCAGATGCTTTGGAATGTATCATTTTAGGGCCACTAATTATCGACCTATTAATGACAAGTTTTCTCACCTGGATGACAAGCTGTATGAATCTTCCTCAGTAGTTTGAGATTTTTTTCCTGTTTCCAGTCATGAATGATTCGGGCCAGAATGTACAAATCTGCAGGAGGGATTTCTCCTTCAAAAAAGTCCCCTACATGCACACACAAACAAATACCTAGTTTTTTTTCATAGATTAGAAATGCCATACTAGAGTTATAATACCTTCAAAAAACATTTTAATAATATTTTCATTAGTTTAGTTTTCACATCATCATGCACATCATTGCAAGTTTTACACGACCATTTAAAAGTTTGTGGTCAGTTCGATTTTTAATGTTTTTTAAAAGTCTATTATGCTCATCAAGGCTGAATTTATTTAATAAAAATACAGAAAAACTGTAATAATGTGAAATATTATTATAATTTAAAATAATTGTTTTAAAATACATTTTAAAATGTAATATTTTTTTCTTGTGATGGCAAAGCTGAATTTTTATCTTCAATGCCACATGATCCTTCGAAATCCAATGTAGATTAGGCCGATAAAAAACATTTCTTATTATGTTCAAACAGTTGTGCTGCATAATAATATCTGTGAAAAAAACCTACATTTTTTCAGGGTTAGTTAATGAATATAAAGTTAAATAAAATCGATGTAGTCTGTAATTAAGTAAAGTCTTTACTGTCACTTTTGATCAATTTAATGCATCCTTGCTAAATATAAGATTTTAATTTCTTACTGATCCCAAAAATATGAATGAATGCAGTGTAGAATTTTCTAGTTTCAGTTGACTTAGTTTTCTTATTTAATGTGATAATAACTGGTATCATTTAAAAATGCCTACATTTATCAGCAGTGTTACTGCGGACAGTGACATCAGACAGTTTTATAATACACTATGTATTTAAAAACTAAAACACAATCATTTGAGACCATTTTAGTTTGAGTTAGTTTTGGAGTGAGTCATGCAAATGTATTTTAGTTTCAGTTTTTCCCAATTATTTTCAGTTTAGCTAAGATAATTTTTTATATATTTAAATTTTCATTGACTGTAATAACACTACAAACTTTAAAAGGGTCCTGATGTCAGGACAGCCACTAGACTGCTTGTTTTTTTTTAGTTTTAGTTTTTACAAGGTTTACATGGCAACCATTACCAATGTTACAATGCATCGTTACACACCCTCTTGAAAACCGATGGTGTCATCTTGCTGAGCAAAATGCTGCTGAGCAGTCTGAACCACAGCTGGGAGATCCAGAACCGTAACAGTGGAGGAAGGATACTCTTTCGCCAGCTCCCGCGCTAATGCACCAGAGCAGCCTGCAAAGCATCTCAAAAAATAACAACTTGCAATGCTACTGCCTCTTGCATATTTGATAAAAACTGAAATTGTGAGCGGTTTAATTTTAGAGCTGAAGCTACGTAAAACTACATTCACACTCACCTCCCAGATCTATGACGGACTTGAATCTAGATAGATCGAACGCTGTCACTATGTCATGGCCGTCAATGACCCACGTAGAGTTCATCAGTCCCATGAACTTCAGCATCTCCTCTTCTGACCTGAAACAAAACAGCAAACACCGGTGTCAACACATGGACCTTTTCCAGATGGATGCACATGAAAAGTAGGACAAAAAAAACCTTAAAATGGACACTTATACCATCTGTTAGAGAACATGTGCACTGACTTCAAACAGATGCACAATCATAAAAAAGGGTATGCATTTAATCAAATTATAGGTAAAATTAATGAAAAGCAAAAATAACACCATGTAATAAGTTTTTTACAATAAAGTCTCATTTGTCAATATCAGAGCTGCAGAGCCGAAGCACAAACAAAACATGTTCTTCTGCAAAATACATACATATTTAACCGCTAGTGTAATTTTAATAAAAATATGTATTAGTAAATGGTGAAATTAACTTGAACTATCAATGAACAACAATTCTACAGCATTTATTAAGCTACCATTTAACTAACTAATGTAGTTTACTATTGTTAATAAATTGATACTTATTGTAAAGTGTTGCCAATGTATCAGTTATTGAATTTATATCTCACAGACTGTGAGATGCCGTCATGCACACTCACAGCATCACAAAAACCCGCACGATTATAAAACACATACAGTTCATACAATAACACAGGTCATTCTTTCACAATCACATACACACTGTAGCACACACCACCCCACCAGATGTGGGAACAGCCTTTCATAAAGCCTCAAAATGCAATGGGTTTAAAGTCCATGACCTAGAATTACACAGCAGCAGCGGCTAATCGCTTAAGACTGCCTCACTGCAGTCAAAGAAATGACTTTTAATCTAGTGACGTCTAGGGACAACAAAAACATTCCCCATATGGTACTGCTAATAAATTCACACAGACCTGTATATGGCAGAGAAGATCTTTTCAGACGGGAGGCCAAAGGTTTTCTCATTCTGGTTCTTTCCATCCCTGAGAGGTTTTCAGATATTCAGGTTATTCAACTGTTTAGTTTTAAGAAGGCAGGCTTTTCTCTTTCATTGATCACAAATCCTGATGTGTCCAAACATCACATTTATCATGAAAGAAGGATTTTAAAGTGTTTTTCAAAACAGTAATGGGTGCCTACCTAACAGCATCTACCAGATTGTTCCAGAGTGGGTAGATGGTCTGAGAGTAATAAATAATCAAATCATGTAGAGATTTGGGGCTGGTCTTGGCCAGGTATAGATTAGCGACATCTGTACTGCTGTAATGAGCTATAAGAGAAGACAAGAGTGAAGGTTTAGAGACTGGGCAAATAATAAACTAGACACAACGGATGGATGATTTTATGAACAAAAAAATCCTGGTCTGACATTTATCACCTTTACATTATAGAGGAATCAGTTTATTTCCAGCTACTTGTGGAGGAATATAAAATACTTCAGCAGCTCACCTGTTCCGTGTACCACTTCCACATCCACAATCTCAATGGCGACCAGCACATCCAGTAACCGCTCTATACCATCTTCACTGGTGCCAAGCTTCTGTGCCACTTCAGCTGTATTTAGGGGCTTTTGGGACTGAAGGAGAAGGTCGAACAACCCTAACTCACAAGCTGAGAATATCGCCTGGAGGAGAAGGATTAAATAAAAAAGTCAGCGGGAACTACTCAAGTTATTTCTGTTTGCCATGTCTTTAAAAAGATATAGGAAACACAATGCATTTTAACACACACACAAAAATTTGTTTCCATTTTTGGGAATGTTTTGTTATTTTTTACTCAAAAACAAGCCAATATTTTGATTATTGATTTACTATGATGGAATATGGCTTTTGCAATGCGATTTTTTTTTGGATTACATTTACAGTAATATTGTGAATATTATTACTGTTTAAAATGACTTATTGACTTATGATTTCTATATTGTTAAATGTAATTTATATCTGTGATGGTAAAGCTGAATTTTCAGCAGCCATTACAGAAATCATTGTAATATTCTGATTAAGAAACATGCTTATAATTATCAACTTTGACAATAGTAGTACTGCTTAATAATTTTGCGGAAGTCGTGATACATTTTCTTTCAGGATGAATAGAAAGGTTCAAAAGAACAATATTTATTTAAAATAAAAATCTTTTGTAACATTACAAACGTTTTGATCAATTAAATACATCTTTTTGCAGATTTTGTTTAGACTAAAACTACATACCCAAAGTTAAGGTTAGTATAGATATTATCAGCCCCTGAACATCAGATTTTAGGTTAAAATCTACAAATATGTATATGTCACATTATGGGTCTGGAGAAGGTTAAATAAAGAAAGAAATTTCAGGTAATCCACAGAAATAAAAAATCAATGAAACAGTGTGCTAACACAAACAACAGCAGAAGACGAACTGAAGAGCTTAAATACACAAGATAATGAACAAAATACAAACAGGTACGATGTAATTAATGAATAACCATGGTGACAAACTAGTGGCGGAAAACAGAGAAAAAAGAAAATATGGTATTTTAAAGATTCTTTACACCTAGTAACAGTTCTATTTAGTACCGTATCGTCTTGAAGAACCCTTTATTATATGCTGAAATGGTTCTTTGTGTTAGATTTTAGGGTTCTTTATTACCGCTTTTTTGTTTTTTCAAATCTGTAACTGTCAAAGCCTCCTCATTACTGATTTTCTGGAGCTATACAACTACAGTTACACAGACTGTCAACTCTCAACAGGTAAATTATTTCTTTCTTAAAATGTCTATAAACTATAACTTTAAAAATGAACTAACTATCATGTCTTTTTCTCTTTTAGTTTAACAGAACATGTAAGTGTGAGCAGCTCTGTTTAGTTAAGGATACTTCTCTTCTCTTCTCTTCTCCACAAAGTAACAGAAATATGGAATTTATGATCCACATTGTTTGATTTTTTAAATTATGACTTCATGACTTTATACCCAGTCACAAAAAAATCATTTTTGCAACAAATCTGTCATGTCAATGCAAAATAAAAGTACCTAATTGACACAACATTCTGTTTTTTTTAACATGTAAAACCCAAATAGAGGTAACAAGATATAAGACCAGGCAGATAGAGGGCTAAAAACAACAACAATATTAATACATCATTTATAAAATATAATAGTAATATTAATAATACGAAGATACTAATATTAATTAAAATTAATATAACTGAAAAGGTTATTTATAACACCATTAAGGTCATATATAGCACTTTTAAAGCATGGTTCTTTATGGAACCTTATAAAAAGGGTTCTATTTAGCACCAAAAAGGATTCTGGTATTGTTACAAGCCGAAGAACCCTAATTTGGTACCGTTAGAACCATTTTTCTTAGATATAGGCAGATGAAGATTAAATAAAGATATAGGCAGACCAAAGCTGGAACTAAACAATGAAAATTAAACAAAAAATTAGCATAAATGTTACAATATAAGGGAAAGTATATATTTTAGGTAATATGGCTGGTTACAATTTCTTATAGGTTATTCTCTATTTTTAATCACAATAATCACTTTTTGCCTCTGATTCATTGTATATTGTGCAAGTCTGTGCGAAACTCTGTACATAATAATTGTAAAAGAAATAACAACTCTTCATCTTAAGCTTTCTAGGATTTAACAATCTTACAGAATTTCAAGATTACAAAAAAGGCCTGAGTCATCTCAGGGTTCTTCCACTCAGTGGCTTTTAAAAAGTCATAGGCCGGTCCTGCTGGAGGCGAAATAAGCTCTGATGGCCACAGTGGAAAATGAGACCCGACAGGGAACTGCTACAAATAATAGATGCTCTCACATTAAACATTTACTCATAATCCAACAATAAATGCCACGTGTGGGAAGCACATTATTAAAATGGTCTGCTAATGATGTTTGAGGTGATTCCTGTACCTGTAGAAAGGAGCACAGAAGCACTCATAAAAAAAAGTGTATTAGAGAGATACAGCATGAACCACAGACCTTTGAGATCCGGAATCCATTCAAATATTCCAAGAGCTTGAAAGGG
Source organism: Siphateles boraxobius (assembly GCF_051911475.1). Classification (NCBI taxonomy): domain Eukaryota; kingdom Metazoa; phylum Chordata; class Actinopteri; order Cypriniformes; family Leuciscidae; genus Siphateles; species Siphateles boraxobius. Next base: position 31,670,840 of record NW_027508833.1, on the reverse strand, counting down.
TAGTCCAGTTCACTCTGGGATAAATGCTCAGCCATGATGAGAAACGTCCCTCCTGCAAAAAGTGAAACACACCATCATCAGACAGCATCACAATCATGAACAGGCTCCAACTTACAATGCAACTCAACTGTCAGATCCTCACAATTCTTGACTCTTCTTGAATGTGAAATATTTATTTAAATAGTCAGTAGAAGTTATTTTTGGAGGATAAATTCCTGATTTAACACTTTAATAACCACATACCCTGTGCATTACCTTTTCACAGAAAACTAAAATATGATGACATCACCCTTGCAAGCAATAGCCGTCATTTCACGGTCTAGGTTAACTAGACCCGATATAGTCCGGCTATGAGTAACACACTTCTAGCCAAAATAACCTTGAATTTGGTTACATGTCGGTTTTACCAAAATAACTTGCGAGATGTATGATATTCCACCGTAAACAGTGATTACAGGGTGTTTGGTTTCATTTCTTCACTCATTTCATTTCTTTGTTATCTAATTTATGACTAGTCTGTTCTTGGACTTTGGTTTAGACATCTATTAAATTTTCACTGACAGCCCAAATGTAGCCTTGTTTTAGCCTAGACGTCTGGGCTGTGTTTGGACGGCTATTAGAAGTCTTTTAAACGCAAAATTGCTTGCTGGGTATGTACCAATCTTGCAGGCCCATAATTTCTTTAGTTTGTATTGGATGATGTACATCATCGTACAGACATATACATGCTATACAACTTCATACTCCATTCTTTAAAAAAAAAAAAAAAAAGTATTTTAATGCTTTAAAACAAAATATGCACGACTGAGAAGACACAAAAGCAGAAAGCATCATTGACTACTTGTCTATAACGAAGGCTGTTAGAATGTGTAAAAAGAAATAAAAAAAATAAGGTTGATTAAAATAAATAAGACAATTTATTAAATTAAAAATATACATTTGATTTAAATAAATAAACAAACAAACAAACATCTTACAGTACAGTGAGTAGGAAAACATTTAATAATGTAAGAATAGAAATTAGACATTTTAAATCTCTGCGTGGCAGAGCCTGTCACTCAACCCGTCACCGCTAGGGGCAGCTGCCACTTGACCCATCACGGATATATGCGCCTGCCTCGGGACCTTACACATTGTAATAGGTGTTTTTTAATCAAAATGCAGCGAGTATCCCCTGTTGCTTGCGGGCAAGAACGGTACACACAATTGGTCAGTATTCACCATTAACTAAATTAACGCTTTTCACCTGCCTTAGCCTACAGCTACCAGACACTCCGACTGATGCATATGATCAAATAGACAGATAGACATGCCTCCCGCGTTTACTTCTACTTTTATTTAGCCTACCTATTTGCCACTTTATATTTGTTCTGCTGTTTTAATCTAGAGCGCGAGTCTTGACACTTACTAAGCGGCGCGCCAGCCACAACCTAGCATCGCGCCTACCTCAAGATCTCTCACTGTTTAAATCTACCAGACACTCAATTTGATGCACGTGTGCAAACAGACAGTAAAATACTGCTCTTGTTTGCCATCTTATCTTACGTTTTATTTGCTCTTTTTGTTCATAATGGAGCGCGCGTGTCGGCCCCACCTAAGTGTCGCGCCAGCCACAATTTAGCGTTGCGCCTGCCTCAAGACCTCTCAATGTTTACATGTAGCCTACCAGACACTCCGATTGATGCAAATCAAATTGAGTGTCTGGTAGGTTTAAGGTGAGAGATCTTGAGGCAGGCGCGACACTATTTGTGGCTGGTGCGACGCTTAGTAGGTGTCAAGACTCGCGCTCCGGATTAAAACGGCAGAAAAAAATATAAAGTAGCCTAAGGCTGGCAAATAGGTAGGCTAAATAAGAGTAGAAGTAACACGGGATGCATGTCTATCTGTCTATTTGATCATATGCATCAGTCGAAGTGTCTGGTAGCTGTAAGGCAGGTGAAAAGCGTTATAGTTAATGGTGAATACTGAACTATTGTGAGTACAGTTCTTGCCCGCAAGCTAGGGGATAGGGCTGCATTTTGTTTAAAAAACATCTTCTACGCAATATTGTGTAAGGTCCCGAGGCAGGCGCATAGATATATCTGTGACAGTCCCGAGGCAGGCGCGTATAACGGTGACGGGTCGAATGGCAGGTGCATATATCCGCGACGGGTTGAGTGGCAGGCGCGTATAACGGTGACGGGTCGAGTGGCAGGTGCATATAATGGTGACGGGTTGAGTGGCAGTCGTATATAATGGTGACGGGTCGAGTGGCAGGCGCATATAACGGTGACGGGTCGAGTGGCAGTATTTTTTTTACCCCTACTGGAGAATTCACATTTACACATTTATTTTACACATTTAAAAACTTTTTTCAAAAGTATAAATTGTTACTCTTTATAAATGAAAATGTATGGCTACTTTAGATTGGCCTGTGGCATATCTAAACAATCTCAGGTTAGACTAACTCACGCGAAATGTAGACATTTCGGTCTGTAAGCATTTTTCCTTTCAAATGAGATTTGAGAACACATTGACATAAAGTCGGTGAAACAATGTATTGTGTAACCACAAAATCATCATGCGAGCTCCCCACGAGGGCATGTAGGCTACAAGATGCACTTAGTTTTGTGAGAATAATACGAGTCAATAGTATATTATAAAGCTGCAAGATATCGACATATATGCAGAGTATAAAACCATATCATCACTTGACGAAGCATAGTGTTTACAGTTCAAGAAAACGAGACTTACCAAACAAAAGACAGCCGGATTGATATGCAGTTCTGTTGTAAATAAATCAATCCAAATGTGTCTCTTCTCTGACAGTCATCCCGTGAAAAAGAAAGTACCGTTCGAGAAATTAAATACGCAAGAATCTCACTATTTTACGCTGTTCTGTTCTGCTGACGTCCGATTTGTTAACCTTGAGTCGGCTCCTTTCAGTGAATCTGTTGAACCAATGCATTAAACCGGAGTTGGATCGATTCCTTCACGAACTGGACTGAAAGTCCGAGCGGCTTCTACTGACTAAATAAACTGAGAACCATAATAAACAATCGTGCTACATATCGCTTTAATGTAACGTTTAGAGCATTTAATATGGCACGCCAATCACGGAGGACATCAAAACACAAAAGAATCGCTGAAATTCTGAACCGGTTCGAAATGAGTCAAACATCTAATACCTGGTCTGCCTGTCAAGTGAACCATTAGGGTTTTACTGACATCTGGCGGTTAATATCCCACAATTTCAATTACTATGTTGTTAGTGTTTTGTCATTTCTGTTTAATGAAAATAATAATAATAATAATAATAATAATAATGATGATATCCCCCAGGAAGAGGCATTATTTATGGTTGGAAAACACCACCACTAACATCCGTATTAACAGGTATTCCTGTTCATTTTCTTGCCAGTGTTAAAATCAAGCTATCAGAAGTCTTAGCTTGACCACTGCGAAGTCTGGTGTGCCTTTTAATAAAAATAAATGACAACACAAAAATTCATTTAAGAAACAGAATCCGAAACGTTTTTCAGAAAAGGTTGAGCATCATTTAATGAAGTAAACTGGGCTTAATTAGAGGCCCAAAACTGTCCTGTGAAATAAGCTTGCAGTTTAGACATTCAGTGATTTTGTTGTTTTGCATCGCTAATTGAGCAAATGGGGTGTGAGATCCACAGTACTGATGTCTCCGTCTTGTTCAGTTCTAACAAGACAGTGACATTTCACACTGCTATGTTTGAAAATATAGCAAAAACTGCTAGAAATAATTTTCTAGACAAACTACTTCTATGATTGCTACATTTTTGCATATGCAATATCAGAAGTTATAACTGGAGCCTGACATGCCTGAACCAGCCATTTCCTCCCTTTTGCTTCATATTTATGGAAGCAAAATGCTTTAATATGGAAATGCAAAATCTTCAAACTGGTTCACTCCCAAAAAAATATATAACGGTGGCACGACATTTGATCCATTAAGGCACATTTAGTAAACCAATAAACCTACTGGTTTCTTAATATTTTACTTTTTAGCATATAATCTTCGCTGCCATTTGTATAGCTCTACAAGAAATACTGCTCTTTGTGAGAGACAAAACGATTTTTTGCACTCAAGACCAACATATCAAAGGGGCAGATCACAGTATAACAGTAATATAACAGTAGAGGATAACAGTAGTTATTAACCAAATGTATTTATTTCTGCAACATGTTCTTGTCCTCCCCATGAGCACACGCACACACACGCACACACACGCACCCTTGCAAACTCCATTTAAATACATGACGTGAGAGCCAGCATTACCTCACTGTTTGCTGCACATGCTTTAATAAAATGATACACATATTTACATAATCCACAATTTTTGAATTTCTCCTCATCCCCTCCCCAGCAAAGACAAAATATTACTCCAAACTCGTAGTTCCCCGCTCCAGAAGAAAAACAAAATAGAACACTTGAGGGTGGATTTGAAAATTACCCACAATTAAAAATAAATTCAGCAGGAAAAAAAAAAGAAAAGAAAAAAAAAGAGGGGAAAAAAAGAGATGGAAATCGAGAAAGAGCAATGGATCTTTTGGCCAGTACAACACAGCATTGCGTGGAGTTTAATAACAGCGCAGATATGGCAGTAACACTGAAATAGCTCATAAAGTCTATGTACAAAGTCACGATAACGGCGGTTGAGCCTCCCGTGTCTGATTCACTCACAGACGTGAGCACGCCTCGTCGTACCAACTGAGGAAATATGCCTTGGCTTCTGAAAAACCCCCTAAAAGCAGATAATGTGGAAAGGACAGAGCAGAAAATGTTTTATCTTCGCGGTTTCTCCCTCTGGTTTTCAAACCTGTATCTTTCTACATCTCTTGACTATTCTGTAGTAGAATTAAACGCAAATAAGGCACAATAACTACGCTGACTGTTTCATTAACGGGGAGAGTTCTGTTGACCGATGAGTAGACGAGCTGATCTAATTGAACTACCCTACTGATCTTCCCTTTTCATCCCAACCAGCCGTTCAGATTTATACAAATTCAAATAAAACAACAGTTTTATGGCAAGAATGCTAACGATACCCAACCCCCCACAAACATTTCCCAACCCTCATGTTTTACAATCACATTGTGACAAGAATTGCTACACAATAGTGGTGCACACAATACAAACATTGCTGAGCACCCGCCCACCCCAGACCCACCCAACCTTTGGATTGATTGGCTGATGGCAGACAATCTGGCTTTTGAATTTGGTAACTATTTCCATTCGACATTTACTTTGATTTAAAAAGACAACGTTTTCACAGTCTGCAAATAAGCATGAGATTTAAATGCTCCAGAAGCGTTTGTGACGCGTGTTGTGGTACAACAATTAAACGCACAACAACAAAAATACTTAAATGGAAACAAAAAAAATTAAAAGAGACCCCAGTTGTGTTTTTTAACCTGTTGTGCACTGAACTCCAGGCTGCCCCGCTCTATGTACATGACTTTTGAGGTCATGAATGGTGAAGTCCCCAAAGAAAATAAGTGAATAAAAAAAATCTCCTTCCTTCTCTTCACATTGTCAGTCCAAACCTGAACACGCAAATGTGCAGGATGCTATTAAAGCCTCAGTCCGTTTCACTCTCCATTGGACTGTAGGGTAGATGGAGGGTTTGACTGATGATTTAGGGTGTAGAACTGGTGATTTATGGTATAAAGTAGTGTTTGATGGTATTTATGCTATAAATTGAGAGTTTAGGGGTGACCGGAAGATGAAGGTGCAAGGACAAAGGAGCTGGATTAAGGTGAAGTATCAAGAGCAGACAAGAGGAGTACAGGAAACTCTGACAGGCTATTGGTCTGTTTTGGTAAAAGAACAGTCAGAACAGCAGGAGCTTTTAGACAGACGCGTTTATCTCAGCTGTGATGGAGCAGTAGTGGGGACACTGTACGATTGAGGTAAAGGGCAGATTCTGAGGGGTTTTTCTTGCTGGGGTTTAACGATTCTGGATCGTGGCCTTCTCAGTCCTGGGCTTCAGCTGCTGTAATGATTCAGCAGATCATTCGTGTTTTTGATGATCCTTCATGTCCTCCTCATCTGTGTACTCGGATGGTTCGTCTCCCGGCTTCAACAAACGGCCGACGTAGTCATATTTCTCTGAGAGACAGAGGGAAGGGAGAGAGAAAATGAGAGGAACAATAATTAATGGTGCTATTTTTAATGTAAGATGGCATTTATTTCTTGTTCATGCATTGTGCATATTTAATCGTGTGCACACATTTTATCACATTTGGAAGGACCTGTTAGCCCCTGTTGGCTGTAAAAACATCTTTCTCCATCCATGGTGTTATTATTAAACCAGAACTAAAACTGAGATTCTGTTTTTTTTTTTTAATAAAGCTAAAATGAAAACTAAATAAAATACAATTTGCACATTTTATTCTACATGTCCCACAATGAGTGCTTTTACAACTCTGATATCAACAAGGCAAACAAGCAGTGTGAAAAAGTTGTGCGCTTTATCTTCGGAGTACCTTATTTGTCAAACAGCATTAATCTGTCATATTACAGCCCTGATTTTCCCACAGGAAGTGACAGGAGAGTTGAGCAGCTTATCACACATTCCCTCATCTCATATAGCGACACAAACCGATGAGACTGTGCTACACCGAATCAATCTAGCTCAGTTGAGTGTAAACTAGAGCTGCCTGGGCACTGACAAAAATTTCAAAATTCAATTCGATTTCAATTCACAAGCTTGTGCTTTGTTTCGAATGCGCTATTAAAATGTACATAATAGGTACATAATATATTTCTTGTCTGTCAAAATGACAGAAATCACTAACAGTAAATTATCATTTTTGATGAAGTCAACGCATGTTATATGACAGACATATATTACTAAATTGATCATTTAAATGTCCAGAAAAAATTGCTGAGGAAAGAATTGATCTTTTGGCGTTATTCTTGGTCTGTTGTAGTAATTTCCTTTTATTATTATTATAATGCCTATTATTGGATACATAGAGCGAACCTTTCACTAATTGTTTACAGTTTAATGGAAGTTACTCCCATAATTCGCGCAAAGCAGCATGGGGCATAGGATTTGCGCTCATTACTCATGTGATATTGCATATATATATATATATATATATATATATATATATATATATATATATATATATATATATATATATGTGTGTGTGTGTGTGTGTGTGTGTGTGTGTGTGTGTGTGTGTGTGTGTGTGTGTGTGTGTGTGTGTGTGTGTGTGTGTGTCTATGTATATGAGACAAAAACTCATTCAGGGGCATTTTTGTGCCGATATCTTGAATTTTAGGGGCATTCTATAGGCACTATAAGGCAGTGAGTTGTTGCTCAGCACCACATTAACAATCTTGATGTGCTCACCCTCTATATGTAGCTCTGGATCGAGATGTTGAGAACAGAGAAGACAAAAGTGCATGCACACAGTTTTGGAGAATTTAAATCGGTTTTTTTTAATTGACTAGTCCTTCATCTTTTTTATACATAACTGTAGCTGTCGCTCAATTACATTAAATTTTTTCCTCTGTAGCCTTTACGGATTCATCAACATTTAGACTGCAAAAAATATGTGGTTCTATAAACATGATTATACTATTGAGTTTGACACTGAAGAGTGTGACCGAAAAGATGATTCCTTGTGGGACCCCTAGTTCTTGTATGCGTGTATGTGATAAGAGTGGCTCCTATTTGCACACAAAGATTTCTATTAGAGAGGAAGTTGGGAGATAAAAATGGTAGGTGTGTGTTTGACAAGAAGTTTGGATGACTTGTGTTTTCTTTTTGGTTGAAGTTGAGGTTTTGCTGATTAATTGTGTTTTTTCTTGTTAACCAGGTCAGATCTGTCTGCCACTTGCTTGGTCGGTAAAACCACGGCAGCAAAAGGTTTCTCAAACTGAAAAATAGGAAGCTTTTCAACCACTTTTCGATCTACTGTATAGTTCACTTTTTGAATTTCTTTTTCTTTTATCCACAAGCGACTGTTATTCGATGAAGATGGATGGTCACCGGTGCAATTCCTGCATTTTGGAAATATTTCCCCTCATGTCCTTCCTCTCCATAGTTATGACAAATAGATTTGTTTTTGCATCCAGCAGGACTAAGACCAAACCTCTGACAGTTGAAGCCAAAGCATTGTGTTGATCCTTAGAAAGCCACAGATAATCGCATCTCTCAAATGCTAGGACTTCCATAATTGGATAATAATGCTATAATATTGTAAAATATGAATTGATTGCAAACTGCAAACCTGTAGAATGCATAACAGCACCGTGTTTTTACTTTGAAATGTGCAGCACATTTCAAAAAAAATATTAATTATCACATTAGGACGTATCATACCTTAGTTCAATTAGGACATTAAGTAGCTTTTATAAATGTGCCTTAAAAAAACATTACTGTTTTTTTTTAGACAACCAGTAATTTTTATTACTGCATCTTGAAACAAAAAAAATGGTACTGATATTTAAAGTTGCTTTCAGTTAAGACAGCCCAAACATGCATTTTAGTCTGGGACTAGACTTAAGCCATGTCTGTGAAACGGGGCACATGAGAACCAAAACTAATTTGTGTGAATCATGAGTTAACTAGACTACACCAGCACTGTATTTGTTTTAGAGTGCAGTTAGTGGAGGAAAATGCAAATAAAAATAGTCTTCTTTTAGGCTTTATTTTGTGGACTCAAGGGAGAGTTATCTAATTTTTTATAAATATTTTTTATATTTCATTTTTTATCTCTTTTTATCTCATCATCATCATTCAATTCAGACTGTCTGACATGCCACTGCTAAATAATGATACAGGAAAAACTTGATATATAGCGCGATATTTTTTTATAGCTCTCAATTTGTCTCATCTACAAGAGTGAACAGGACAATTAATAAGGGTTTCACGATTTCGATTTTAAATCGAAATTAATTCACCAGCTCGAACTTCGAATTAAAAAAATTTAATCGTCCATGCTGCCACGCCCCCATGTCACGTCCGGTCCGCGTGCCTTGCGGAAAAAAACACGCGCGTTGAAGTGCTGCGAGTCTATGGTCCTCTAACTTACCTACAGCCACTCAAAAGATAGCATGGCAACTGCAGATGCAGGAGACCCATCGACAGAACTTGAACCCCCTCCTCTTTCATTGAAGTCGCAGGTGTGGACGTTTTTTGGATTTCCAGTGAGTTATGTTGACAACGTTCGCGCTTCATATAAGCCACAGTTTGCAAACATCACAAGTCTCGCGGAAGTTCCGGGAGTCTCCCGCATATTGATAGCAGCTCCCTGATGCACTCAAATTAGTTAAAATCTCCCGGAATTTAGAGTGAGCGAGCAAGAGCGCGCATGCGAGCCAGAAAAAAACTGTGCTCCAAACCGTATAGCGCGCACACGGCAGAGAGCGAGAGAACTTGCGTGTGTGCCTCATGAAGCGCATGTAAGACAGAGAGCATCCTGATTGGCCGGTTTCGGCTTTAAAAAAAGTTAATATAAAAATTGAGAATCGAACCGAACCGTGACCTTAGAATCGAAAATTTAATCGAATCGAGGATTTGGAGAATCGTGACACCCCTAACAATTAAAGGTTAAGGTCACTCATCTTTTAGAGAATTTATACTGTAAATGCATCAGCTATCTGATTATATTACATGTATCCTACCTCCAATTATCCTAGAAGCAGATCAAATCTTATAGACATTTTTTGATTTGAGTAACTATATGAATCCTTTCTGAATTCACAGAGAAATTCTTCTGCTTACCCATGAACTGCATTTCCCATTCCCGAACACTTTCCATCTGTACAGCGTTCAGGTCTGAAAGGTCATCATACTCGTCCCGTAATGCATCCTTCTCCAGGCAAAATGTTGCCAAACCCCGAGAAGCATCACGTCCCGCAAAGATCCCGTAGGGGCCCTCTGGAATGACAGACATACTGTGAATATAATGGTCAGCAAGACAAATTTAAGATCTTCTACTTATTATAGGTTTAGGGACCAGAACTGAAAGTGCAATACTGCCAGCCAGGGCTCCACCAATTATTGTTAGATTTCAAATTATTTTGTGAAAAGAAAAACTGAAAAAAGTGCAGTTAAAGCTAAGAAAAATGTCCCACCCACAATAAAAAATATATATGAAAAGAATAAAGTAAAATTAACTTACTTTAAATAATTATTTGCCTTTGCAATGTAGCATCATAAAGGACTTAAAGTGGTTAAAACAACAATACATATAATTATTATTCATAATAAATAAGCAATAACAATTAGTAATAATTATTGATACCACTAATAAATAGTAGTAGAAGTTGCACTAGTAGTATTCATAAAAAAATGATTACAATTACTATACAAGAAGTCTGAAAAAAAGTTAAAGAAACCAGCTGAATGGCAATCAAAACAAAACTCTGCTATGAATCAACTAAAAGAAAACAGTTTTAGGGTCAGTGGGTCAGAAAATCCCAGACAAGCTGAAACCAAAGCAGTGTGTTGTCTCAAAAACAACCATCCAGCTGGGATGAATGGAGCCGCTTGCACAAACCAGAGGAATGCAGGTAAACACAGGTACTTCAGAACAGCTGTTGTAAATAACACACTGCGCTGAATAAGGAAATTATTGTGAGATGTCATGACAAAACAACACCAACAAGAATCAACTTCAGCTGTGCACAGACTATTCAGGCCACAGCATGAACCTTTCTTCCCAAACTGGAGACGTGACAGAGCGGAGCACAACAGACTGATGAACTTCAGTCACCTAATCTAGACAAACAAATGAGATGATGCGATAAAAGACGACAACAAGAGGACATGAACGCCTCGGACACTTGAGTTTTACTTCATAAGCTCCTGAACAGGAACTAGAATCCATGATTTATAAATAATACAGCTGTCAAAGCCAGATCATGCCTGACGATGACTAGGCTGCTCTGGCATGTGCAATTTATTATGTTCGCATTCTTGTCAGTGAGACGAAGCTTTAGTCATTGCTTTATTCAGAACAGAAGGCAAAAGAAGGGGAAAAAGGCCTCTTTCTATACTTCTTTTTTTGGTTCATCATCTGATCTTCATGTGGAAAAGCATGTTAGCTCTCTCTCACTCTCTCTCTCTAGCAGTTGAGCAATAATAGTCTTAAAAAATACAAGAGGTCCAGCCAAACATTGACCAAAAAGGTCCAAGTTGCCCTATGGTCCAGTGAGAACACACCACATCTGCCTACAAAGTTCAAACCTTTGCCATAGTCTCTTCGGCTTATAAATGAATGCAACTAGGGCTGCAACAACTAATCGATAAAATCGATTATAATCGATTATGAAAATCGTTGTCAACGAATGTCATTATCGATTAGTTGGTCTGCTTACGTCACGGGGAGCGTTTACTGGTACGCACACACACGCAAGGTCTCTCTCCCTCAGGCGCTCTGCCGAGCGCGCGCGCTACACGGTTTGGAGCAGTCTCTTCTGTCTCGAATGCGCGCTCTAGATTTCGGGAGTTTGAACTAATTCGCGGGCATCAGGGAGCCGCAATCAATATGCGGGAGACTCCAGGGACTTCCGGGATGTCTGTATTTTGTCTCGAGCATCAGGTTGTGCAATCAGTTCGCTCGCAACGTAAGTGATGGATTAAAATAGCGCTACCGCAGAAATAGGTTAAATTAAAACGGTGTTTACAAAGTGAAGCATTAAATACAAAGGCAGTTAATAACAGCAGCAGTAAAATATTGTTTTTTAGTCACTGTACTCAGTGGTTTTCAGCGAATGCTTGTGCACTAATGCATAATTTCTCCTGTCCTTTACTCAAGCCTGTTAGCTTGCTGGGTAACGTTACCTCCATTCCGTTCTCTTTTTATAGCATTTGTCTACTAAGTTTTAATTGTTTTTCAAACGCGATCTACTGCGGCTCTACATTCACACAATTGTTTTCAGTCTTTCTATATTTATTTAATCAATTTATCCTTATATTATATTCTTTTATATATTATATATAATATATATATTATATTCTTTATCCTTATATTCCTTATATATAATTAATTTAAATAAAAATTAAATGAATTATATATTTTAGATGTTTTTAGTTTGTTTTTAGTTCAGATATTCACATCTGAACAACATGTCTGTGTAAATTTGTTTTAACAAAAATTGTGTTAAAACATAATATGTTGGATATCATTTTTTTAACAATAATCATGTTTGTCAACTTGCCATCAGCAATTATCATTAAAAACAATGCAAATATTGATATTAGTAAAACTCATGTGTGGCTTTTGCACTTTTTAAAGTACACTTAAACACATAAATACCCTGATTTACGGTTTTATTTAGTTATAAAAAAAAAAAAATCTAATTTAATTTCTATCCGATTAATCGATTAATCGAAAAAATTATCGTCCGATTAATCGATTATCAAAATAATCGTTAGTTGCAGCCCTAAATGCAACAACAGGTAAATAAAACTAATCTCATATTATCTCCGTGTGAAATGCTGCAAGATGACAGACACACTGGATACAGGGATCTATGAATTGACGCACTGGTCAGAGTCTGGACTACTGCTGACACCACACCTTGAACGCTCCTCCACAAACACCACAGATGGTCAGATAACATATCTCATATACAAATATAGCCGAGGGAGATGTGAGGCCAAATCACAGACATTAGCTAGCATTGTGAATCAAAACTTGGTAAATACAAACAAAGGATGATGATGATCCAGATTTTATGTGCACTCTCGGTTTCACTTCTAAGCTGAGTCTCCAAATAAAGACTCCAGGCAGACAAAAGACTGCTGTTCTGGCTTTGATGGCAAAATATTTCAATTATTTTCTGCAGCAAACAGCTGTTTTGCACAGCAGCTGCAAGTCTGACCACACTTAAAGTACAGGGAAAATAAACAAGAATCTTCTCCTGCAGAGGAGAAAGGAATGAGGCTCAGGGCCTTGATTTCTTAACCAAGGCTACTGCTAAACTTAGCTGATCTTACATCCGTCATAAATCAAGCTGTAACTTTGCAAATTTAAACTAAGCAAATTGATTATCGCACAAATGAATTATCTATTAGTACAGTACCTGTTTGTACATTTGTCCACATCACATATGGCTCTCGTTCAAAAATGCACTGACATGATGATAGGTTGACAGGCCTGGGAAAGAGTTCACCAAGGCAAAACAGAGCAGGAGAATGTTGACCGCAGTTATGAATAAGACAGAAAGGGCACGCCAAGAGGTTGGCAAACTCCGATAAGACATCAGACCAAACTGTGCATCATACAACAGAGGTCTCTGGGAGAAAGGCTTTGTGTGACTTTACCCTGAGCAGCATTTACCAGAATGAGCTGGTCATTTGCTTTCCTCTGACCAGAGTATAAGCTGGTTAACACACAAGCTCTTCTCCTATGGCAAGCTATTGTTTCTTAAAACTAACTAGTATTTACTTTTTGATTATTACAAGAACTATTTCTAGTAAATGAGTATTTCCAGTAATCTAATTGTATATTTTACTGTTTCACACAAGTTACTATTCACATTTGCACACAGAAGTATGAAGTCATATTAATTAACAACACATAGGACTACTTACTTCATGCATATTTTACTGTTATTAATATAGGAAGTACATGTAACGTGTAAAAAGGACTCTAAAATAAAGTGTTACTGTAATGTAATTCTAGCTTTCACTATTTTACTAGTAACTACTGCTCATTTATTTATTCCAGTAGTGACTAATATCTATTGAATAAGTATTAGTGACAAATTGAATAGATACTAATAAATATTGAAGCATTCTCTAGTACTTATTAGATACTACCAACTTACCCAGTTGTGACATATATCAATTATTATTAGTAATTAATCTAAATCTGTGGTACTGATATTAAATAATAACTTCAGACTGGTGTGTGTTCAAACTGTTGCTGAAGTGGAACCTAATCCAGTTTTAGTAATACAAAAAGTTACACTTAATTTGAAGGTGCCCATGTCACAGTGTAGTGTTTAGTACAAATACGTGCTCGTAAAAGAGTAATATTAATTAATAACCACATCTATGTTCTATAGAATTAGACTTTGTGGTGAGTTGCTTGTAATTATGCAAAATGTAACGTACTTCTAATACTATAGTACGTACATGTAACAGGAACATTTTAAAATTAAACCTTCTCAAATACATTAATAGACCTGTACGAATACGTGTTTAGGATTAACCATCCCAATAGTTACTAGTATGAATACCAGGTTTACTAGACTTTGTTGACTGGATACTAGTATCTCTTCTCTACTGCTTAAGTTGAAAAACCCCGCTGAATGTGGGTGTGAGCGTGAGCATGAGCTCCTTACCGCGTCCGTAAAACTTTTTGCCACTGGTCACATCGAAGACCTTGGTATTGACTGCCATGAGGATGCGCGGGTTCTGCACCCCGTCGTACTCGCTCAGCTGCTGCAGGGTGAAGTCGCGTCTCCTCATCTTGGGTAGCGGCGAGGCCTCGCTGCCCCGGCCCGCGTCCTCGCCCGCCCTCCTCCACCACCGCGCGTAAAGCACGTAACACGCGGCCAGCACGAGCACTAGAACGCTGAGATTGAGTATCATGCCGCTTATACCGAGACCGGTCCCCGCATCCAAGTCCTCCGTCGTCCCCTGCTCGCCACTGGTGTCCGCCGCTGCACTCCTACCGTCCCCATCGTCCGCCATACTGCAACGATAGCGCCTTCCCACCTCACGCGATTGCCCGCCCAGCTGGCACACAGAAGCGCGTCTGATTGGCTGCCTGTCGCCGGAAACACCGCGTTGGCTCCTGGAATTTGTAGTTTTCTGTCAGCATGGCGCCTACAAGAACACCGAGCGCATGAGACCAGACAAAGGTATCAGGTTTCAGATAATTAAAACGCGCTAATTGTCACGATTATATTTATCATTAGCTAACCGCGATGAAATACAACAGTATTCAAAAATATGCTTAATAATTAGCCTAAAACTCAAGTATATATCATATTGACAAATCTATCACAAATTTAAAAAATTGATGTGCATTGAATAAAACTGATTTAACTGCTTTCAATATTACATGGCAGGCTATAATATCAAATATATATATATATATATATATATATATACACACACACACACACACACAAAATGTAACAAGGATAACAGTATCCACTATCAGACCTTTATCTTCACAAGCTAATTTCCAAGGTTACACAATTTATATCCCTTAACTCCCCCAGTTTCTGGAGACTTATTTGTTATTGTTTAAAAGTGTCTGATCCTTAACTCTAAAGTAATTGTTTACAGTGTATACTCAATGAACAGTATTGCTTACAAAACAGGAGCTGCATTGCTTTAAGTGTGTTGTGTTTATCATTTATTTTTAAGAGGGTTCCCGCAGTCACAGAAAACCTGGACATGCTATGGAATTTTAAGAGGGCTTGCAGGCCTGAAAAATCTTT
This sequence comes from Siphateles boraxobius, assembly GCF_051911475.1. Taxonomy (NCBI): domain Eukaryota; kingdom Metazoa; phylum Chordata; class Actinopteri; order Cypriniformes; family Leuciscidae; genus Siphateles; species Siphateles boraxobius. The sequence continues at coordinate 31,655,401 of NW_027508833.1, read as the reverse complement.
AAACAAATTTCTATATCAAAAACACATGCTTCAGGTTATGCTCAGCTATAAAATATTAGGTAAATATCGCTCTTTGTGAGTGCAAATTATTATTGTTGTTATTAATCGTACAGATGAAAAATGTCATGAAAAATCATTATTTAAAAGGTGTGGGAACCGTGTTAGACCCAGTATAACGACATTACACTAAACATTTGACAAGAAATACAATACATATTATTTTGGGGTTTTATAAACAGATTTTAATATATTTTATGTTTTTTTTACATTTTACAATTATGAAGAAAGAAAAAATTAAACCAACATGCATACCAACACACAAGCGCACAAACAAAAACTTCACAATAAAATGAATCAATAAAAATGAATTGATTGAAATTAGAGAGCTGCTTCTAATATTTTTATGTACAGTTTTCATAAGCAAATATGATACAATCGGGACATCAATTCAGTGTCTGATTAATGATCATAAGTGATGAAAAAAACAAAAACACTGATTTAATATTATCAGCAAAGATCCAACCTGCAAAATAAAATGCAAATAAAAGTATTCTCTTGGCCACCATGTTTGCAGTCATTTACACTCTCTCTGTAATATCAATAAAAAAGATTCTAATCAATTAAGAGAGTAAAACAATAAATTATCTCAAACAACTCCAATAGGATTAAAAATTTAAAAGGAAGGATAATTCCTCTCAAAAAGATAAAATTTCTTAGAAACTTCAAGTACACACGTTTTCCAATTTAAGTCAAAATTAATAAAAAGTTCAAAGATGTTTTCTCTTCCTCTACTCTGCAGATGTGGCCTTGTGACTTTGAGATCACCACTTCCATGACTTGAACGGCACAATATTCGTTTAAGAGCAGGAACATCATGTAGTTCCTGAAGATGTTAACACTTTTAACAATCCCTCGCTACTTTGGCCTGATATCAATGTACTTCTCGTATATTCAGCTCAGACACTCAGCTAATCATAAAAGCATAAAGAACTTCGTATTCCATCACTGTCATATTTCCTACACAAGATAAAAGAGCAAAAAAATGCAAAAAGCTATATAGTGTGTTATCTTGTGTCAACCTTAGTTCAAGTTAAAGATTTTTGTTTGTTTGATGAGCTTTTTTTTTTTTTGAGTTAAAAATAAATGAGCTAAAATGTATGTGCTGAGCAGGAAATGCACAGACACAAATTAAAAATACTTTTAAACACCAAAAGATAATTCATTATTTATGCTGACAGAGCTGTAAAATAATTATATTTTTTGTTGCTTTTGAAATGTAAGGCATTTGCAAAGGTAAAATAAAATTTTAAAAGAGATAAAACTGCATTCGATCTAGGAATGCATCTTCTGTAAACTTTACAGCAAAACAAGTTCACCATGCGTACTTGATTCTGAAACTACTACCTGTGGGAAAAAACAAAGAAAAGAAAAAGAAAGCAAAAAGATCTTCTGAAAGTTAACCTGTCCAGAAAAAGTGTCTAGTACAACACAAAGACGTCTCTGGTTTACTCTTTGTGAATGCAGCGTTCTGACAGTTGGTCTTTGCTCTAACGGTTTGACTGGCTCACTTCCGAGGTTACGGTGTAAAACGTGAGCCTTCATCAGCACTGAAAATCTTTTCACAGCTCTAGAGTTAGAATCACACTCAAATACTGTATATAGTGTAGTAAGGGCCTCATTTCTTTGGCTGTAGGGCTTCTTTGTTTTTGCTGGTCGCCGCCTCTCCTTTGCGAGCATCCGATGAGGTATTCTTCTTCACATTCTCTTTGGTTGGGGCTTTTGTAGACGGGTCATTAGCCATGCTGCTCTTCTGATTGGCTGGAGCTGCCTTGGCTGATGGTTGATTGGTGGTTTTCGTTGTCGTTGGGGCAGCGGCCTGATCAGTCGTGGCTGTTTTTGTCATTCCTTCAGTGGTCAGCTGATTGTCTGAAGATGTCTTGGAGACGGGGGTCTGTTTCGATGATGATGTCGAGTTGTGTCGTCTACGTTTCACCTCGTCTCCTGTGGATGACGAGTGTGCTTTCCGCCTTCCTCCTTCCTCTGCCATTGGTGGCTAAGGGCAGGAGATTTACACTTGATTTAGATTGCAAATAGACTAATATTATATACAGTTAGAAAGCAATTAATTGCATTTAGACTAATATTAATACATTATTCTGGACTCCAAAACTTATTTCCCTTTGCATAGTTTGCAAGGGATCACATTCACATCAAAACTGATGCCTATACTCACATCTACTCTGAAATCATCAATGCTCTTGAATTTGCTGAGGTATTCCTGGAGTTTGGGGTCAATGGGCTGATTCTTCACCTTTGCGTATTTCAGAAAAGCCCAGAATTTCTCCAGTCCATATAGCTGACCTACATAAACCCCCAAAAAACATCAGCATGTAGAGTGAAAAAAAAAAACAAAAAAACACATCACATGACTAAAAGATCAAGAAATACATTCAGAATTAGTTTTAGTGATTGACATTTGATGTAAACATTTAAAAACAGAAATGCAGACATGGCAGTCATGCAGAGGTGGTCGTTGACTAATAAGTTTACACCAATGTCCTGAGTAAGTGAATTTCACCAGAAAAAAACCCACCAAACATTGATGGTGAGTGATATGCAAAGTTAAAACAGAACAATAAATATTTCTTTCTTCGCATGTTTTTTTTTTATATTTGTTTTGTCAAAAATTATGGGTGACTGACCTTTCTCATAGTCTTGCATTGTCTCCTCTTGGAAGTCCTTGAAGATGTCCTGTCTGAATCTCCGCTCTAATCCATAACTGTAGAACCGGAACAGACACTCCAGTCCATACCTATGACAAACATTTGAACACACATTAGGACACCTTTTTTATTTTGGTTAGGTTTTTTATGCACCCTCTTGCAAAACCCACGAGGCTCTTGAGAAGGGGTCAAATTAACCTGGTTGACTTACTTACTGCCTGGTTAAGCATCTGAATTCTCAAAGGTGGATAAATTCTCCAGACAAGATCTACCGATAAAACAGAATTCAGGACCATGACTCTCACCTGTAGTTCTCCTTGGCGTCCTCCAAAGCAAACTGCTTGAACTCTTCGTACATCTTTCTGTTGAAGTTGTCTCTGAGGAAGAAGGACCAGAATCTGAAGAGGGTGTTCATTTCCTGAGACAGTCCCACACCTAATCGTTTCCTCTCTGAGGGGAAAAAAAATACACAAACATGAGAAATTCTTGCAAAGCAGTTATATAATCTGTGGTGTGAAAACAAAATAATCAGTGTACCATTGAGGCATCGACGTCGGTATTTGTGGTAAACTTGCTGGGTGAAGCCATTTTCTTTTAAAAGCTCATGGGATGGATGCCAGAACTTGGGCAGGGACTGTGGGGTGCAGCCGTAACTGCCTGACAGAGCGGGGGCTCCTTCTGACGGAGAAGCATTAGAGCTGCTGCACAGAGGACGTGGAGGAAAAAGGGACACAGTTGAGCCAACTGTCACCTCAGTGCTGAGAAAAAGGAATAAAAAAAAGTAACAAACCTGATAGAGGAAGTGCGGGGTCTGTGTTCTCGTGAGTCCATTACCCAGCCTACATGGCACTCCAGTGGAGGGTTAGAACTGTGACGGGTTTTCCTCTTTCTGGGAGTCTAAAGGGGTTAGAGAAAACATTTTTGTTTTTAAGACATTTGCACCTGGTTAGGATATATGCAAGAACTCCGGCATCGCCCTGAACTATATATATTTCTTTATTAAGTCATCCTTAAAATCACAAAATCTGTTTGCCCGGTACAAACTTACTTTTTCATCAAGGTTGCCAGTATCTTCTTTGATGACAGGGTAGAAGCGTGGGGTTTTAGTGGGGTCCTGTCTTCCAGGGGTACGTGGTGTGCGTGGGGTATGGGGCACACTGGGGGATTCTGGGACATCCGTGGGGAGAGAATGAGCCATGCTAGAATCATCTACAGAAAGATAGCGAAATTAATAATATATATTTTTTAAATATATGGAAATATAAAACATTGGAATTTAAAATTAACCAAGAAATTTCCTATATATAAAATCTTGCATTCATCTGTATAAATCTGCAACATTTCACATAGAAAAAAAATGAAATAAGTATAATTAAATTGATAAAATTTTGATAAAATACACAATTAAATAAATATTTAATTAATTGTTTACTGAAATATTTGTTTAATTAATAAATCAACGATCGACAGAGAGATAGACAGATTCCGTAGTTATCTCTTAGACATATGAAGTGTGCAATCACCTGTTTGACATGGTGGAGGGGGTGGGATCTCCAGGCTGTTGTCAATGGGAAGCTTAGGGGTCAGAGTTTCAAACTCGTCTTGGCTTATCACGTTGAGTTTTTTAAAGCTCTCCATATCCTATAAATGTGAACCATATTAACATTATACACAGAGCAAGAACATTACTTCAAGAAGACTGGAAGCATAAAAACTACAAGCGGAGCATCAAACTGAAAAACATAGACAAACTGTCCTTATGGGCTTCCTGTTTCTGCCTGTATGAACAATATATCATAACTGCTCTGTATCTGACTGCAGGCAGTGGCCTTGATCAGGTTTATCAGCGGTTATTACAACTTTATTGTCCATCATAAAGACTTCAGTCTATTTGGCCGTTGAAAGAGAAGCTTTTAGGCCCATCAGCAGCATTAAATCTGACAGTGTAGTCAATTAGAAGTTTTCCAAGAACATCATTTGCATTAACAGAGAGATGAATGTCTGGACGTTTTTTGGTACAGGCGACTGATATTATGTTGTTGAACCTTAATGTGTAAAATTCCACACTAACATCACAGCTCTTAACAATGAGAAATCATTTCATTTCATTTGATCTCAGAGTGACATCACAAACTCTTAGCTCATTTGAAGAAAACCCCATGTGCTCATTTCTGTCATTTGGTGCAGCTGTTTATCAGGTGTCTGTCCTATGAACTCCAGCCCACAGAGACCTTGGTCTAGTTAACACAGATGTTACGACTCCCATGAGCAGGAACAGGTGGGTAACCCCGATACCACTGTGCAGTTTAAACACACTCATTCGATTCAAATTAAACAGCCAAATTCGTTTAGAGTTTGCAAACGGCTCAGATTCAGTTAATGTTAGTATGAATGGGCTCATTAATCTAAATATGTCATACTTTTTTAATCCAGGAGGAGCCAATTGAGACCAGAACCCAACACATATTGAATCCTAGAGTGCACAGAAGACACGATGTGTGATCTTAAGCATATATTTCAGTATATTTTTGGCAACCACAAAGCAATTCAAACATTTGCAGTGGGAAAATTCCCATGTTACTGCTGATTATGGACATTTATCTGAAGACAACAGCTGCTGAACAAACGCCACACTCAGCACAAACTATAACTCTAATAGAGTTACTATTACGCACTCATTTTCTCTTTAAACGAAACTCTTTTTGTTTGTTTACACTACTGTTCATTCAGGAAAATTTTAAGAAATAACTTTTATTCAGCTAAGACGTGCTAAATTGGTCAAAAGTCATATTAAAGATTTTTACATAATTACAAAAAAATTCTAATTCAAATAAATACTGTTCTTTTGAACTTTCTATCCATCAACAAATCCTTTGCCATGTTTCTTGAGCATCAAATCAGCATATTAGAATTATTTCTGAAGGATCATGTGACACTGAACACTGGAGTAATGATGTCGAAAATTCAGCGTTGCCATCACAGAAATAAATGAGTTTTTAAAAGATATTAAAAATACAGTTATTTTGAATTGTAATAATATTTCACAAGAGCAAATTTTTTACTGTATTTTAGTCAAATGAAAGCAGCCTTAGTCAGACATCTTTTTTTTTTTATCTAACAAATATTAAACTTTTGAATGAAAGTGTGTTTTATGGAATTAAGGTGGGAAATATGATGACAAGATGTCAAACTCATGTCACTCATATGATGGCAACTCCACAGTGCCATTGTAAGAAATATAACCTTTCAACATAAGTTATATTCAACATTTAAAATAAGGGGGGATGTTTATCAATTATGTAGTTAAAGGGAGACTTCAGCCCAAAATGAAAATTCTGTCAAGCTTCTCTCTTCCATACAATGAAAGTGAGTGCTGACCAGTAACAGCCTTTCACTATATTGAAAAGAGCATCTTGGACATTTTACTAAACAACTCTTTACTTAGACAAACTTTAAATTATTTATTACATTAAAATAATAAAAATTCACAAAGCACAATCACTCTCACCTTGGCATTGGCACACTCTTGCAGTCCGTCTTCCGTTGTCCAAAGATCCTGTTCATAGTAGAACAGTCCATCGTTAATGGCTTTGGCGAGGTCAGTTGTGATTTTGGCACGTGACACATGGTTCCCTGTCCGATCGCCCCCAGGGTGTTTCCGCAGGTGAGGGGGGGTCTGAGTAACGATCAGGATCTTGTTAACGTCTCGGTCATCAAGTTCATCATCAGAATCGTCATCTGACCAATCAGTGAAGGTGTTCTTGCGAGGTGCTGTGAGCCTTTCCATTTCTTCATCAAACAGGAAGTCCAGTTCCTCCTGGACTGCTTCAGGTGGCTGCTTAGGGCTGGACTGAACCAATTCTGTGTTCTCCTGAAGCAAACACAAAACATGTCTTATTTCCTTATAATAAATATGGAAAAAGAAATGATGCAAAGAGAAAACTGTAAGCAGGACAAATACTCAACTGCAGATGGGAACGACTCAAGAATAGGAGGAGGAGGTGGTGGTGAAGAAGAATGAAGAGGAGGAGGAGGAGAAGAAGGAGAGATAGGAGGAAGAGGAGGAGAAGAAGAAGGAGAGATAGGAGGAAGAGGAGGAGGAGAAGAAGGAGAGATCGGAGGAAGAGGAGTTACTGAGGTCTGCACACCCACAGGACAGGAGATGGAACAATGGATGGAAAGAGCACATGATGGATGAAGAAATATGGAGGAGGAAAAGGAAAGATGTGTGTGATCAAACCATGCTATAAATCCTCTAGCAGAAGCATAAATTATAAAGAAACAAAGTTTTATAAAACGAGAAATGCCCAAAAAGCAAGCAAATATTCTACAGTTGTGTTATGGTTTTAAATTACTTTGCAATGAATGAAGCAAACTAATAGGGATGCACAACACTTTGGTTATTGACCAATATTGAGATTCAATACACTCCTGGGCACAAAAAATGGGCTAAGGCCAAAATGGCTAAACACTAAGCTTTTAATTGTCTTAACCACAAATTATTAGGGGGGGAATTATGTGTTATTGTCAGGAAATGAGCAAAATGTAAGCAAATGCACTACTTAAAAAGCCATTGCTGTCTCTGAAAAACTTCAAAACCCGAATGAAGTTTTTGGTAGAATATGGGAAGTTTGATTTGGTTTGAGTGGTTCAGCAGAGTTGTGTGGACATGAGTTGCATGGTGTGACTGTTGGAATTAGGGCTGCATGATTTGGGGAAAATGTCATATTATGATTATTGAGGTCAATATTGCGATTGCGATATGTGATTGCGATATAATAAACAAAGGGTTTCATGAGTCAACTTGCTTGGTTCTCAAGGAAAATGCACACACAGACTATTGATAACGCTGAAATGTGTATTTCTCAACTCAAACTAGCAACAACAACTAAATTATTGATAACACCTATAATGATCAATAAGCCATTGATGTCTGAATAAAAATACCCCCACAATTTTGAACATTAATTATAGCCATCCAACATTACAGTGATTCCGTCATTACAATTGAAAGCTATCAATTTTTTTTAAACATTTATTAGACTTCAAAAACTATAACATCTTCCTGTCTATCAGGTGGGACATATACAGAAATTGAATAAAGTTATCAAACAGTCTGTGCTGCATAAATTTTAAATTATATATAGACTAATCCTTATTAAAGTTACAAACTTGTAGGATTTAAAACAACAGATTCTAGTTTCTTAGTTTCATTTTTACTTTATTTAGACAAAATAGTACTGCATTTTTATTTGAAATCAGCCTTTACATAAAAACTAACGTTGGCTTAATGGTATTGGTCAGATTTCAGTGCATCCCTACAAAACACTGACATTTATCACTAGAGTCTGAACGGATCCGGAAGTACCTTATTTTTTCCAGTGGAGTTTCTGTGTCGTTTTTCCACCTGTATCCACGGCTGGACATCTGGATCAGAGAGACTGCCGGACCGCTCTTTTGGGGTATTCCCATCTTCACTAGAGCTGCTTTTTGAGTCGGAGGGAAAGTATTCTTTGGACTGAGGTTTGGCTGTGTCGGTGGCATCACTAGTTTGGCCATTCACCAGAGTGGGTTCATCCATGTGCTGACTGACTGGGGAGGACGATACTGTGACACATGTGGAGAGAGAGAGAGTGTAAGTGAGTGAATGTGAATGCTAAAGGAAACAGTAACAGAATAATTCATAATTGCAAAACAATAACAAGTACAAGAAAAAGGCTAAAAAGGCTAGAACAAATCAGAACCTGTGCTGAGGGAGGTGAATGTCTGTCCTGGGACGAACTCGGGGCAGTGAATGAGCTGGGAGAAATCTGTGCGTGGGGAGTCTAGAGGGGGACCCGGAATGGGCCAATGCTCCGGCTCTTCTTTCCTACGGATCTGCTCATCAACCAGCTCCACGACATCACTGTTCTTCACCGCCTGCTCATACACATAAAAACAGATATAACGCAGACTAATGATTATAATCTCTGATGTGTGTGTCCTGTAAAAGAGGTAGGTCGGGCCGAGGTAGGTCAATGTCACCTCTTTTATGAGGTTGATATCGGTGGTGAGGGCCTGGACTCTGTGGAAACTGGCGATCAGAGAGATGGGCAGAAACCCTTTTGTATCCATCTTTCTCCGCAGGAAGAAGTCACGCTCCAGGTTTGGGAGACTGAAGTAGTATTCACTGAAAATAAACCAAAACAGCCACATGTAAACTCCAAAATAATAATTAAACAATACAGTTTCACATTTGCTGCCTCTAACTACGGTGTAATTAAATACTAACCACAAAAATAGCTAGTGCATGTCACATCTGTGTGCAAAAATAAATAAATAATTACATACAACTTAGATATCATTATTACACATCATATATATTAAAAGCCGTGTACTTATTAATACACAAATAAAAGAAAATATATATTACCTCTGAAAAGCATAAATATACACACACACATACATAAACATAAATATATATATATATATATATATATATATGAGGTTTCTTTAATAGTTTTGTTAATTTGTTCCATGCGCATCTGGTATAATGGCAGTGATATGTTTATTTTTTCTGCAATTATCCTTTAATGTGTATAAAACTAATAAAACAAAACAAAAGAAAACCGATATATAAATAAAACAAATGTCTGAGGTCACTAGAGCAAATTTTGCATTTTACTAATTTAATATAAATATTTTTTATTAAAATGTTATTATCACTATAAAAATCAACTGAAAAGTTTAATTGAAACATTAACATTTCAGAAGGTCTTAGTATTTGATGCATCTCTCTCTTACTTCAATGACATCAGCACGTGAGCTGCATGAATAGAATATTTTGAATTCATTTTTTGCCATATCATAATTTTTTAAACCCTAAAAGCCTAAATTAAAGAAAATCCCAGATTTTCCAAACAATCTCAAACGAGACTATATGTACGACAAAAGCTTGCAAAATATTACATTTTTAATTATTTATTATTTAATGCAATATAAATGCTATTTTCATGGCAGTCTTTCGGTGTAGTACACATATCCAAGAACAGCTTTGTTCAAATTTTCTGTGGGTTATTACAGTCTTGTTCTGGAGCTGCTGCAGGCGGTTGCACTCACACTAATGGTTAAATGTGCAAACTTACAAGAAAAAACTGAAACGGACATCATGGGAATAAGACAGAGATCCCACATCCCTTTAGCTATCATCTATCTCTTTTCCAGCAACAAATGCATTCACAGATCAACACTCTTTCGCTGTCAATGTCTGTCCTCTGGGTTTCAGGTGAGGAACGGCGCAGTCCCACAGCAGATGGCAGAGCCTCTGGCAGGATTCCAGTGAGACCAGCTGCAACAAGATCTCCACTATCACTGCTGAATTTTACATTTAAATATTGTACACTAATAATTTAGAGCCTCTGTGGACAACCGGTTTGGAGAAAAGTTGATCAAATTTCTACTAACACATGCAAGTTCCTAAAATGAAGCACCTGAAGGTGGAAATTCAGAGACGTGACTGATGATGAAACCCACTTCTTTGCATACATGAAAATTTGTAAAAAAAAAAAAAAAAACCTCCCCTTTAAGCAGCAGAAGTGTTCTGGGAGGAACGGTGTGGCCTCCACCCAGAACACACCTTACATTCCAGCAGCTTTAGTCAGTCGAGGTTGTCCCATAAGACATACTCCAAATGAATCTGGGGAGTTTCAGTCGAGGTGTTATGCAAGTTTCACTCGCTAGTGTGTTTAGGTGTGATGAAAAACTGTCCTGGGACAACATCCAGTACAAGGAAATTAGAAATGTGGCAAATTACACAAATAACAAAAAGATATTAAAAATAAATGGATACAGAATTGGGTGGATAAATACGACACTTTAAGGCTGCATTTAAACTGCAGGTATTGATGCCCAATTCCGATTTGTTAACTATATCCAATTTTTTTTTGATGACCAGTTTACATCTCCTTTTAAAAGTGACCCATATCCGAAGTCTGCATTTTCACTATAAACTTGGCCAAGTAGCACAAGGTAGACATACTGACCTGGAAAAGGAAGTAAAAACAGCATGATTTGCAATGGACGCATACAAAATGATAATACAAGCTTTTGCTTTCTGCACAATCTTTAAAGGTCAGACAATCATTGGTCTCTTAAGGTGGAGAGAAAAGAGTCATGTGATCACGGTTGGTGTCCACTTGAGTTGATGTCATCGGTGCTTTTTCAATGACGTACGACTCGCATTATCAGTACGTATCCGTATTATCAGTCTTTCACAATATAGACTATTATGAAGCAACAAAGTTAATTTTGAAGTGGAAGTCATTAGTGAAGCAACTGTGGCTGTTTTATAAAATATAAAAACTTTTTTTTTATTTACTTATCGGATTTTACAGATAACGATAACTAGGTTGGGCAAAGCTGGCCGATAACCGATTAATTCACCGATTGTTTTAAAAATGAATGCTGAATGAAAGCAAACATAACACATAAAATAGTTCTGAACTTTATTACAAAACTGAAAAAACTGTACTGAACCATGAAAATGTACTGTACTTTTTAAATGTAAAAATATTAATTTATTAGTTAATGAACTAACATGAATGACATATCTGTATAATTAATTTTAAGAGATATAACTTTAATTGTTGAAATAAACAATACGTTTATTAATCTTAGTTAATGTTACAAATGGACTCTTATTGCAGTGTTACCATTTCCTATAAATCCAAATCATATAAATTTAAATATGGCCATCTTTAAACATCTACACAAAGGCCATGCATTGAAAATAAAAACACGTGTATATTGTATCTATACTCTCACACTTCATTTGCTTCCATTTTAGGACACTTGATGATTATCTAAATAACCAACAATGTATTAAATTAACAATAAAAAATCCTCATGTCACTAGCTTTAAATATGCAACTTTGCTGCATAACGAATGCATAAAAGCGACCAGCTGGATATAAACTAATGCAAATAGATGGTAATAATTGTGACATTAAACATTTGGGTAGGACTTGCATGTTTTATTGTCACATTGTTTTAACCGCTTGAGGTACTATGTTAGCGTCCTCACAGCCCTGATGGCAAACATAATGCTGTTCTCCATTAATGCAGCATCTAGTCAACAAATGAATTACTTTATAATTATATGAAAACATGTACATTAGTGTACTGTATACATACCATGTCGTTGTCTATGTTTTAAATCTACATCTGATGTCCCGCTCTGTGCAGCGTGCAGTCTCACGTGTCAAAACAAACACTACGATGCATCATTGTTAGTTTTTCTTTCGCCTATAGAGGACGCTCTCTTACTGTGTAATGACAGTGGAGCCTTTTCAGCCGCTCCAGCAATGGTCACAATCCGGAAAAACTATCGGTATGGATTTTTGCCAATAACCGATTGTTCCAGCAATGAGTTATAGATCCAAGCAAAACCGATCAATCGGTCAACCTCTAATATATATATATAATTTCTTTTTCTCTGATTTCACCCTCTTCTCTTTACTGTTTTTGAGAGACAGGTTTCAGATCAGTGTTAAACAGTCAGTCATCAAAAGCATATATGTTTTTCTGTGTGTGTGTGTGTGTGTGTGTGTGTGTGTGTGTGCGTGTGCGCGCGCGTTTGCTCCCTGTGGACTTTCAGCTCCTTATGTTCACAGTGTTGAGTGAAGTAAGCTTGGCTGAATTCTGAGAATAAGATCACATGGGCATGAACGCACACACACAAACAATAAACACATGCTGGGTAGTAGAGGGAAAACATGAATACAGACTTGACTATATGCATACAATATACGTTTTCATTTCCACATGAAATGCAAAAGTAATTTTTTTTGTAATTTCTGACTAAGAAACGCACCCACACACACAATGCACCCAGTGTCCTCTGCCCTAATCTTTTTGACTCAGATCATCTGACCCCTTCCCCATCATCCATAAGGCAGAGGAGCTAAATTAAGGACACGTACAGACAAGGCAGTGATAGGCCGCCCGAAGCTGCAGCTGCTCCCCCTGCTGGTGGTAATGCATTAAACACTTTTTTAAAAGACTGACCATATTATAATACAACAATGCTCACACTGTTCGGCTTATGTTACTAAACTAAAGATAAACCTTGAATGTACAAATTCTCTAATGTGTCCAAATATGACCAATAAAATCACAGTTTTATAAAATCAATCTGGCGCACTGAAAGCCGGAGAGCTGAACAAGCAAATAGTGTGCTGTATTTAGTTTAAATGCAAAGAGAGGAGAGATTTGGAACTTACATTTGGCGTTTGATATATTCTTTAAGCAAATTCTCCTCAATCGTATACATCTGCACCCGATTACCGTCGTCGTAGTAATAGATCATGTTATTGCCGAACTCGGCTGGAACCGTGGACTTATCCTGGTAAGAGTCCCGGTAACTGTGGGAATAATCATAGCGACCTGGAAAGAAAGAGATAAGATATAAAATATTACATGATAAATATAATATAATTGTTCCATGGCAAATCGTTTTGGCTGAGGGCAAAGTGAAGTTTCATAACTTTATATATTTAGGCTATTTAACTTTAACTTTGTAGCCTATTAGAGAGCTGACTAATGTTTGACTGAATTGTTTGCTTTATTGCTCATTGCATAGCTTCTTATAGCCTACCTATTAGGCTACTTATACTTTTATAATGGATATTATTGATAATTAAAACTGACATTTAACAAAAAGAGACAGGGTTGTGTAATGTTATATATTCTAAAATATATAAAATATTCTTTATATATATATTTTACTATGCATTCTCTTCACTGTATGTGTACATGCATAATAAAATAAAACGATACAACCCTGTCTCTGTTTGTTAAATGTCAGTTTTAATGATCAATAATGTTTCATATTTTTGAAATGAAAACAAAAAGAAGCAGGGTTGTGTTTTATATTTAGTGTTGTTATAAATATATGCAGTGAAGATAATCATGGGCGTTGCCTGAACCACATTTGTGTGGCCATTAATATGTTCATTTATAAATGAAAAGAGGTGTTAAAATATACATAAAAAAATAACCGGAGTAGCCAGAGCGAGCTGAGTGACGCGATAAAGAACCTCGGGAGCTCGGTTCTCCTGAGTCGAACTTTGCAAGTCTGAACTACCAAGGACGCAAGTCCGAAGTTTGCGTACTTGGTATTGAGGAACGGCCAATATTGGCCCGCGTTCTGTTTTCTATCATGCGCCGTGCCCGTTTGCGATGACGTAAGATGCACGCAAACGCACCAGGGTTCGATAGAATCAAGTTGAGTGTGAAACCAGACCAACGCTGCGGTGGGCGCAGGGAACAAACGCGCTAGGATTCGGACCGTAGTGAACCAGCTGTAGCCTGACATGCATTTCAACTAAGATTAATTGAGTGAACACGGAGCAGTTTTTCCGTGAGCGGGAATTGAAAACCCGGACTGGCCCGGAAGCGAAGAGATCACAGAATGTTAGAGTGGATAGAGGAACGTGCTTTCGACCTATTCAAACTAAAATTAAGACATTTATCACACTATTTGAGAAATGAAAGCCTATTTACGGCCTTAAAATTATGAAAAGTGAACTTTAGACATTAAGGACAGACAGGAACCCTGCAATTGACGGAAATCCGTCATAGACTCGCTGCAATTAACGGAAATCCGTCGTAGCGACGGAGAACTTTAATCCCTGTGTATATATATATATATATATATATATATATATATATATATATATGCTGCAATTGTGACAAAAAGCATCATGATTGTGGGAAACAATTAAAAAAATTGTGGAAAAATTAAAACAATTATTTTAATTTTGAGTGTGCATTCCCGCTCAGTTTGCTTAAAATGTACATCCCGCTCCAACTTCACTTTAATTTGACATGAAATCAATCATTTTTAAGTATAAAACTGATTTAATTGACAGTCTGACTGTGAGAAACTATCTGACTTGGAGATGTTTATTTGTTACCTCGTCCACGACCTCTGCCCCGACCGCGACCTTTGCCCCTGCCCCTCAGGCCTCCACGGACATTGCTGCCCTCACTGCGAATGCTTGCCGTGTCATCAAAGAAATCTCTCTCTCTTCTCCAGCCTGAGGGACACATGAAAGAAAAGGACAAGATAAGAGCTCAAATTAACAGTGCAATTCAAGGTAAAATATTTCCAGTGGTGGAAATTAAAAAATGAACACTTATGTTTCAGGCATTAAACATACATTCATCCGTTTTTTTTTTTTTTAAACTGAGTTTTCATTTCAAAACGCTCCCCGTCCACACTAGCGTTTTCAAGATTGTAATATGGAGAAATCACCAAAGGAACATTTATCTTTAGCAACATTATGAAAGTAAATTGCAGGCTAAACAATGCTGGTATGACCATAGAAATCAACGGGTGCAGTATGCGTCACATGCCTAAATGCATTTTTGAATACCTCTGTTTTCATAGTCCACACTAAAATGCAAAAATTGTGTTTTCAAAAACGCTGTCTCGGTGTGGACGGAAGGCCAAAACAGAATGAAAAAGATGCGTTTTCAAAAAAGGACAAGGCCTCAGTATTTGCTTTGGTCCCTCTATTGCTTTAATGGCAGCAACATATATATATATATATATATATATATATATATATATATATATATATAAAGTGGTCGGTGAGTGCAGCGGTTAGGTAGACCTATTCAACGGCCCTTTAACTTAAATATCTATTCAGCCAATCACATAGCAGCAACTCAATGCATTTAGGCATGTAAACATGGTCAAGATGATCTGCTGAAGTTCAAACTGAGCATCTGAATGGGGAAGAAAGGTGACTGGTTGTTGGTGCCAGGCTGATCTGAGTTTTTCAGAAACTGCTGATCTACTCTGCTTTTCATTCACAACCTTCTCTAGGGTTTACAGTGAATGGTCAGGAAAAAAAAGGAAAATATCCAGTGAGTGGCAGAATAGTTCGAGCTGATAGAAAGGTAACAGTAACTCTGTAACAAAACAAAACAAAACGGCATAAACAACTCGACAGCATGGATCCATCCTGCCTTGTATCAATGATACATGCTGGTTCTGGAGGTGTAATGGTGTAGAGGATTTTTCTTGGCACACTTCTGGAGAACAATTGAGCATCATTTAAACGCCACAGCCTATTGTTGCTGACAATGTCCATCCCTTTATGACCCCAGTCTACCCATCTTCTGATGGCTACTTCCAACAGGATAACGCACCATGTCACAAAGCTCAAATCCTCTCAAACTGGTTTATTGAACATGGCAATGAGTTCCCTATACTCAAATGCCCTCCACAGTCACCAGATCTCAATCCAATCGAGTACCTTTGGGATGCGGCGGAATGGGTGTGCAGCTAACAAATCTGCAGCAACTGCGTGATGCTTTCATGTCAATACTGACCAAAATCTCTGAGGAAAATGTTTCCAGCACCTTGTTGAATTTATGCCAGAATTAATGCAGTTCTGAAAACCCGGTAGTGCATATGGTTTAACACACATTATGTAAAAAACAGAACTTTCCGAAACCAGTATGAGGGCTTTTAGTAATGTCTTATATACTCCTGCACATGTCCTGCCACAACATTTAGACAATAATTCATAACAAATGATCCCTCACTAAAATTTAAAAAAATAATATGAGATTTATGAAGTAATTAAAGACCCATTTAATTAAGTAATCAGTTGTGTGTAATACTTCAAGAATGTTGAGTGTCTGAATGTGTGTGTGGCAGTGTGCATGTGTTAAGACATGCGTCTGAGATTTAAAGCATTTACGTTTCTGAAACCCGCCCAGGCATCATGAGAATTTCTAAGCTCTCAATCCTTTCAGTGTCTGTCTTTTCTCACTCTTTTTTAGCTGGAGGTTGCTGCAAGTACATGTGATCATGTACAAGTTAACACATTTCTCGAAGTTTGTTCGAGTGTTTGAAAGGTGTCAAGTAATTTTTTTCCACTTCCCATCTAATTAAACGAGAAGTACTTTTGACAAGTTTGTATAACCCTTTGAAACATGTCATTCAATACAGCAGACAGATGTTTAGAAGCCATTTTTAACCACTCGTGGTTTTATGTTACAGTCAAACCAGTGACCATGGGTAATTACATTTGACCTTTACCCATAATTCTATATGACTGTCTGCTTTACATGCCATTGTGTTTAGTTTTTTTTTTTTAAACAAAATACAAAATCTTGCAAATGAATTTGGGAATGATTATGATCTTGTTTAATGACCCCCCCCCCCTTTAACTATTAATTAATGCAGATAAGGGATAAAAAAAAAAGATCACTACAGTGTGTGTGTAATGATCACTGATATGAGACAAAGAATATAATTATATCCGTCTCAGCTGTTTTAAACCACATAAGGGTGGTACTGAAACCCCTCATGATTGCTGCCATGTTCCCGAATGCCGAACCCCCCTTTTATCAGATGCAGAATAAATTAATCATGGATAATAAATACTACTATGAATAGGACATTTTTACAATGGCTCCAGTAACCACAACCTTTTGCATGATGCTGCATTCATGCCAACAGGTATCAAATAGTTTGTGCACCTTCAAGAACTATGAATGGAACATTCAGAATTGCATAAAAATCATACTTGAGTAGCTGAAGTATGTAGTTTGTACTTCTGTACACCAGTGTTAATTTTGTCAGCAAATTTTGATTTAGTTTTAGTCTTAGTCTTTTGACTAAAATGCCATTTAGTTTTAGTCATATTTTAGTCATCTGAATTGTTTTAGTTTTAGTCTAGTTTTAGTCGACGAAATACAATAACATTTTAGTCGACTAAATCTACAGTAGATTTAGTCGACTAAAATATAATGGGTTTAGTTCAATTGTAATGCATTAATTTAGAATTTCTCTAAAATTTCCAAACCCATATACTCCCGGAGAAAACATCTATTAACCTATTAATATGAATGATTTTTAAGTTTGAACATGCAATACAGATACAGATTTAACTGCTGTTACTTAAAAAATATCTTAAAATGAAATAAAACCACTTTTCCTAAAGTACAACACAGTCTTCTTTACAATGAATGATATATTCATTCCTTATAACTACTTACACATCATTCTTTATTCTTTCAAGCAGACATATTTATTTGTATGAATTAAATATAATTAATCCTTATTAAAGCTATCAACAAACAGTGAATGCTTTTCTCTTTTTCTTTTGTTGCTTGATCAAAATTAAGGACACGGACCGCATTAGGTTTATTGCCACTGTCACTTTAAGACGTCGGATCATGTCCAATGACATGCGGATACAATTGCACTGATGCACATCCGACACACTCACAGTTTAAGACATAACCAGCATAGTTTACATGAATACTCTCCAAAAAGGACATTTAGACATACTGTTGTGTATTTCTCCATTCAGACACGAAAGAGAGCTCAATTCAGTAGCCCACTCGCAGCGTGTATTGTGCATGACTGCACGCTTCGGGTTAGGTGTGTGCGCAAAGAAAACCGCACCGAATAGAGCTCTTTTTTGCATCGTCACTCTTATTCAGAGATCTATATGTCTGCTCTACTCATTCTCCCAGACGTTCACATTTTTTAACGTTTTATGACCGCGGGGTAGATCACGTTACAGTAGCCTACAAATGTGCGCATCTACCACACACGCAGGACATCAGTTCTGACGGATCGCTTCCCAAATCGTCACTATCTAACATTTTCGTCTAGTTTTTATTCGTTGACGAAAATGTCAATAGATTTTCGTCATAGTCTTTGTCATTCAAAACTAGGTTTTATTTAGTTATCGTCTCGTTTTCGTCTGTGAAAAAATGTCGTTGACGAATAATTTTCGTCGTTATTTTCGTCAACGAAATTAACACTGCTGTACACTATTGTTCAAATGTTTGGGGTCATTTTTTAAGTAATAATTTTCTTTAGCAATGATGCATTAAATTGATCAAAAGTGACAGTGAAGACATTTAAAACAAAATAGATCATCAAATATTTCAATGTCAAATAAAAGCGTTTTTTTTTTTAAACGCATCACAGTTTTTACTAAAATATTAAGCAGCACAACTGATTTCAGCATTGATAATAATAAGAAATATTTCATGAGCACCAAATCAGCATATTAGAATGATTTCTGAAGGATTGTGTGACACTGAAGACTGGAGTAATGATGCAGAAAATCCAGCTTGACATCACAGGAATAAATGACATGTTAAAAAATGTTAAAATAGAAAATGGCTATTCAAATTTTAACAATATTTTGCAATATTACTGTCTTACTATATATTTGATCAAATAACTGGAACCTTAGACATCTTTCAAAAACATTTTAAAAAAAGATTACCAATGCTAAACCTATAAACAGTAGTGTATACAGCGTATAGTACTGAAAACAGTGTGTATTATTCATCAGACTGCCAAAACTTTAAGGCATATTTATACACAAAATTGGATAACAACAGAGTTCATTTGCAACAAGATAACTGGAAAGTTTTAACCATGCAATGTGATGAGGTCATATGACAAATGAAGATGTCATATGTCCAAGATGTATCTCTACTCTCTGAAATGTCTGTGTAAAACTGTCATCTGTTATTTAAGAAAAAAAAAACAGTAAGCAACATACACTGCACAGCTTGTAGTAAGGATACGAACACAGCCATGTAAATCAAATATGGATTTGTAGTTGAGCGGTCTGTCTCACCTCCTCTCCTGCGGGGGGCACTGCTGTGTGTTTCCTCTCCATCCTCGGTCTCTTTCTCATTCGAAAGTCCAGTTATCGGATCCGACTGTGCTTCCCTGTTCTCCTTACTGTCACTCCCATCACTTCCACTCTCCTTCTCCCCCCCATGATCCTTCTTCCTCTCCCTCCATCCAGACGTCCCTTTCCTCCCATGTGTGTTTATCACATTCTGCTGCTGCTGAGGAGTGCAACAAAATCAATATCTCAGTTAAATAAATCTGAACTCAGCAGAATAAAGCCAGTAGTCCAGTCAGTGAAACCCAACAAGACAGATACATGATATGGAGTGAACACGGTTCATCATGACAGTGCATAAAAGTTTCATAATTTCATGGGATTATAACTCTAAATCTGAACACTGGCAGACAGACATATAGAGAAGCAAAAACGCAGGAATAAGGCAGTTCTTAAAAGCATAGTACATTTACTCTTCCTCATGATGTTTTAAGATGTATGCTTTATTTCTTCTTCCGTGGAACAACAAAGATGTTTAGCTGAATGAACAGGTTGCTGTTTTCCATACAAATATAAATGAATGAGGATCTATACTGTCATGATCAGAAAATTTGATGGTCACAAATATGATTATAAAATGTTGTCCATATTATTTGTGTGCTAAATTTCAAGTCTTCTGAAGAAATACAATAGAATATACAAGCAAATACATGATTTGAATAGCCAGAAGGAAAGACTTGAATTATGTCTTAAATTTCAATGCGTTAAATGCTATCATATGATGTCTAAGTAACTGGAAATATAGTACACAAGTCATATGGGCCACTTTTATGGTATGGCTTTTTTCCTATTTTTGGAGCTTGACTGTAAAAGTCAAGTTGGAGCTTTACATCCACTTTTGCTGTATGGAAAACAGCAGCTAAGAAGTTCTGCTAAATATCTACTTTTGCATTCCACAGAAGAAGAGTGAAAAAAAACACACAAATACACACAGAGGATAAGAGACAACATTATTTTGAATCTTGCCAGGATATATTTTAGTTTATAAAGTATATAAATCTATTTTATTTTATATTTGTTTTTTAACTATTCCTTTTACACACACAGTTGTTCTCAACCTGTTTGACTCCAAGGCTTCCACTGTCCAAGACCAAATATGATGGCACTCGATTTAGGATATTTCTGCTGTAATGACAAAGCTGCTTGTTTTAAAACTTTTTTTATTTACAGAAACAAGGAGTGGCAATTTTTTTAAAATCTAATAAAATAATTACATTTAAAAATATACAATAAAATAACTAAAATTAAAATAGTTACATTTCCATAATTCTATAATTTTAAAAACAATGTATTTCAGGGTTCATACTTGTGACCAACGTATTTGAATGATGTTTCCAGTCTTTTGTGATTACGGGATAAGGTTTTTAATTCCCCACCCCCACATATAGCAATTTATCCTTGATAAAATATTTCACAGTTTGACAAAACAACTAAAACTCATATTCATTATAGAAATTAATTACTTTTTTATGTCTGGCAACGTTTGGTTTTTTTTATCTCTCCAAATACAGTATCTAAGTTTTCCAAGAGAGAAGGAACAAATTAAAATAAGTAATACGTCTTTTTTTTTTAGATGTTAAAATTTTTTTTAAAAGCTTGACTGGTCTTCTTTTAAATAATTTACAATAAAACTACTATAAACCATACAAAAGGTTGTGATTCTTCCTCACCTCCTTATTGGCGAGTTCTCCTGGGGTAGGCCAGTTTGTGATGTCACTGAAGTCACTTGACTGCAAACAGGAACAAAGGAAAGAGATTAAGAAAAGAAGAAAAAAAGTTACATCTGAGTTGTAAAATCCACTTCCTGAGCGAGAACATAAGCGCAAAATGCACATAACAAAAAAAACTTTATTTGATTTGAACAAACCAAAAAACAACATTATTCCCTAATGATTCTCATTAGAAAAGCGACGTGCAGATGCATGCTATATAAACATCCAGTTTGAATGATTTATGAACAGCAGCTGCCCCACTCCACTGACATCTATGTCTCAAATACTCTTTAAGTCGAGTTTCCAACTTACACATCAACTTTTTCCACTATTTAACATAGAAAATATTATTCAGACTCTGTGGGGGAAGTGTGGGTGTTTCTTTTCAGAGATCATTTCACTTTCTATTAACGGAGGAACGTCAATCATTCCTCAAGTCGCGAAGCAACCCAGAATTCCAAGCGGCGTATCGGATTCCACTATCGTCCTGAAATGGGTCCTGGGTGTCCCAGATGCTAAAGCTAGACGGTACAAACTAAATTTGCGAGGGAGTGCCTTGGAGTTAAATGGTGTAACAACTAACAAGGCATACACAAAAGGCGTCACATTCCACTCAAAAAAACTGTAATGCATGATGGAACATCAAATAACATGCTAGGGGTCATGAACGTACAAGGAAACCTGTCAAGTGTAGTATATGTTTGTAAGTGGAGACAAACTAAAATGCCTCGGAGTCAGCCACTGGGACAACTCTACTGCCCCTGTCAGGACTGAATTTGAGCCCTCTATGTGTTCTCTCTGGAATGTCCCACTGAGGTAAAAGTCAAAAACTCATGTACTCAAAACTGTTGACTATCGCCCACAAAAAACACAGAACAGAGCGAACAAATATCCACTTAAAAACAAACATAAGCCAAGCTGCTCTATGACTGGCTGCTGCTGACCCCTGATCCAGGACATACAGACGCAAGACTCTCTTACACAAATAGACTGGAGGAAAAGACTCCAGATTTACACAAACAGACCGAAAAAAAAATACATGATCTATCCAAATAGATTAATGCACTATCTATATGTGATAGCTGGTATTTAAGTTTATTCATTTGTCTTCATTAAACGGATAAATGTCACATGGCCTCAGTTGGCGATTCACTTACATAAGAGAGCGCCTTACCTTACTGGTCTTCCTGGATCTAGGTTTGCTGGCACGGACAACTTTGGCAGGACTCTGGGGTTCTGTGGACAAAGAACAAAAACAGGAGATTGTGATTTGATTGTTTGATGTAGTTCATTCGAGGACTTTTATTAAAACAAACTTATTTCATACTGTTGCTGTTATTAATATTTTTGTTATTGTTACTACTACCACAATTGCCATGTCAGAAAACTGCAAAGTTAATAACTCTACATGAATGCAGAACACGCCAGTCAACAACTTTGAGGCTGTGGCGTCTGTCATAATTGCTTAAATGCTCAAACCCCACTGTTACAAATCACCATATTTAATTCAGCTTTTAAAGCCAGTTAGGAAGCTTTCATTGAATTTAACTGACATTATATGAGTAGTAACACCTTAGCCATTTATAAATAGTTATAAATAGCATTTTTATAACTTTACTCCGATATGCATTTATCGATCATTCATTCAATAACTGAAGACAATCCCCCTTACTGTACACATCTTCTACAGCAGAAGAACTCTAGATTTTTTGGTCGATATGAAGCTAGTTTCGCCTATGCTAGAGGTGCAGTATGAGCTGAACCTTCTAAGTTAAACTTAAGTGATAATGGATCTTTGAACATTTACAGATTAAAGCAACTCCTGCACATATTATGCAGGCATCTGTACAGTAACCATCTGTTAAATGACTTGCACACTGACACAGCAATGTCTTTTAATGCCTTACTTCGTGAAATAACTTTTCTTTCCAGGCATTTTACAAACGGCATTATTTCAAAACAGCTGATTAATACATGGGCACAGAGTCTAGATTATCAATAAAACACCTCCAGGATACAAAAACGTTATAACTTGAGTCAATTAATAGCTCAAAGTATGACCATAAAATACTGCATTTCTTTATTAAAGTGACTCATGAATGCACATTGAATTTTGATCCTCTGGATATCACAGATCTGCGCTAAAAATCTACAAAAGTCTCTTTCTGTGCATCCAGTGTGGCAGGCCAATGCGGACTAAGTGCTGTGGTCAATTATCTGGGAACAGCTTCACTTAGATTGTAAAGCCACACGCCAACACCTGCACAGCAAGGTCACACATCCACACACGTAAAACATTAACTTCCTCTGTGAGACGGAGCAGCAAACATTTCTATGAGGGCCAGTGAAAGTGGAGTCATCCGTGGTATTCAAATCCCCCCAACACAATGACATGGCCCCATATGGGTATTTGTGCCACTGTTCACACAACCGACAAAGCGTTTGGCCTTTTCCTGACAAACTGCCCCCGCCAACCCCACCAAAATAACAGATCTAAAGTGTCACATGAGCAAATAAACAGCTGCTTTTTAAAATAACAAAAGGAATACGAGTGCTAAAAAAATTATTCTTGGTGTAGTCTAGCCTAACCTCTGGATTCTTAAAAGAGAAGAAACATTGTCATGAAGGAGGTTAGCACTATATATGTGGCAACCGTCTGTTTGCATTTTAATGAACGTCTATCCATTCATTGCAACATCAAGGGATCTACATTTGCACAGTAGGAGTTTCAAATTCTTTGTAGTTGTGGAGGAACAACCATAAGCTATCTAAGTGTAGCATTCTGGCCTTAAATGATCATCAAACCAAAACCTTTAGAAATAGGCTACAGCAAGATTGAAAGCTTTTTCCTGGGGGAGAAACAAACGCTACTTTATGTTATAACTGCCAACAAACCGGTTTACATTTCTTTACTTACTTTTTTTGTTTTTTTTGGAGCTGTTGGGATTAAACAGGCAATAGAAAGGGACGCCCATTTCTGGGAGTGTCCGGGGTCCTTTATCATTACTGAAAGGATGGCCTGTATGATAAGGCACTGGGCGCTTGCCGACAGTGTGGGGTGTGACCATACACACTGACTTACTGATACCGTCCCGTCGACACCTTTCTCTCAGTTAGTGCCGCCCGAGGCTGAATAAATTATTTTGATGCAAACGATCATTTAAATCACTAATATGTCAAGCCAGAAACATTAAGAAAAGCCAGTCGGACTGCTAATCAAATCATAAAAGCTCTCCAAAAGTTAAGTTGTAACTTGGGTCATTGACATATAAAATATAAAAATACGATAAAGAAAATTACATATTTTCATCTTTTCAATCTAGTTTAAAACCCATTCAAGGTATATTCTTTGTATGTGCTTCAACAACCTGAACCAGTCATATAAAACGTCAATTTAACTGATTTTTAAAAAATTTAATTAATAGACACTAGTGCACGAAATAAATAGTGTCATTAGCTCAGGTTTTCCTAACAGCTCAAAGGCTTGGCTTATTTTCACAAAATTTGAATGGACCTCATAATACTTTTTTGTATAAATATCAAAATATGCAATATATCTAAAGAAAGAACAGAGCCTCTGCTTTTAAACAAGCAAACACAAAAAATATTCTAGCTTAATGTATTTAATAATCCACACAAGAATGTGGGCAAATTTCATAAATAAATAAAATAATAATAAAATAGAAAAACATTGAGCAAAAAGCTGAGAAAACCGCGCTTTTGTCAAAGATTACATGCAGATCGGATTCAGAACGATGATCCGAACATAGATGTAGTAGGTCGCATCCATCAACACCCCCAAAGCTTTCACAATCCTATAGCTCATCCTGGGTCGACTCATGCTGTTTAAGGTTGATGGTTGCATTATTTCATATAGTCTATGCATCTGCTTACATATGCTATCGCTTGTTTTTTGCTTTTTCTTCACATGTCTTTTGATCAGGAGATTCTGTCCTCTTTCAGAAGATGCGTCACAGCGTATCACAGTGAAAACACAAAAAGCCAGAAATTTCCGTCAATGGCGTGAAAGATTTGTCTCATAAATTACGGAATTTTCTATCAATGGCGGGGAAAGTGTTAAGAGTCATCTTGCATCTTAATGTCCCCTAACTTTTAAAAAGGTAGTGTACATAATATAAATATTGCATATCCTAAAAGTGGAAAGAGTTTGAAAATGTGACATTCCCATTAAGCCAAAGAGGTTTCTAACCTTAAAAATGACCTTATTCAGGTAAACTGCTGTCAAAGTAGACAATGCTGCCTATAACAAAGATGCTGTCACAACACAAACACTATGGTTGTTTGACAGGAGAGCAGTCTATTCTCAAATGTCACCCAAGAAGTCATGTGTACAGATTCTAGGAGCAGTGGCATGGTTGTTAGAACACTGCAATCAGTCGATACATCATCTGACAGAATTCTGATCATTCAAGTGATGCACACATTACAGATTTTCAACACGGATCCCTAAGAATCAACCAGAGAGCTTCTTTCATATCATGGTCCCATTCATAAATACTTGGAATTATGACACGTATCCCATAATGCAAAAAGAACAAAGATCTTTGGCTTAACAAGGTCAGTGAGATCTAAAAGCTCTGTTCATTCATCAGAACAATGACATGTGCAATGCATATAGATTGACATAACTCACACAACAACAGACTGTGATGGTTCGGTCAAACCACAAAGGAGAAATGCTAATTTATGACATCTCCATTCAAACTGAACACAACTGTTTTTTACATAAGGAAAAACAGGAAATTGATCATGTAGTTCGGATGTCAAGTATTCAACAGAGGGGTTTCATCATTCAAAGACCTTTCACAACATTGATTTCCCTGGAGTGGCTTGAAAACAAAATCTCTATTTGACAAGATGCCCAATCACCCAATACAGTTTTAACCAATAGTTTTGGATGGCCAAAATCATTGATCGAAAAACAGTGGCGTTTAATTAGTGTTTTTCCAAATGATGTAAAAGGCTAAAAAAAAGGTAAACATGTCAGCAGTGTAGATACACTTCACCGTGGCCAAAAGTGATGCCAAAGAAGCAATGTGTAGAACTTTTATGGATTAAATATCGAGCTGGCTCATCTCAGACTGGTTTAATTGATCCCCTCAGAACACAGCACCCCAAATAGCATAGCAAGTTCAGTTATCCAATTACCCTAATTAAATTACAGAAACTTTATTTTCAGTTTTTGGCTAAATAAAAAAAAAATGTTAATTTCGGTTTCTTTGAATTAAAAAAAAAATGCATTACTACTTCATGGTACTTTAGGTGCAAGATGGGAACCCATCCAACCAAACTAATACTAGTCCAGCTGGTAGTAAACAATGCGGTCGGGCACATCTAATGTTACTCGGCTACATTTTGTGGGCAAAATCTAGTCATTTCAATAGGAAACCAATGTGACCAGGAGTTTCGTGTGAAGGCAAAAAAGTTCCCTACACAGATTTCACTCATTTTCAAGTTGGTCAAGTGAATTTGAAGGGCTGACCAACAGAGAGATGTTTAAGTTTGAAAGTGACTTCAGCATGATCTGTGCTTTATACGTCACCACACTACTAACAACAGACAAATGCCTTTTTGCCTCCAAAATGTCACTGACATTTTGCAAAACTGACTTCAAAACTCAGTATATTTATGCTATTTTTGGCAAGTAAACATTGAATGTAAACTGATGACCAAAACAATCTTGTTTCTGAGATGTACAATCTAAAAGGTGTTTTGATCAGACCCTGAAATGAGATCCTCAACAACAAGCTAGTGAACTGCTCTTCTGGTTTGCGATTTTCTTATTACTTTAAGTGACTTTTAGTTATTTAAAAGCAAAGTGCATTCTTTTTTTGCACTCAAATTTCAGTTTTCAAACAGGTAGTCGCCAAAATCTACACCACTGTTTTAGCCAATCTACTTTAAAATGAATACAGTTTAAGGGAGTGGTCTAATATTACTTTAAAACTACACTATACTGTCATAGTCATGTCTACTCAACAGGTGAGCTGCACACTACCACAAACACTATGAAGATCCAAGAACCCAAACACAATGCGTTTAGCAGCTGTATGAGCAGGGTTGAAACCAGTGTACAGCAGTGAGGGTGTAAAGGCCTCTCATGAGCTCCTGCTGGAGTTGCAGTGCTCAGCACTACACGTGCTCCCGTGCAACTCGATCAGATGAGATGAGATGGGATGAGATGGGGTGGAGTGGCGAGGGGGGTTGAATCTGCCCACATCAGCAAGTCTGTCCAAATACACCCAAATGATCGAGGCACACATGAGACTGTCGGCAGAATGATGTGGGAACGGGCAGTTTGATGGGCGTTTATTCCCACTACCACCATATTTGGTCACATCACAAATGGGCAAAAACGAGCTCCGGGCTTCCTGACAGCAACACGCATTGCGTTTAACAAACTAAACCAATTTGAACTGAAGCGAACTCTATTAAGATAACCTTTATAAATAAACATGAATAAAGTAATATGGTCAGGGTGTGTGTTTTATGTATTCTCTCTAACTTAAACAACAGCAGTGTTTTTAATCAGGCGAGCCAGGACAGCACAGCATGTTAGCCATACCACAAAAGCTTCAACCCTAAAAGCATAAAACACCCCAGTGACAGTCACATCCACGTGAAGACCATTTTAAATGTCTGGATAAAGCAGAGAATTTTGATCTACATTGCTTCACGCCGCTTTAGAGGATTAAACGAGCTGTGGGTTTAGCACAATGCTAAATAGTGATGTCAGTCAGATTCGTGAATGAATCGGTCTTTAGAGTCGGATCTTTTCAATGCATCGGTTGAACAGAACAACGCGATCTCTGAAAGATTTGTTTACGACTGTTAGGAATGTTACAAGTAAAACGTACTAGAAACATGTTTACAACTTTAAACAAAAGCTGAATTATTAAACTGATTAATAATGCTTCTTTTGAATTCCAAATGCGTTAAATAAAATAAACTTACATTAAACTCCGTTATTATTAAAAGTACATTAAACAGGAATAAGTGCACACGTAAGTCTTTATTAAAAAGATTTTAGGGGATAATGTCACGCAGGTTGCCTGGAATGACGTCATAATTTACAGGCCTGGCTGAATCAGTCTTAATTGTTCGAAAGAACCGACTCGCTGAAAAGAGTCGCACGTCCCATCACTGGTGCTAACCCTAACAGGCCACACCCTCGTCTCTGATTGGCTCGTTTCTCTGACCATGTATGAAAAACACACTTTACGGATATGGGCACAAAGTTTATGAATTGTAATTAAATGAAAGTATAGCTGACGTTATCATATGTTTCAAAGCACAGGTGCACGAGGATGCAAAAAAGATTATAAAAGTGAACTGAAATGAGTTTAATGGCCGCTCCTGTTTGCAGTAGCACATGCGAGCTAACAGAGCACATGTGTGCATGAGAATAAATGCTGTTGGAGGCATAAATGTGTGTTACGGGCATAAACTCTCTACCTGTTTGTAATGAGCTGTTGGTGGGATTATTAGGAGGGCATGCGTTCCTCTTCATCCATGGGTTCACTGTCGGCGGAGGAGCCTCAATCACTTTCTTCTGGGCAGTTTCTGCTTTGTGGCTTGATGCATTCTGCTCGTTCTCCTTGTCGTTCGTGCTGTCCGTGCTTAACCCATCCGCTTTGTTTTCCATGTCCCCCTGTTTTTGATGTTTAGAGTCGACCTGAGGAGGATCCTGCTGCCCCTCCTCGTGGCTCGGTCGATCAGGTTTCTTGGGTCGATCCGCGTCCAACTTGTTTTGGTTCCCTTCGCCCAAACAACTGACTGTCACGTCCAAGTCACTTGCAACTTCAGTGGTCATGGTTCAAAAGCGCAAACGCCCACGCGTTGTTATTTTGTCACTATACCGCAATATTTGTTTTCCAGCGCAAATGAAGAGAAACACTCGGTGAAAGCTGTTGCAGCTAGAGCACAAGTTGACAGCCAGCAGCTTGAAACACGGAGGAAAGCTGCATCGGACTTTTTCGTGTTTTTAAATGTCAAAATGCTCGATCCCTTAAAGAAGCCATGTTCTTCGATCACACTAACTGATTATAGTAAGCCAAAAGAATGAAATAATAACTTTGCGAATGTTTTCAACCCACTTCACGATTTGGCTGATCGGCAACTCACCTAAATAAAAGGAAATACTACGAACGGCCACGAGTCATTGGACGAGTCTGTGTCGCCACTCGCGGCCACACAGCGATACTGCAGGACAGTTTAACGTGTTTAATTAGAGACCGTGTTGCCATGTCCACTTTTGAACAGGTCTTGTTTTATTGCTTGCCGATAGGGGAAGTCACCGGTTGCGTTTGTTTGTTTGTTCGTTTGTTTGCTTTTTCCAGAATATTTGGACTTGGCAAAGTATGACTGACCATTAAGAGCAGCTGTCAAATATCTGTTTGTTTGACTGTTTGGTGTTTTGGAGAAAAGTTGTATTTCCAATAATAGGCTGTTCTAACTAAACGAACTGCAAAGCAAAAAGATAAAAAAAGGCTGTATGTCGTTTTCATTTTTTATATAAAAAAATCACGAGTAAGGTCCATGTTTATTATTATAAATCCCTGTAGTTTGTTTTCCCTTTCACGTAGTCCAAACTCTTCCACGATTATGTGTGCACACTTTTTCGCTTTTCCATAGGTATAACAATTTATAAGAAATCGAAATGTCTCCTTTGATGCCTGGTCAGTTGTATATAACAGCTAAAATCTTGTGTAGTGTACGTGTTATGCAAATTCATTGCACATTACATCAGATCAATAGATTAAATAATTTGTATTTGGAGATTGTTTTGTCAGGTTGCTGGTTTTTAAAGCACGATTTGGCAACACTGATCACAGGCAGTCTGACGTGGCCTTTCCCCCACAGACTGTTACAAAAAAAAAGAAAAAAAAGAAAGAAAAAACCCCACATAAAACATGACATAGCATAGATTTTATCAATTGGTTTAGAGCCTTTGCTAAATTAGAAATATGAACACGCTATAAAGGAACGTTATAGAAAGCACTGAATTGAATTTGGTTGATCATCACACCGAGGGCACATTAACAAGGCCTAGCCTATAGGCTACTGTTTATCTATACGACGTTGTGCTATTAATGGAAGACCGATGAAAGTAACAATTATTTAAATTAATTATTTGAATCTCGTTTCCGACTCAACATTGGACAAAGAACAAAATGGTTAGAAGAAGATTTCTTCCTTACATTCGTCAAAGAAAAGCAATTCAGAGATAATATTGTCTAAGAACCAGTGTTGGATTAATAATCTTTGGTGGATATCTACAAATGATAAATGGTTAAAATGATATCATAATGGTCTCACAACTTTTAAATACCGAGGGTTAGGTACTTATTTACATATAGCCTACTGAATAATAAAAAAATTGGGATTCCAATATCTTACGAGAATATAGCATTTCTTTTGATGCAATACAATACCAGGAGGTTTTTTGAGACATTTGCGAGGCAGTAGTGAAACTTATAAGCAATCAATGTTTAAAAATCAGGTTTTTTTAAACTGCTTTGATATTAAAGATTGTAAATGTAATAATACATTTTTCAGATGCCTGATTCATTGCCCTGCAACACCTCGAAATAAATACTTTTGGAATGACCATTTTGGAAATATTAATTGGAGATTGATTTGGACATATAATAACAAATACTGTATCAATGAAGTTTAAGAAATATACTTTAAAATTATCTCCTCAAAATTGAAGAAAAAGAAAGAAAAAAAATATTTATTATTATTGTTTTACTATACTCAAAAGTAATTCATATTAATAAGCTTATTTGACAACAGAAGGTTAAAAAAATTCTTACAAAGTTAGGTTAGCCTACCACTTTTTGCAATGTATAGGCCTACTCTATAAATTATAACTTGTGAACCCAAATGTTATAACCAGCTGCAATGCAACATTATTGCACTGCTTTTCAAATAAATATGGTGGCAGATATGAAAGATCATCTTATACAAAAAAAATACATGAAATCACCAATACATTACAGTACCATCAAGTATTTAAACAAGCAGTATATTAATGAGCTATACTTATGAGGTATATACTGGATATATAAAAAACAACCTCTTCAAATATGTTCTGTGTTTTAAT
Source organism: Siphateles boraxobius (assembly GCF_051911475.1). Taxonomy (NCBI): domain Eukaryota; kingdom Metazoa; phylum Chordata; class Actinopteri; order Cypriniformes; family Leuciscidae; genus Siphateles; species Siphateles boraxobius. Next base: position 31,624,116 of record NW_027508833.1, on the reverse strand, counting down.
CCTGAAAGTTCACATTAAATTAGTTATTCAGATTCTTTCATTTATTGAATACATGGTAAGGGACGAAAAAGGTCCAAAAAGCTTGAAGAGAGCATGTAGGTGACTGTTCTTTGGATCATTTGCCTATATAAGAGTGACTATGTACCATGTCGTTCCAGAGCCCTTTAGTCTGCTCCTCATGACATTTCACAGTGAAATGAAAAGAATTAGCTGTGAAGAAACTCGTGTACTTAATCCCCAAAGGTGCTGTTGGGTAATACCTTCTAAAATGTTATGACATCAATTCCAATCTCATTCTTTTGAGACTCATAGCAAACCCAAACATTACAGTGACAAAAGCTTTTAAAAAAGCATGCTGAATGTTTGGACATTTTGGATGAAAAATGTCATGCTATAAGCCTTACAAAACCCAAGTTTCTTCCTATCACCAACAATTTTATATCAGTTAAATGCACATCTTTAAATGTCAGGTTCAAATCCAGCACTCCAGCAGCTAGCATGGGGAGATGAAAAGAAAGTTGCAGTCTAAAGATCAATTTAAAGCACTGTAACAACCTCTTGGTATTTAAAGATAATCCTAATCTGAGGTTGTAAATTTGTGGGTCAAATCCAGGACATAGGACAGACAGAAGGTATTGATGCCCTCTGCTGGCCAAAACAGTCTGCTGATTCTAGCTGGTTTGAAACTTTAATTCTAGAACCAACCAGGGCCTTGAGTATTTAAACAAACTCAGGGTTACAGGATTAGTTTCGAATTGACAAAACTAGCTAAAAACAAAAAGAATATTACGAGATTGAAAAATATTAAGAATTTAAATAAATTTACACAGCAAGAAGAAAAGAGCTGTCTATGAAAGAGGACAACTAAAACTTATATCACTGAAAGGAAAAGTTGTGAAGCTAGTTTATATAGTTAATATAGGTATAGAGAGATTTGAACATTTAAGTTCACATGTAGTCATTTTCTAGCTTTATCTATGATTCTAAAGCTTATTTATAAGACCTTTATATTCATTTAAACTAAGTGCATAATAATTGATAAACTAAAATTGGGTAAATTTATGGGTAAAACAATTACATAATATCTAAATCATACAAAATGATTTAAGCATTGCTAAAAGCTAGACGATTTGTCTTTAAAAATCATTTGCTATGTGGTGACATTTAAATTGGAGTAGAAACAGGGGGAGTGACTTTATTGCATCAGACATGTCACTTTGCCAGTACCGATTAGACCAGTTTTGGTTTGAGATCTCTTACCTGGAACATAACCTGCCACGGAGCAGGATAGCTATGGAACACACATTACTTATACCTAATTAATTGCAATGAACACCTCTAAAAGCCAAACCACTTTCATGGTGCCTAAAACTCAGGGTTGGCACAAATTAAACTGAAACATATCTAGCCAGCTAAACCAGCTTCATGGTATAGGCCCCAGGTCACTCAGCTAACTGAAACACTACAAACAAACCATGATAAACTCCCACACAAACATTCCATTTAAAAGAAGACAGAAAACTTAGAGTTTAAAATGTAATCATTTATTCCCAAAATCATGGAAACATACATTTAATAATGCATAAAAATAAATAAAATCTGTTGTTTTTTTCATAGATTGTTAAGTCTCTGTTGGTTGGTTACTGGTCAGTGGTTACTGATTTCTAGTGTAATGTGGGTAAGGGTTTGGATGGCTACTCCTCCAGCAAGATGTCCACCTCCTCCATGGGCACTCTCAGACGTAACTCCTTCTCAGTCATAAGGTCTAAAAACTCTTGCACACGTTCAGGAAACAGCTGCACGGCGTCCATGTACAAGACCTGCACACATACACACACACACATGCACTTAAACTAACACACACTGAGAGGCTGAAAATAAATGTGTTAAGTAGTGATGGGGACGAAACCGAGTCTGTTGTTTTTCAAATACTGTCGAGTCCGAGTCAAGACCGAGTCTTTGAAGGGTCGAGTCCGAGTCAAGACCGAGTCTTTGAAGGGTCGAGTCCGAGTCAAGACCGAGTCTTTGAAGGAACAAGTCCGAGACGAGTCCGAGAAAGCAAAAATCGGTCTCGAGACCGGATTCGAGTACTACATCACTAGTGTTAAGTGTGGTCATTGTCAAGTCAAGACACCTTTATTTATATAGAGCTTTTTACAATACAGATTGTTTCAAAGCAGCTTTATAGAGATAACAGGAAAACAATGTTATAATAATATTGTTGAATATAAAATGAAATGTCCCCAACTAAGCAAGCCAAAAGCCAATGGCGACAAAGGCGAAGAAAGGCGTGGATGGAGTCACCATTAGATGACAGAATGGGAAAAAAAACCTTGGCAGAAACCAGGCTCAGTCAGGGGGCCAGTTCTCCTCTGGCCAACGAACAAACAGTGTATGATTAAGATTCAGGCAGCATTACAGGTCAGAAGTCAGACTGGATGGGAACATTATATTATGCAGTTCATCTGTTTGAAGACATCATGCCATGGAGCGTATGGAGAAGGGTTTGTTGAGGATCATTGTCACAGTAACACTTCTCATTACCTGTGTGTGAGTCTAGTGAACCTTACCTTTACCCAGGGCACTTCCTGTAGAGCCTTGTAGAAGATTCCACTGCCACTCTCTGCAGTCCCATCACATACCTGTAAAAAAACACACAGGACATAAGCTGTTTTTTTCTGGGTATTTCTAAATATTTCTTAATTGTACCGCGTTTACAACTTTACCATGAAGTTCAGATACATTCTCCACAGCAGAGGACAATGGGCCCCTTGTTCTGTTGCTGTAGCAGTTTCAAACAGACAGCGGATACGATTGCTAAGACCAATCACTGGCTGGCCGGGGAGAGTTTCTCCAGGATGACGGGACCTTTGGATAAAAAAAGAAAACAGTTTAGGCTACTAAACCAGGGGCCAGTGGTATAATCTTAGCCACTATGTTAAGACTGTTTCTTAAGAGCTAGTTTGACCAACAAGCAGTTAGTCAAGGGGCAATCAGTCTTATTTTTTCAATTTAAAGTAGACCTAACCTCCTTTTTTAAGTAACTGATTTAAAAAAGTTAGACTAGTTTTAAAAGTTTTTTTTCTTCAAGCCTGGTCCTAAGCAGTTTATGCAACCGGCCACAGATTGTTATTAATCAGGTAGCTGGCTATAAGCAAGCACAGTTGAACTAACTTGAACTAATTGTCACTGCAAGAATCTCTACCAACTGCTCCTCCACCATGGCGGTAGGGTGACCTGAATGAGATCACTGACTGTAAGAAAAAATATAAAAAAGGCAGCCCTTGCTGCAACACTCAGAATGCAACACACTTGTGTCACATTTTGAAATCGATTTCGACACATTAGTTACGATGTGTTAAATTGGGCAGTGCCAGAAGTGTTTGTGTTCACGTACTAACAATGCAGGCAACACAACACCAAACAAAATCAAAACCAATCCAAACCAAAATATGAAACAAGAAAACAACACAAAACAAAATGACAAGAAAACAAAAATTAAAAGCTCACGAGAACTCATTTTTTTCTCACCTCTGCACAGAGTCCAGAAGCTGTTTGAGTCGTCGTTCTGCAGTGATGGCGAATAGATAAGGCACAACACTCTCAGTTTTCTTTGCCACACTGTAGAAAAACCTTCGGGCACGGCCTGCGCTGTGATAGTGGTTCTCTGTTTGCAGGTAGAGATGCCATAACAAGGCGCTGGAGGGCAGTAACGAGATGGCATCTGTAAGTGCCAGTCTTAGCCGGGAAAGAGGAAACACATTGGTGTTGGTGTGGTGGCGTAGCAGTGCTACATGCTGGACAGCAACAGACTCCCAGTCTGCAAAGACCTTGCATCTCCTCAGAGAATCATCTGTCACTTCTGAATTCAAGTTGGTGGGAATCAGTTTTTGGATGGCATTACTGTATACGGCATCAGCTGCATCTATCCCCATTGTCAGGTACTGAAAAAGCCCAAAGCATCCAACCAGGCTGGATGTCCTGCGGAGTTTCTTTGGAGCTCCAGCATTGCTGTCTGTGCTCTGCTCAGGTAAAAAGCTCAACAGGGCCTGTTCATAGGCCTTCCTGGCCTTCAATATGGCCACTGGGTTGATCTGGCCAGAGAAAGGAGCGTAAGCCGCACCCTCAGCTAATTTAGTTAGAATGTAGACAGCTTTGGAGGAACAGGAGACTGTCCCACCACTTAAGGCCTGCTCTACCTCTAATTGGGCATAGAGAAAGCAGAGGTTGCAGAGAACAGGGTCATTAAGACCTCTAGATACACCCATGCCCAAGGCAGTGTCAAATACGTTGCGCGCTTCTTCCAGGTTACCCAGAAGCCATTCTAGATAGGCATACTCTCTCCAAAGTGCCAGACTTCCCCTGTTATCGGGCTCTTTTAGCAGCCGTTTCGCTAGTCGTTTACTACGCTTTCCCTGAGACTTCAGTTGCCTTTTATTTCCACTGCGTAAACATCTCAGCACCTAAAACAGAAAAGCAATGAAGGTTACAGAATGATGCAAAAATGGAATTAAAGAAGTACAAATTACAGTGAATTTCACAATAATTTTTAAAAAATGTCAAAGCCGTAAAATTACTATTAATATATTTTTATTAGGGCTGTCAAAATTAACGTGTTAAGGCATGGGATTAATTTTTTTCAGTTTAATGTGTTAAAATATTTAACGCAATTAACACAGCATCTGTTTTTATGACCACACTATCATTCATCCAATTGCTGAAGCGGTTCTCTGTGAACAAACACCCGAAATGCACGTACAAAATGCAGCTTCAGAAAGAGCACCAGTGTCACATCGAGTTTCATGCTTGAACGGACAAAAACACAAAATTATGCCAAAATTCCTGTTTTGTCGAGTATCCTCGTAAGCACAGTCTAAAATTAGATAAAGTGTTAAATGAATGTAAAGAGTTGTGAGAAAATGGGATGCGTGTCAGATCCACATCATCTAGGGTTGGGTATCATTTGAATTTTAACAATTCCGTTTCCGCTTATCGATTCCAGTTCTAGGGTTTAAAATCACATTAAAATCACTTTCTAAGCATGCGCTTTGGATCTGTGTGCAGCACAGAAAACAGTGTGCGGGCCTTTTTACGCTTGAATGGTTTAAAGTCATATTAAAATGTACACAAAGGAATCGATAAGAGGAATCAAAATACGCACGTCTTATTGAATCCCCGGTTTTGGGAATTTTGGAACCGGTTCTCGATAACGCTGGTTACTGGTGTAACCTTGGTTCTATGAATAGTGGAAGACCGCCAGAGACGGTCGAACATAGTGGAAGGAGTCGCGTCTCGCGAGCCATATCGAGAATCGCGTATTGATTTGTCACCTGTGACCCTGACCGATGATGTGTCGGAAGCTATATCCGCTCCGTTCATGTCACGGTCGTTCTCTGCAGTCATTCTCAATCTGAGTGACCAGAGACTCTGACGGTCGAACATAGTGGAAGACGAATACAACCAAGTCACGAGGGCCACTCATCTAGATACTGTCCGCTAACACAGCCGAACTGACCAAAGGAATAGGGGCCACATTGACCCTGTAGAATCTTGTGAACGTGCAAGGTGACGTCCATGTAGCCGCTGCACATATATCAGAAAGGGGCAACCCACGTAGTGCTGCCCAAGAAGTAGCCACTGACCGGGTTGAATGGCATTTAATAGATGCTGGAACTGTCTGACCAGCCGAATCATTTCCCTGTACAATGGTATCCACCACCCAATGAGACAACCTTTGCTTCGACAAGGGTGAGCCCCTCTGAGAGGCATCAAAACGGACAAACAGTTGATCAGTGGTGCGCCATGAAGCAGTCTTCAACACATACTGTCGCAATACTCTCACTGGACACACAGCTGTCTGGGAAGCCTCTTGATTAAACACCGCAAGCTGAATGGGCTGGTTCACAAAGCGATCAGTCAACACTTTAGGTCGGAAAGCTGGATTCGGCCAGAGTGTAACCTGATTTTACTCAGGCCGCCATCTGAGACACTGTGGACTCACCGAGAGGGCATGAAGCTCACCTACTCTTCTGGTTGACGTTATAGCCAAGAGAAAAGCAGTCTTCATCGAAAGACTCTTAATATCAGCTTGCTCAAGCGGTTCATAAGGCGGTAAACGCAGGCTGTTAAGCACCATCTGAAGATCCCACTGGGTATGCATTATCCGTGCCGGTGGATTAAGACGTACTACTTCCTTAAGGAAAGCCACCACCAATTTCTCTGCACCAATCGATTTCCCCCCCAAGGGGTTCCGATGTGCCGACAAGGCTGCCACGAATACTCTTAGAGTCGCTGGGGACCGCCCAGTGTCCAATAAATGTTGTAAGAATTCCAACACCGATCTGATGGAACAAGTGACTGGTTTAACAGACCGATCTGTACACCATGAAACAAAGATCTTCCATTTACTGGCATAAGTGCGACGTGTTGATGGGGCTCTTGCATTCATGACAGTGTTCCTCACATCTGCGGAACACTGTGAGAGCTCCTCCTCAACCCCAGGGGCCATACACATAGATTCAACCTGCCCGGTGAGGGGTGACAAAGCTCCCTGTTCATCTGTGACAGTAGGTCTTTCCGAACTGGCAATGGTTGTGGTGGACCGGCTGTAAGGGCCAACAGCAGACTGAACCACGGTCTCGCTGGCCAGCAGGGTGCCACTAGAATAAGCCTGTGTCGTCTCACCTGCACACGCCTCAGCACAGGCCAGAGAAGTGGAATTGGAGGGAAAGCATTGAGGAGGAGGTCTGGCCAGTCGTGGGCCAGGGCATCCTGGCCTAGTGATCCCTGCTCCTCCTGCTCCGCAAACCACAGCGGACAATGTGTTGTCTTCCTGCTGGCAAAGAGGTCGACTGCTGCCCCCTTGGTGATTGATTAAAAACACCACTGTGGTGTTGTCGGTCCGCACCAGGATGTGCTTCCCCGATAACTCCTGTCTGAATTGTCTTAGGGTTAAAAGCACTGCCCATAGCTCTAGGATGTTGATGTGAGATGTCGTCTGCTGCAAGGTCCAACTCCCCTGCACGCCCTGGTGTTGCCACAGCCCTCCCCATCCGGAGAGAGAGGCATCTGTTGTCACTACTTCTCTGCGTGCTGGGGGTGGTCCCAAAGCCTTAGGGAGACAGAGCAACTGGTTGTCACCAAAACAAGGGTATGTCGGTTGTGAACTGCTGACAGCCGTCTGGCTATCAACCAACGCTGAAAAGGACGAAGGTGTAAAAGTCCTAAGTGAATGGCCGATGAGGCTGCCGTGAGAAGGCCCACTAGCCGTAAGAAGTGAAGATAAGGTAGCTTGCGCCGAACCTGGAACCTTGTTATGGCTCCTCGTATAACCTGCCTCCTGCATGCTGTGAGGGTAGCTCTCATTATTCTGGAGTCCAGATGTAATCCCAGAAAACGTATTGACTGGCATGGAGTAAGGCAGCTTTTCGCCAGGTTTACCCTCAGTCCTAGAGCAGTAACATGCTCCAGTAGGCGCTGTGTGTTGTTGGCTACTTGCTGAGGTGATCTGGCACAAAGCAGCCAATCGTCCAGGTAAGGGAGAATCAACATGCCCTCCCATTGTAGAGGTTCTAGTGCCACTTGCATACACCGTGTGAATAAACGGGGAGAGAGGGAGAGGCCAAACGGTAGGACTCGATATTGGTATGTCCTGCCCTGGAATGTGAACCGAAGAAACCTTCTGTGATGAGGTGCAATGGGGATATGGAAATACGCATCCTTCAGAACCACAGAGGTAAACCACATGCCTGGTTCGACTGCTTGTAGGACATCCTTGACACGCAGCATGCGGAAAGGAAGGTGTTTGAGACTTCTGTTCAAACGTCTGAGGTCCAAGATTGCCCTGAAACTTCCATCCTTCTTGCGAACTAGGAAGTACTTTGAATAAAATCCTCCCAGATGGACTTGGGGGTTTACTAGCTCTACCGCACCCTTTTCCAGTAGCCTCTGGACCTCGAGAGCTAGAGCGAGAGCTTGACGAGGGTCCCGAACCACTGTGGGCCGAGTGTGTGTGCATAATTGGGGTCTGTGACGGAACTGAAGACAGTAGCCCTTGTTGAGTGTGTCGAGGAGCCACTTGTTGCTTGTAATCCCTCTACAGAGTTGTACTTGAGAGGTTGAAAAATGTCCCATCACAGACCCTGGACCATCACCGACGATGGGGAGCGGTTTCCCTACCCCTGGGGGGGCGACGATAAGTCGCCTCAGGGCGAGCGGGTGGTCTACGAGCGCGGGATGCCTCCCTTCTCGAGTCATACCCAGGTCGAGTTGCCTGCTGTACAAGCCTGTAAGACTGTCCCTGCCTGTGTTGGAGTGGATTTGCATGACGAACAGGCATTTGATGTGTGGATGGTCCATAATTCACACTGCGCTCAAAGTGCTGGGGCCGAGACTCCACTGCACGAACTCTGCGCTCAAGAGCTTCTTGAGCGGCTGGACCAAAAATCTGCCCTGGTACCAGTGGTAGTTGACGAAAATTATTACGGCAACCCTCTGGAAGCCTAGACTGTGCTAGCCAAACCTGTCGCCTAGCCTGAGTAGTAAGCCCAAGATCCTTTCCGCTAGAGAAAGCGATTGAACCCAAGGCTTGTAAGGAAGCCTCAAGTAACTCAGATGTGGTATTATCTGGTGGGTTAGTACTCAAAGCAGAATGAAGTGCTAGCAGAAGATGAGCCATGGAATTCCCCACACGACTAAACCGTGAGACAGTATTATAAATCTTAACCAACAGATCATCTGTGCGTCTACACTCTGGGTTGGGACAGCGAAGATTGTGTCGGAGAGCCTCATCTGGCGACACTATCAGTGAAGAAACGCATGGCTCAACTGAGGGCATGTTACCAAGCCCCTTTTCGTCAGCTTCAGCCATTGCCGCTAGTGTACGAGCCACACGATCAGGTCTGGATAAAGGAGCTGACCGAAACGCAGAAGAAACAACATCTGTGAAGTCAGGACAACTTGGCATTAGGAAATCCTCTTGCTGGGAAACCGAGCGACGCAAGAGGTTTGACTGGCCTGGTAGGGGAGGAAGTGGATCCAAATTCCGCTTAGCGAGCGCCATCCTGAGTGTGTCCTGCAGAGAGAAAACCACTGAAGGTGGCGCATCCTGAAGACTAAAAGCATCGTCGCTATGGGAACGTTGGAACTGGGAATGTGAGGGTATGGTTTCCTCCATGGGCTTATAATAATCATGTTCCTCCCGGTCTAAGGAGTCAGAGGCCGCAATAGATAAAGTGTCTGGTTCACTCCTGGACAACCTGGATGCCAGCTCACACCTGGGCAAGGGAGGCGCTAAAACACCCACCCCTGTCCCCTCACTCACATTCTGACGAGTAGGGGGTACAGATAATAGAGCTTTAATGCCTTGAACTGCGTTCGCAAGCTCAGCTACTTGCTGTGTCAATGTACTTGACTCCGAGGAGGTTCGCATCCTCTTTGAAGGAATTCCAGTCCCACTGGCCACACGCTTGCTGCTCACATGCGACGCTGCCCCAGCTGATGAAGCAAAATCCTTAAACTCAGGATCTAATTCAGGCAGTCGGTGTTGTCTCATCTCCAAGGACATCAAACCACATTCAGGACATAGGTCTACTAAAGCCTCTCAGAGGTGATCAATACCCAGGCAAGTGGGACATTGAATATGCGCATCCATGAGATCCATTGGACCGAAGCAGAGGGAACATGAAGCTGCCATAACTTCCAGACCAGTAGTTGAAAAAAACCCTGTTCAACCAATGGGGTTTTCCACAACAAGTTTTATCAATGTATCACTCTGGTTAACCAATGAGCATAACATAAAGTAGTCGTTCAGACAATAAACAACACTACACGCAGTCTGACAGAACCCTGGTTAACCACTGAGTTCACGTGAGTACTCACCTCAACACTGCTAGTAGCGATCGGTTCCAAACAAACCCTGGACAACCAGTGGGTATATGGTCCGATGCACGTTGATAATCCAAAAATTCAATATAATCCAAATATAATCCAAATATTTCTCCCGAGACACAGCTGTAGCGGGGAGCAGTTGCTCACCAAAAACGCTGTGCACACTCGAGTGAGATCTCTTCACGAGAATGACAAAGAGAACGACCGTGACATGAACGGAGCGGATATAGCTTCCGACACGTCATCGGTCAGGGTCACAGGTGACAAATCAATACGAGATTCTCGATATGGCTTGCGAGACGCGACTCCTTCCACTATGTTCGACCGTCTCTGGCAGACCGTCTCTGAAATAGAACCAACCCAATCTGCGTCAAGTCTTAAAGTGAAAGCAGCCTAATAAACCTGTAACTTTTTTGTGCATTTTAGCAGGTCAGGTAAAAATATAACAAGGACTGACTGGGCTAGTAAAAAAAAAAAAACCTTGGCATTGATATATTAAAGGCACAGCTAAATATGACATTTATTGTCACAATGGGTTTATCTAAAGATTTGTTTAAGTTCACTTAAATTAAAAGTATATATAATTAAAGCCTATTAAATGTTAAAAATGTTTGCTTTCAATTATACTGTAATGTTGAATGGCAATAATGGCTTTAATTAATAGAGACATCAGTGATACTGGCCTTCATTCACAGTGCTTAGTAAAAAGAAACCATTAAACAAATATTTGTTTCTACATTATTTTGGAGATTCAATGTGAAACTATTACAATATATTAAAAACTTTAATGTTAGGTGTGTTCAATCTCGATTAATTACAGAAAAATGTGCGATTAATTCATTTTTTAAATCGATTGACAGCACTAATTTATATTCATATAATTCAAATGAATCACATGATTATGATAACATATATATTATAGGTTTTTTAATTGTCATGATTATTTTATAAATATGATAACTATTATTATGATAAAACTATTGTGAAAATAATGTTAAAATGTATTGTTTTTTAATTGATTTTGCATGTAATATGACTGTCAATTCTTTCTGAGATTGTATGCATGAGAAATATCTATGAATGCAGAAATTATGGTTTATCATTTTTTTCTTTCTCACACACACAGACCTTGAGTTTCTCGTACTGCAGCCAACAGAGAGTAATAGCAGCTTGATCCTGTGCAGAAACGAGGGGGAGAGTTTGCTGTAGAACGTTCTGGAGAAACTCCTCCCCTGCCTTACACAGCCCTGTCTGCCTCCTGCAGTCACTCAGAAATGTCATGTGACCCACTGCACAGATCCCAGCCATTGGGAGGTCATAAGAGGTCAGAGGTCGCTCCTGGTCTGGGCCCTCTTCAAGAAAAGCGAGATCGTCCAGTAGAATGTTTGAGGAAGAGGTTGTAGAAAACCGTCCTGAAGGTCCAGGTAAACCTAGGAACTGCAGGAATGACAGGATGACCTGCAGCTGGAGATCTGGTCTGTCCACAAGAATCATAGATGGGCCGATATCATCAAATAATACCTGCATGGACAGAGAGAGATTAATGCACAACTAGAAAAAAAGTTTGATGAGACAAACTTTAAGTTGTCTTGAGAAAGCCGGACCAGAGAGTTTGAAGAAGTTTAAAGTAGTTTGAAGTCGGATAGATGGATTAGTTAGAAAAGAAAAGAAAGATTAGTTAGAAAGAAAAAAGAAAGAAAGAAAGAAAGAAAGAAAGAAAGAAAGAAA